>NC_142532.1:23814441-24189441 GCF_964205215.1 Stylophora pistillata | reverse complement strand
TATACAACAAATTCTGATATTGCCGCTAGCTTCATCAATATTTTGATTGTGTAAGCCCTACACTTGCCAGCTCCCTAGGGAATCATGTTGGCAACCCCCTTAAATACAGAAAATCTTCTCCTCCCAGGAGTTTTGTCCTTTAATTAACTCCCATAAGTGACCAATACAGAATTTCTCCTTACAATGTGTATTCAATATCTAGCAGAGAAGTACTGACAATAGCTAAAAACATCAATTAGGGGATTTTAGGTTGATCCAATACAAAACTCTCCAAACCAACTTCATAAGAACTCTATGGGAGACTGTAAGGAGAATCAGTTTAAGGAGATCTCGCTAGTGAAGTTGTAGATAAATGAACAATTAAGATAAAGGCAAAGAACGAAAAATCGCAACATCTCAATAATTAGGTCAGTTAATTCATACAGAATAGGATGATTCCTTGTAAAAATACACTGGCCCAATCAAAAAAAGAAAACATAAATATACATTTATAATGCAGTAAATTTTTTCACATACACCATATACATTTATAAGCCCTACACTTCCCAGCTCGCTAGGGAGTTATGTTTGCAACCCCCTTAAATACAGAAAATCTTCTCCACCCTGGAGTTTTGTCCTTTAACTCCCGTAAGTGACCAAGACAGAATTTATCCTTACAATATCTATCTTCAATATCTAGCAGAGAAGTACTGACAATAGCTAAAAAGAGTAATCAGGGGATGTTAGGTTGATGCAATACAAAATTCTCCAAACCGACGTCATAAGAACTCCATGGCAGACAGTAAAGGAGATTCAATTTAAGGAGATCTCGCTAGTGAAGTTGTAGATAAACGAACAATTAAGATAAATGCAAAGAACAAAAAATCGCAACATCTCAATAATTAGGTCACTTCATACAGAATAGGATGATTCCTTGTAAAAATACACTGCCTCAATCAAAAGAAGAAAAAAATAAATATATATTGATGAGGTCCTACACTTGCCAGCTCCCTAGGGAATTATGCTTGCAACCCCCTTAAAAACAGAAAATCTCCTCCTTCCTGGAGTTTTGCTCTAACTGAGATGACTCAAGGACAGGTTTGTCATCTCTTCTCTAAATTAGATGAGAGCAGAACTCAACTGCATATTCCAAATGAATTGATGAGGACTGCTTCTGAGAATCTCTCAAAAACCTTCAAGGCATTTATTTCTATGGAGTCCACCAAGACTAGCACAGTACCAGATATTTTCAAACTATCTCCAGTGACTTCAATCTGTTTATAGACATGGCATATCATCACTGCGCCAGGAGAGAACCTGCCCATATTACAGTTCTATCACCCTTTAGTAGAGTTCTTATTGATCGATTGATTGATTGATGTACTCATTTACTCAACTTTAATCATACAGATCTTCATCCTTTATCATCCTTTATTGTGACCAAGACAGAATTTCTCCTTACGATATCTAATATTCAACAAGTATCAGAGAAGTAGCGAGAATAACTAGAAAAACATAAGTCAGGGGATTTTAGGTTGATCCAGTAGAAAATTCTCCAAACTGACATCATAAGAACTCTATGGCAGACAGTAATACCCCATTCACACCAAAGCCTAAATATGCTTTAAAGCTGTTTTGTTAAACATGGTTTAACACAACAGCTCCATAGAAGCTGCTCAAATCAATATTTGGTTGACTTCAAATGTGGCACATTGAAAAAACAGTTTAGCAATTGCTTGAATCTTGTGGAAAATTTAGTTTTTCAGTTCTCTGCTTCTGATTTTTATTCAGTTAAACCTGGTTTAACTAAATTTCTACTGTATTTAGATCATTCTTGAAATACATGATTGTAATCACAGTCTCTTTAATTAACCTCAATTGACATGAATTTTTAATGATTCTGTCATTGTTGTACTATAGTCGTTTTAGCAAATTTTTTCCATTGAGAACTGTTATAATTAGAAATTGAAAAACTTAAAACTGAAAAAAAAATTAGCAGGTCGCTCTGTGCGGGAGCAAGCACAACCTATCTCACAATTAATAGCTAGCTCCCATTAATACTTTTTGTAAAACTGATATGTTGACATATATGCCTCATAACTGCACATAGGTTCCAAATTGCTACATTGGAGACATGTGTGTCATGTATGTGACACATATGTCAGATAAATTATTTTACATGTATGTGACATATATTTTACATATATCTGCTACATATGTATGTGACATATATGTTACATGTATGTGACATATGTCAGACATATGTAGGAGATATACGTAAAAGATATGTGGTTTTGGTAAGGGCCATTAGAAAAGAGAGCCTACACTTTGCTATTTTCAAAATAACCAGCCATTTTAGGAAAGAAAAAAGTCAGAGGTAGTTCAAGTGGAAGTAAGATTCTTATAAAATGTAGCTGCTTGACTCCTCATGCAGGTTTTGTAAGTTTTGCTTTTTGAAATGAAACCACTGAAAGCAGGCGTTATACCTCAGTATGATCATCAATGGTAAAAGTGAGGCAAAACTGAGTAAAATTTTCAGGTGGGTTTTCAAGCATTAAGAGACTTTAAAAAATACTTGACTTAAATATTGTAACCTCTGCAGAGAGTGAAGATTGATTTTTTCTGATGTTTGTTACATGAATGTTTATCCCCTCTACTAATGGAATTAATTAAAGTGCCTATAAAATGTGCAGTAGACCAACCATGAGGATAAAGTAAAACATCCATTTGGGGGGTCTTTTAGCCCTTGAACTCCCAAGAATTGATGATAATTAATTGTGACCTCCAATTGCTACACATTTCCTGGTAAAAAAATTTGGGAGAATTGAGTTTTAGACCAAGATAACTTCTACCGAATAAGTTTGAGTATTGTAGTGCGTGTAGCTTAGTGCCAACCAATTTTCAATTGTGTAGGAAAATGAAAATGAAATTTCATTTTAGTTTTTCGCCGCGCTGTAAAAAAAAGGAAGTTGGACTTCAATATTTTCGTATGGAATTTGGAAAACGTATTGCAAGTGAAGTCAAGTAGCTATCTTGAAAACAGGGAATGGGGAATCTTTAAAAGCGGGACTCTCAAGTAGCGAGAAACTTTGAAACGAGAAATATTTAGAGGCGTGAAATGAACCCGCCGAAATGAATGAACGGTGTGGTGAAGTTGCTCTTTTATCCAATTTTACGCAAGGGAAGCATGGAAATTCACGACTGTTGACAAAGGTAAAACTAGGTTGCAATTGGAAGAGCAGTCAGCTGAAACCTTGAACGCTCAAAATGGTGAAATTGTTAAAATTATTTAGGCAGGAGAATCTTTATTTTCATCAACATATTTGGTTGCTACAATTCTCTTTATAAGAAAGCGTAGTGAAGGGCTTAATTTGTCGTTGTTTGTTCAAGGATGAAATAAAGAACTTTTTGTGACCAAAATGTCGCTCTTGTTCATTGACAGTCATAGGAAACGGTACCGTCAAGCACTGACCTTAATGAGAAGGTGTGGGAAGGCTTTAGAAACGACTACAATGGGATTAGGCGGAAAATAAAACTTGATGAAAGGTAACAGGTACGTAAAGAAACATAAACATTTCGCGCTTGAACAAAAACGTAGAAAGCTGAATATTGTAACCCAAAAGTACTAACTGTAGCCATAGTTAGTCCCTTCTACTAACTATGCTTTAGCACGCTTAAAATTTGGAAACTTTATACTCGTTGAAGTTTGCAAAAAGTTTTGAAAGATTTGTTGGCTGCTTTATGGCATGATATGAAATATTCACTTGAACATGAGAAGGACTTTGACTTGAGTTGAAGAATGGAGAAGCATAATATTTTCTAGAAAATTGTAGTTCTTTGGAAAAAAATGGCTTGCAAGTTTAAAGATTCCTAGGTGCTGTAGAAGATTAGACATTTTTGAAAAACTATAAATGTTATAAATAGGTTGTACCCGAATGAACAGCGCGCATTATCCAAATGGCGTTGGTTTATGGCCATGCATATGGAGTAAAGTTGAAGCCTAAGCAAAATTGTTGTAAGTGAGCAATTAACTTACAGAAATCCTGCGATTGGAGATGAATTGCAGCTACTTCTTTGCGCAAGAATAGCGGTCCGGGCCTGTGGATAACCATTTAGATGGCAATATAGAGTAGCGTGCGGATGGTTGCTGTGAATAAATGTGCGTAGCGACCCGTATGTAGGTGATGACGCGTGAAGGCATGGTGACGTTGCATTTGAGCGGCAAAGTGTAGTGAAGTGAAGTGAAGTGAAGCGAAGTGAAGTGAAGTGTTAGTAATGGCGGGCGGGTTGAAAGCAATAAAGGGTGGAGTTATGTTGTTTTGGTTGATTTAGGGCCGCCTGGTGACGGAAGGGCATCATGAAGCCTGGAAGTCCGTAAGCCTTGTGTATCATTCAAAGAATGGAGTGATAGAAGACGAGGGCCAGGTGGAAAGTGTAAAAGCAACTCTGTATGTTTTTTGCGCAAATAAATAAGCATGGCGCGTGGAGTTTTTGAGCTTGTAGAGTGGGGGTTTTAGGTGTGGTGTTGAAGAAGCGAGTTGCTTTTAGACTTAGTTTGTGGTTTGATATATCCTGGAAGTAGTACGGGTGCTCGCGAATGGAATTTCCAATATGCAAATATAAAAATGACCTCACTAAGATCAGTAGGACTGATATCGGTACTCTAAGAGAGCAAAGTATAAAAGAGGTAACTACCTAGTGAATGTATTTCCACAAAGCAGAAAAGTAGACGACTTGAAGGCAAAAGAGAGCAGATATTTTTCAAAGCAACAAAGTAGATGATCGATCGATTGATACATAATACATACGAAATCTCGACTCTCGTCCAAAACATCTTACATGAAGTACAGAAGTGTCTAAAGAGAAAGCAAATAAGGTAACAGCAATAAAATCTAAGAAGGAGAGTTAAAAGTTCGAAGGATGCAACCAATGGAGGTCGAACTCCGATCTTGAGATTACTAGTCCAGCGCCCTACCACTGTAACATGAAATTTTATAAGCGATACCAACAAACGCCTGCGCATGCGTGGAATCAGCATGTTTATGTTGTAGTTCGCGAGCCGTTCGATCGTTTGATCGCCGATCTAAATCGCGGATATACTTTTCTTTTCAAACTAGGATGTAAGTACGCTACCTAGAATGTAAGTACGTTACTCAAACGAACGTATTATTTTTTGTAAATGTTTATTTGCTTGCTCAAGAGCCAGCCAACAACTTTCAGTACTCGATCGATAACCCGTCAAACATAGTGATGCATTCCATGCCAAGGCAAGCTTATTACATTTCTTTGAGTATGTATAATTCACTTCTCAGTTTCAGATAATGAGCTAAGATTCAAATTCATACAAGGTAAACAATGCCATGCCTTCATGCTTTGGTAGTTAATGGTAATAATTTGGTAATAATTTCGTAATCATCTATCTTAGATGCTGTTACATGAACAAATTGGTTTGAAATCTGTCCTGAGAGTGTATTGGTAATGAGTTATTTCCATATGGCATGAGAGAGGCTCCCGGCCATGAATTTGCATGAATTGAAAAATTGATGGCAACAGCTGCAATAAATCCATTGCTCTTGTGGATGCATGCAGGTGCCATCAATTGAAAAAGAAAAATTCCTAGTCAAGTTGGAATAAGTACAATGGTGTTGGAACTCGAATGAAAAAAGAAGTTGGAATTGCTTGAGGATTAATGCTGAAAGGGAGTTCCGAAGCGACCCATCCATAGTGGTTTGGTCGATGATATTGTTAAGTGCTTTTTAAATTAGGGAGGGACTTGCAGAGGTTGGTTCAATGTAGCACATGCACCAAAGAACGACCAAAGAAAGGTTTCAGGAGAGTTTTGTGTGATTGAATAACAGATCCTCTTGCCTCAGGTGAGATTCCTTAAACAATTATCTGGTACACCCATGCCCATCCCTGACTCAGTGGAATATCCTGACTCACTGGAATATCCTCATTTGATGAATGAAAAAATTTGCTCACCAAAAAGTTGCTTCCTGTTCTGCCTAGAATTGTTGACTGTGTGAAATAGTGCTAAGAAAGAACAAGAAAGTAAAATTGACTTGTTTTAAGAAATGCTATAGATTTATCCGGCAACCTTTGAAGGAAATAGTGGGTTCATTTACAATAATTGCTAATAAGGGGAAAGGGAGGGTGTTGAAAGTGTGAAATGATAAGAATGAAATGTTCGTTGTTCAGTAATTGAAGAAATTGCCCTGCAAATTGACATAACTGCAAGGCAGTTATGTCGATAATAAGGCAGCCAGCCAGCCAGCCAGCCAGCCAGCCTTAAAAAAAAAAGATCAATACTTCTATTTTATTTTCCTATATATCTACAAGATATTCCTTTGAGATACGAAACTTTGGAAGGATGTACAGGGAAGAAAGAAAGCTAGATATCAACCAGGGAGCAAGTGGTGGGTGTAACGCCTGCCTGCCTGCCTGCCTGCCTGCCTGCCTGCCTGCTTGCTGTTGGGTCAAACTTTACTTCACTTTATATAATTCGATTGGAAATAAAATGACATTAAAGACAAATAGACATATATACATGAGAAAAGAATAGAGGGAAAATAAAAGATTGTAATAGTAAAAAAAAAAAGAGCTGTAAAGAGTTTCTAAGTTTCCAAAGAATTATGTAGACCTGGTTAATTTTGCTATAACTTAGCTGCATTCCAATATCAGGCTCCATATAGCAATCCTTAGTCTCCATACAATCGAAAAGACAACTTTCTCCTTTTTTTTTTACTTTTAAGAGTTTAAAACTGCAACACCTAATTCAAGGCTGTGAAAAAATTTAATAATAGTCAAACTGACTGCAAAGCTGTGCACTATGAGATACATGTGCGAAACTAAGGCTGACCGTTGCACCCAGGGGAACCTCGGCAATAGACGGGCAACTCCGGGAAATCACGGGCGACGGAGTGGCATGCGTGAGAGTGGGAGGCTGTGCAAGAGGAAGGGCTGAGCCTTGTACTCACGCCTGCTACTTCCACGAAACACATCACCACGCGGCCAAAACGGATTCCCGGGTGCACAAGATAGTCCCAGAGGAGTTGGAGAGTAGGCGCGCACCTCCTGCCAAATCACGGGAGCCGTAGTGGCACGCCTGCCAGTGAGAGGCTGTGCACTGTAAGGCACATGTCCTAAAGAAGGCGGTGAGTCTTGTAGTCACGCCTGCCACTTCCACGAAACACATCACCACGCGGCTAAAATGGATTCCCGCGTGCACTAGATAGTCCCAGGGGAGTTGGGGGGTAGGCGCGCACCTCCTGCAAATCACGGGAGCCGTGGTGGCACGCCTCCGAGTGAGAGGCTGTGCACTATGAGGCACATGTGCTAAAGAAGGTGGTGAGCCTTGTACTCACGCCTGCCACTTCCACGAAACGCATCACAACGCCTCCAAAATGAAATCCCAGGTGCACTAGTCCCAGGGGAACCTCGGTAATAGACGGGCAACTCCGGAAAATCGCGGGCGACGAAGTGGCATGCGTGAGAGTGGGAGGCTGTGCAAAAGGAAGGGCTGAGCCTTGTACTCACGCCTGCTACTTCCACGAGACACATCACCACGCGGCCAAAACGGATTCCCGGGTGCACAAGATAGTCCCAGAGGAGTTGGAGAGTAGGCGCGCACCTCCTGCAAATCACGGGAGCCGTAGTGGCACGCCTCCGAGTGAGAGGCTGTGCACTATGAGGCACATGTCCTAAAGAAGGCGGTGAGCCTTGTACTCACGCCTGCCACTTCCACGAAACGCATGACAACGCCTCCAAAATGAAATCCCAGGTGCACTAGTCCCAGGGGAACCTCGGCAATAGACGCGCAACTCCGGGAAATCACGGGCGACGGAGTGGCATGCGTGAGAGTGGGAGGCTGTGCAAGAGGAAGGGCTGAGCCTTGTACTCACGCCTGCTACTTCCACGAAACACATAACCACGCGGCCAAAATGGATTCCCGGGTGCACTAGATAGTCCCAGGGGAGTTGGAGAGTAGGCGCGCACCTCCTGCCAAATCACGGGAGCCGTAGTGGCACGCCTGCCAGTGAGAGGCTGTGCACTGTGAGGCACATGTGCTAAAGAAGGCGGTGAGTCTTGTACTCACGCCTGCCACTTCCACGAAACACATCACCACGCGGCTAAAATGGATTCCCGCGTGCACTAGATAGTCCCAGGGGAGTTGGGGGGTAGGCGCGCACCTCCTGCAAATCACGGGAGCCGTTGTGGCACGCCTCCGAGTGAGAGGCTGTGCACTATGAGGCACATGTCCTAAAGAAGGCGGTGAGCCTTGTACTCACGCCTGCCACTTCCACGAAACGCATGACAACGCCTCCAAAATGAAATCCCAGGTGCACTAGTCCCAGGGGAACCTCGGCAATAGACGGGCAACTCCGGAAAATCGCGGGCGACGAAGTGGCATGCGTGAGAGTGGGAGGCTGTGCAAGAGGAAGGGCTGAGCCTTGTACTCACGCCTGCTACTTCCACGAAACACATCACCACGCGGCCAAAACGGATTCCCCGGGTGCACAAGATAGTCCCAGAGGAGTTGGAGAGTAGGCGCGCACCTCCTGCAAATCACGGGAGCCGTAGTGGCACGCCTCCGAGTGAGAGGCTGTGCACTATGAGGCACATGTCCTAAAGAAGGCGGTGAGCCTTGTACTCACGCCTGCCACTTCCACGAAACGCATGACAACGCCTCCAAAATGAAATCCCAGGTGCACTAGTCCCAGGGGAACCTCGGCAATAGACGGGCAACTCCGGAAAATCGCGGGCGACGGAGTGGCATGCGTGAGAGTGGGAGGCTGTGCAAGAGGAAGGGCTGAGCCTTGTACTGACGCCTGCTACTTCCACGAAACACATCACCACGCGGCCAAAACGGATTCCCGGGTGCACAAGATAGTCCCAGAGGAGTTGGAGAGTAGGCGCGCACCTCCTGCCAAATCACGGGAGCCGTAGTGGCACGCCTGCCAGTGAGAGGCTGTGCACTGTGAGGCACATGTCCTAAAGAAGGCGGTGAGCCTTGTACTCACGCCTGCCACTTCCACGAAACGCATGACAACGCCTCCAAAATGAAATCCCAGGTGCACTAGACCCAGGGGAACCTCGGCAATAGACGCGCAACTCCGGGAAATAACGGGCGACGGAGTGGCATGCGTGAGAGTGGGAGGCTGTGCAAGAGGAAGGGCTGAGCCTTGTACTCACGCGTGCTACTTCCACGAAACACATCACCACGCGGCCAAAACGGATTACCGGGTGCACAAGATAGTCCCAGAGGAGTTGGAGAGTAGGCGCGCACCTCCTGCAAATCACGGGAGCCGTAGTGGCACGCCTCCGAGTGAGAGGCTGTGCACTATGAGGCACATGTCCTAAAGAAGGCGGTGAGCCTTGTACTCACGCCTGCCACTTCCACGAAACGCATGACAACGCCTCCAAAATGAAATCCCAGGTGCACTAGTCCCAGGGGAACCTCGGCAATAGACGGGCAACTCCGGAAAATCGCGGGCGACGGAGTGGCATGCGTGAGAGTGGGAGGCTGTGCAAGAGGAAGGGCTGAGCCTTGTACTCACGCCTGCTACTTCCACGAAACACATCACCACGCGGCCAAAACGGATTCCCGGGTGCACAAGATAGTCCCAGAGGAGTTGGAGAGTAGGCGCGCACCTCCTGCCAAATCACGGGAGCCGTAGTGGCACGCCTGCCAGTGAGAGGCTGTGCACTGTGAGGCACATGTCCTAAAGAAGGCGGTGAGCCTTGTACTCACGCCTGCCACTTCCACGAAACGCATGACAACGCCTCCAAAATGAAATCCCAGGTGCACTAGACCCAGGGGAACCTCGGCAATAGACGCACAACTCCGGGAAATCACGGGCGACGGAGTGGCATGCGTGAGAGTGGGAGGCTGTGCAAGAGGAAGGGCTGAGCCTTGTACTCACGCCTGCTACTTCCACGAAACACATAACCACGCGGCCAAAACGGATTCCCGGGTGCACTAGATAGTCCCAGGGGAGTTGGAGAGTAGGCGCGCACCTCCTGCCAAATCACGGGAGCCGTAGTGGCACGCCTGCCAGTGAGAGGCTGTGCACTGTGAGGCACATGTGCTAAAGAAGGCGGTGAGTCTTGTACTCACGCCTGCCACTTCCACGAAACACATCACCACGCGTCTAAAATGGATTCCCGCGTGCACTAGATAGTCCCAGGGGAGTTGGGGGGTAGGCGCGCACCTCCTGCAAGTCACGGGAGCCGTGGTGGCACGCCTCCGAGTGAGAGGCTGTGCACTATGAGGCACATGTGCTAAGGAAGGTGGTGAGCCTTGTACTCACGCCTGCCACTTCCACGAAACGCATGACAACGCCTCCAAAATGAAATCCCAGGTGCACTAGTCCCAGGGGAACCTCGGCAATAGACGGGCAACTCCGGAAAATCGCGGGCGACGGAGTGGCATGCGTGAGAGTGGGAGGCTGTGCAAGAGGAAGGGCTGAGCCTTGTACTCACGCCTGCTACTTCCACGAAACACATCACCACGCGGCCAAAACGGATTCCCGGGTGCACAAGATAGTCCCAGAGGAGTTGGAGAGTAGGCGCGCACCTCCTGCCAAATCACGGGAGCCGTAGTGGCACGCCTGCCAGTGAGAGGCTGTGCACTGTGAGGCACATGTCCTAAAGAAGGCGGTGAGCCTTGTACTCACGCCTGCCACTTCCACGAAACGCATGACAACGCCTCCAAAATGAAATCCCAGGTGCACTAGACCCAGGGGAACCTCGGCACTAGACGCGCAACTCCGGGAAATAACGGGCGACGGAGTGGCATGCGTGAGAGTGGGAGGCTGTGCAAGAGGAAGGGCTGAGCCTTGTACTCACGCGTGCTACTTCCACGAAACACATCACCACGCGGCCAAAACGGATTACCGGGTGCACAAGATAGTCCCAGAGGAGTTGGAGAGTAGGCGCGCACCTCCTGCAAATCACGGGAGCCGTAGTGGCACGCCTCCGAGTGAGAGGCTGTGCACTATGAGGCACATGTCCTAAAGAAGGCGGTGAGCCTTGTACTCACGCCTGCCACTTCCACGAAACGCATGACAACGCCTCCAAAATGAAATCCCAGGTGCACTAGTCCCAGGGGAACCTCGGCAATAGAAGGGCAACTCCGGAAAATCGCGGGCGACGGAGTGGCATGCGTGAGAGTGGGAGGCTGTGCAAGAGGAAGGGCTGAGCCTTGTACTCACGCCTGCTACTTCCACGAAACACATCACCACGCGGCCAAAACGGATTCCCGGGTGCACAAGATAGTCCCAGAGGAGTTGGAGAGTAGGCGCGCACCTCCTGCCAAATCACGGGAGCCGTAGTGGCACGCCTGCCAGTGAGAGGCTGTGCACTGTGAGGCACATGTCCTAAAGAAGGCGGTGAGCCTTGTACTCACGCCTGCCACTTCCACGAAACGCATGACAACGCCTCCAAAATGAAATCCCAGGTGCACTAGACCCAGGGGAACCTCGGCAATAGACGCGCAACTCCGGGAAATCACGGGCGACGGAGTGGCATGCGTGAGAGTGGGAGGCTGTGCAAGAGGAAGGGCTGAGCCTTGTACTCACGCCTGCTACTTCCACGAAACACATAACCACGCGGCCAAAACGGATTCCCGGGTGCACTAGATAGTCCCAGGGGAGTTGGAGAGTAGGCGCGCACCTCCTGCCAAATCACGGGAGCCGTAGTGGCACGCCTGCCAGTGAGAGGCTGTGCACTGTGAGGCACATGTGCTAAAGAAGGCGGTGAGTCTTGTACTCACGCCTGCCACTTCCACGAAACACATCACCACGCGGCTAAAATGGATTCCCGCGTGCACTAGATAGTCCCAGGGGAGTTGGGGGGTAGGCGCGCACCTCCTGCAAGTCACGGGAGCCGTGGTGGCACGCCTCCGAGTGAGAGGCTGTGCAATATGAGGCACATGTGCTAAGGAAGGTGGTGAGCCTTGTACTCACGCCTGCCACTTCCACGAAACGCATGACAACGCCTCCAAAATGAAATCCCAGGTGCACTAGTCCCAGGGGAACCTCGGAAATAGACGGGCAATTCCGGGAAATCACGGGCGACGGAGTGGCATGCGTGAGAGTGGGAGGCTGTGCAAAAGGAAGGGCTGAGCCTTGTACTCAAGCCTGCTACTTCCACGAAACACATCACCACGCGGCCAAAACGGATTCCCGGGTGCACAAGATACTCCCAGAGGAGTTGGAGAGTAGGCGCGCACCTCCTGCAAATCACGGGAGCCGTAGTGGCACGCCTCCGAGTGAGAGGCTGTGCACTATGAGGCACATGTCCTAAAGAAGGCGGTGAGCCTTGTACTCACGCCTGCCACTTCCACGAAACGCATGACAACGCCTCCAAAATGAAATCCCAGGTGCACTAGTCCCAGGGGAACCTCGGCAATAGACGGGCAACTCCGAAAAATCGCGGGCGACGAAGTGGCATGCGTGAGAGTGGGAGGCTGTGCAAGAGGAAGGGCTGAGCCTTGTACTGACGCCTGCTACTTCCACGAAACACATCACCACGCGGCCAAAACGGATTCCCCGGGTGCACAAGATAGTCCCAGAGGAGTTGGAGAGTAGGCGCGCACCTCCTGCAAATCACGGGAGCCGTAGTGGCACGCCTCCGAGTGAGAGGCTGTGCACTATGAGGCACATGTCCTAAAGAAGGCGGTGAGCCTTGTACTCACGCCTGCCACTTCCACGAAACGCATGACAACGCCTCCAAAATGAAATCCCAGGTGCACTAGTCCCAGGGCAACCTCGGCAATAGACGGGAAACTCCGGAAAATCGCGGGCGACGGAGTGGCATGCGTGAGAGTGGGAGGCTGTGCAAGAGGAAGGGCTGAGCCTTGTACTGACGCCTGCTACTTCCACGAAACACATCACCACGCGGCCAAAACGGATTCCCGGGTGCACAAGATAGTCCCAGAGGAGTTGGAGAGTAGGCGCGCACCTCCTGCCAAATCACGGGAGCCGTAGTGGCACGCCTGCCAGTGAGAGGCTGTGCACTGTGAGGCACATGTCCTAAAGAAGGCGGTGAGCCTTGTACTCACGCCTGCCACTTCCACGAAACGCATGACAACGCCTCCAAAATGAAATCCCAGGTGCACTAGACCCAGGGGAACCTCGGCACTAGACGCGCAACTCCGGGAAATAACGGGCGACGGAGTGGCATGCGTGAGAGTGGGAGGCTGTGCAAGAGGAAGGGCTGAGCCTTGTACTCACGCGTGCTACTTCCACGAAACACATCACCACGCGGCCAAAACGGATTCCCGGGTGCACAAGATAGTCCCAGAGGAGTTGGAGAGTAGGCGCGCACCTCCTGCAAATCACGGGAGCCGTAGTGGCACGCCTCCGAGTGAGAGGCTGTGCACTATGAGGCACATGTCCTAAAGAAGGCGGTGAGCCTTGTACTCACGCCTGCCACTTCCACGAAACGCATGACAACGCCTCCAAAATGAAATCCCAGGTGCACTAGTCCCAGGGGAACCTCGGCAATAGACGGGCAACTCCGGAAAATCTTGGGCGACGGAGTGGCATGCGTGAGAGTGGGAGGCTGTGCAAGAGGAAGGGCTGAGCCTTGTACTCACGCCTGCTACTTCCACGAAACACATCACCACGCGGCCAAAACGGATTCCCGGGTGCACAAGATAGTCCCAGAGGAGTTGGAGAGTAGGCGCGCACCTCCTGCCAAATCACGGGAGCCGTAGTGGCACGCCTGCCAGTGAGAGGCTGTGCACTGTGAGGCACATGTCCTAAAGAAGGCGGTGAGCCTTGTACTCACGCCTGCCACTTCCACGAAACGCATGACAACGCCTCCAAAATGAAATCCCAGGTGCACTAGACCCAGGGGAACCTCGGCAATAGACGCGCAACTCCGGGAAATCACGGGCGACGGAGTGGCATGCGTGAGAGTGGGAGGCTGTGCAAGAGGAAGGGCTGAGCCTTGTACTCACGCCTGCTACTTCCACGAAACACATAACCACGCGGCCAAAACGGATTCCCGGGTGCACTAGATAGTCCCAGGGGAGTTGGAGAGTAGGCGCGCACCTCCTGCCAAATCACGGGAGCCGTAGTGGCACGCCTGCCAGTGAGAGGCTGTGCACTGTGAGGCACATGTGCTAAAGAAGGCGGTGAGTCTTGTACTCACGCCTGCCACTTCCACGAAACACATCACCACGCGTCTAAAATGGATTCCCGCGTGCACTAGATAGTCCCAGGGGAGTTGGGGGGTAGGCGCGCACCTCCTGCAAGTCACGGGAGCCGTGGTGGCACGCCTCCGAGTGAGAGGCTGTGCACTATGAGGCACATGTGCTAAGGAAGGTGGTGAGCCTTGTACTCACGCCTGCCACTTCCACGAAACGCATGACAACGCCTCCAAAATGAAATCCCAGGTGCACTAGACCCAGGGGAACCTCGGCAATAGACGCGCAACTCCGGGAAATCACGGGCGACGGAGTGGCATGCGTGAGAGTGGGAGGCTGTGCAAGAGGAAGGGCTGAGCCTTGTACTCACGCCTGCTACTTCCACGAAACACATCACCACGCGGCCAAAACGGATTCCCGGGTGCACTAGATAGTCCCAGGGGAGTTGGAGAGTAGGCGCGCACCTCCTGCCAAATCACGGGAGCCGTAGTGGCACGCCTGCCAGTGAGAGGCTGTGCACTGTGAGGCACATGTGCTAAAGAAGGCGGTGAGTCTTGTACTCACGCCTGCCACTTCCACGAAACACATCACCACGCGGCTAAAATGGATTCCCGCGTGCACTAGATAGTCCCAGGGGAGTTGGGGGGTAGGCGCGCACCTCCTGCAAGTCACGGGAGCCGTGGTGGCACGCCTCCGAGTGAGAGGCTGTGCAATATGAGGCACATGTGCTAAGGAAGGTGGTGAGCCTTGTACTCACGCCTGCCACTTCCACGAAACGCATGACAACGCCTCCAAAATGAAATCCCAGGTGCACTAGTCCCAGGGGAACCTCGGAAATAGACGGGCAATTCCGGGAAATCACGGGCGACGGAGTGGCATGCGTGAGAGTGGGAGGCTGTGCAAGAGGAAGGGCTGAGCCTTGTACTCAAGCCTGCTACTTCCACGAAACACATCACCACGCGGCCAAAACGGATTCCCGGGTGCACAAGATACTCCCAGAGGAGTTGGAGAGTAGGCGCGCACCTCCTGCAAATCACGGGAGCCGTAGTGGCACGCCTCCGAGTGAGAGGCTGTGCACTATGAGGCACATGTCCTAAAGAAGGCGGTGAGCCTTGTACTCACGCCTGCCACTTCCACGAAACGCATGACAACGCCTCCAAAATGAAATCCCAGGTGCACTAGTCCCAGGGGAACCTCGGCAATAGACGGGCAACTCCGAAAAATCGCGGGCGACGAAGTGGCATGCGTGAGAGTGGGAGGCTGTGCAAGAGGAAGGGCTGAGCCTTGTACTGACGCCTGCTACTTCCACGAAACACATCACCACGCGGCCAAAACGGATTCCCCGGGTGCACAAGATAGTCCCAGAGGAGTTGGAGAGTAGGCGCGCACCTCCTGCAAATCACGGGAGCCGTAGTGGCACGCCTCCGAGTGAGAGGCTGTGCACTATGAGGCACATGTCCTAAAGAAGGCGGTGAGCCTTGTACTCACGCCTGCCACTTCCACGAAACGCATGACAACGCCTCCAAAATGAAATCCCAGGTGCACTAGTCCCAGGGCAACCTCGGCAATAGACGGGAAACTCCGGAAAATCGCGGGCGACGGAGTGGCATGCGTGAGAGTGGGAGGCTGTGCAAGAGGAAGGGCTGAGCCTTGTACTGACGCCTGCTACTTCCACGAAACACATCACCACGCGGCCAAAACGGATTCCCGGGTGCACAAGATAGTCCCAGAGGAGTTGGAGAGTAGGCGCGCACCTCCTGCCAAATCACGGGAGCCGTAGTGGCACGCCTGCCAGTGAGAGGCTGTGCACTGTGAGGCACATGTCCTAAAGAAGGCGGTGAGCCTTGTACTCACGCCTGCCACTTCCACGAAACGCATGACAACGCCTCCAAAATGAAATCCCAGGTGCACTAGACCCAGGGGAACCTCGGCACTAGACGCGCAACTCCGGGAAATAACGGGCGACGGAGTGGCATGCGTGAGAGTGGGAGGCTGTGCAAGAGGAAGGGCTGGGCCTTGTACTCACGCGTGCTACTTCCACGAAACACATCACCACGCGGCCAAAACGGATTCCCGGGTGCACAAGATAGTCCCAGAGGAGTTGGAGAGTAGGCGCGCACCTCCTGCAAATCACGGGAGCCGTAGTGGCACGCCTCCGAGTGAGAGGCTGTGCACTATGAGGCACATGTCCTAAAGAAGGCGGTGAGCCTTGTACTCACGCCTGCCACTTCCACGAAACGCATGACAACGCCTCCAAAATGAAATCCCAGGTGCACTAGTCCTAGGGGAACCTCGGCAATAGACGGGCAACTCCGGAAAATCGCGGGCGACGGAGTGGCATGCGTGAGAGTGGGAGGCTGTGCAAGAGGAAGGGCTGAGCCTTGTACTCACGCCTGCTACTTCCACGAAACACATCACCACGCGGCCAAAACGGATTCCCGGGTGCACAAGATAGTCCCAGAGGAGTTGGAGAGTAGGCGCGCACCTCCTGCCAAATCACGGGAGCCGTAGTGGCACGCCTGCCAGTGAGAGGCTGTGCACTGTGAGGCACATGTCCTAAAGAAGGCGGTGAGCCTTGTACTCACGCCTGCCACTTCCACGAAACGCATGACAACGCCTCCAAAATGAAATCCCAGGTGCACTAGACCCAGGGGAACCTCGGCAATAGACGCGCAACTCCGGGAAATCACGGGCGACGGAGTGGCATGCGTGAGAGTGGGAGGCTGTGCAAGAGGAAGGGCTGAGCCTTGTACTCACGCCTGCTACTTCCACGAAACACATAACCACGCGGCCAAAACGGATTCCCGGGTGCACTAGATAGTCCCAGGGGAGTTGGAGAGTAGGCGCGCACCTCCTGCCAAATCACGGGAGCCGTAGTGGCACGCCTGCCAGTGAGAGGCTGTGCACTGTGAGGCACATGTGCTAAAGAAGGCGGTGAGTCTTGTACTCACGCCTGCCACTTCCACGAAACACATCACCACGCGGCTAAAATGGATTCCCGCGTGCACTAGATAGTCCCAGGGGAGTTGGGGGGTAGGCGCGCACCTCCTGCAAGTCACGGGAGCCGTGGTGGCACGCCTCCGAGTGAGAGGCTGCGCAATATGAGGCACATGTGCTAAGGAAGGTGGTGAGCCTTGTACTCACGCCTGCCACTTCCACGAAACGCATGACAACGCCTCCAAAATGAAATCCCAGGTGCACTAGTCCCAGGGGAACCTCGGAAATAGACGGGCAATTCCGGGAAATCACGGGCGACGGAGTGGCATGCGTGAGAGTGGGAGGCTGTGCAAGAGGAAGGGCTGAGCCTTGTACTCACGCCTGCCACTTCCACGAAACACATCACCACGCGGCCAAAACGGATTCCCGGGTGCACTAGATAGTCCCAGTGGAGTTGGAGAGTAGGCGCGCACCTCCTGCCAAATCACGGAAGCCGTAGTGGCACGCCTGCCAGTGAGAGGCTGTGCACTGTGAGGCACATGTGCTAAAGAAGGCGGTGAGTCTTGTACTCACGCCTGCCACTTCCACGAAACACATCACCACGCGGCTAAAATGGATTCCCGCGTGCACTAGATAGTCCCAGGGGAGTTGGGGGGTAGGCGCGCACCTCCTGCAAATCACGGGAGCCGTGGTGGCACGCCTCCGAGTGAGAGGCTGTGCACTATGAGGCACATGTGCTAAAGAAGGTGGTGAGCCTTGTACTCACGCCTGCCACTTCCACGAAACGCATCACAACGCCTCCAAAATGAAATCCCAGGTGCACTAGTCCCAGGGGAACCTCGGCAATAGACGGGCAACTCCGGAAAATCGCGGGCGACGAAGTGGCATGCGTGAGAGTGGGAGGCTGTGCAAAAGGAAGGGCTGAGCCTTGTACTCACGCCTGCTACTTCCACGAAACACATCACCACGCGGCCAAAACGGATTCCCGGGTGCACAAGATAGTCCCAGAGGAGTTGGAGAGTAGGCGCGCACCTCCTGCAAATCACGGGAGCCGTAGTGGCACGCCTCCGAGTGAGAGGCTGTGCACTATGAGGCACATGTCCTAAAGAAGGCGGTGAGCCTTGTACTCACGCCTGCCACTTCCACGAAACGCATGACAACGCCTCCAAAATGAAATCCCAGGTGCACTAGTCCCAGGGGAACCTCGGCAATAGACGGGCAACTCCGGAAAATCGCGGGCGACGGAGTGGCATGCGTGAGAGTGGGAGGCTGTGCAAGAGGAAGGGCTGAGCCTTGTACTCACGCCTGCTACTTCCACGAAACACATCACCACGCGGCCAAAACGGATTCCCGGGTGCACAAGATAGTCCCAGAGGAGTTGGAGAGTAGGCGCGCACCTCCTGCCAAATCACGGGAGCCGTAGTGGCACGCCTGCCAGTGAGAGGCTGTGCACTGTAAGGCACATGTCCTAAAGAAGGCGGTGAGTCTTGTAGTCACGCCTGCCACTTCCACGAAACACATCACCACGCGGCTAAAATGGATTCCCGCGTGCACTAAATAGTCCCAGGGGAGTTGGGGGGTAGGCGCGCACCTCCTGCAAATCACGGGAGCCGTGGTGGCACGCCTCCGAGTGAGAGGCTGTGCACTATGAGGCACATGTGCTAAAGAAGGTGGTGAGCCTTGTACTCACGCCTGCCACTTCCACGAAACGCATCACAACGCCTCCAAAATGAAATCCCAGGTGCACTAGTCCCAGGGGAACCTCGGCAATAGACGGGCAACTCCGGAAAATCGCGGGCGACGAAGTGGCATGCGTGAGAGTGGGAGGCTGTGCAAAAGGAAGGGCTGAGCCTTGTACTCAAGCCTGCTACTTCCACGAAACACATCACCACGCGGCCAAAACGGATTCCCCGGGTGCACAAGATAGTCCCAGAGGAGTTGGAGAGTAGGCGCGCACCTCCTGCAAATCACGGGAGCCGTAGTGGCACGCCTCCGAGTGAGAGGCTGTGCACTATGAGGCACATGTCCTAAAGAAGGCGGTGAGCCTTGTACTCACGCCTGCCACTTCCACGAAACGCATGACAACGCCTCCAAAATGAAATCCCAGGTGCACTAGTCCCAGGGGAACCTCGGCAATAGACGGGCAACTCCGGAAAATCGCGGGCGACGAAGTGGCATGCGTGAGAGTGGGAGGCTGTGCAAGAGGAAGGGCTGAGCCTTGTACTGACGCCTGCTACTTCCACGAAACACATCACCACGCGGCCAAAACGGATTCCCCGGGTGCACAAGATAGTCCCAGAGGAGTTGGAGAGTAGGCGCGCACCTCCTGCAAATCACGGGAGCCGTAGTGGCACGCCTCCGAGTGAGAGGCTGTGCACTATGAGGCACATGTCCTAAAGAAGGCGGTGAGCCTTGTACTCACGCCTGCCACTTCCACGAAACGCATGACAACGCCTCCAAAATGAAATCCCAGGTGCACTAGTCCCAGGGCAACCTCGGCAATAGACGGGAAACTCCGGAAAATCGCGGGCGACGGAGTGGCATGCGTGAGAGTGGGAGGCTGTGCAAGAGGAAGGGCTGAGCCTTGTACTGACGCCTGCTACTTCCACGAAACACATCACCACGCGGCCAAAACGGATTCCCGGGTGCACAAGATAGTCCCAGAGGAGTTGGAGAGTAGGCGCGCACCTCCTGCCAAATCACGGGAGCCGTAGTGGCACGCCTGCCAGTGAGAGGCTGTGCACTGTGAGGCACATGTCCTAAAGAAGGCGGTGAGCCTTGTACTCACGCCTGCCACTTCCACGAAACGCATGACAACGCCTCCAAAATGAAATCCCAGGTGCACTAGACCCAGGGGAACCTCGGCACTAGACGCGCAACTCCGGGAAATAACGGGCGACGGAGTGGCATGCGTGAGAGTGGGAGGCTGTGCAAGAGGAAGGGCTGGGCCTTGTACTCACGCGTGCTACTTCCACGAAACACATCACCACGCGGCCAAAACGGATTCCCGGGTGCACAAGATAGTCCCAGAGGAGTTGGAGAGTAGGCGCGCACCTCCTGCAAATCACGGGAGCCGTAGTGGCACGCCTCCGAGTGAGAGGCTGTGCACTATGAGGCACATGTCCTAAAGAAGGCGGTGAGCCTTGTACTCACGCCTGCCACTTCCACGAAACGCATGACAACGCCTCCAAAATGAAATCCCAGGTGCACTAGTCCTAGGGGAACCTCGGCAATAGACGGGCAACTCCGGAAAATCGCGGGCGACGGAGTGGCATGCGTGAGAGTGGGAGGCTGTGCAAGAGGAAGGGCTGAGCCTTGTACTCACGCCTGCTACTTCCACGAAACACATCACCACGCGGCCAAAACGGATTCCCGGGTGCACAAGATAGTCCCAGAGGAGTTGGAGAGTAGGCGCGCACCTCCTGCCAAATCACGGGAGCCGTAGTGGCACGCCTGCCAGTGAGAGGCTGTGCACTGTGAGGCACATGTCCTAAAGAAGGCGGTGAGCCTTGTACTCACGCCTGCCACTTCCACGAAACGCATGACAACGCCTCCAAAATGAAATCCCAGGTGCACTAGACCCAGGGGAACCTCGGCAATAGACGCGCAACTCCGGGAAATCACGGGCGACGGAGTGGCATGCGTGAGAGTGGGAGGCTGTGCAAGAGGAAGGGCTGAGCCTTGTACTCACGCCTGCTACTTCCACGAAACACATAACCACGCGGCCAAAACGGATTCCCGGGTGCACTAGATAGTCCCAGGGGAGTTGGAGAGTAGGCGCGCACCTCCTGCCAAATCACGGGAGCCGTAGTGGCACGCCTGCCAGTGAGAGGCTGTGCACTGTGAGGCACATGTGCTAAAGAAGGCGGTGAGTCTTGTACTCACGCCTGCCACTTCCACGAAACACATCACCACGCGGCTAAAATGGATTCCCGCGTGCACTAGATAGTCCCAGGGGAGTTGGGGGGTAGGCGCGCACCTCCTGCAAGTCACGGGAGCCGTGGTGGCACGCCTCCGAGTGAGAGGCTGCGCAATATGAGGCACATGTGCTAAGGAAGGTGGTGAGCCTTGTACTCACGCCTGCCACTTCCACGAAACGCATGACAACGCCTCCAAAATGAAATCCCAGGTGCACTAGTCCCAGGGGAACCTCGGAAATAGACGGGCAATTCCGGGAAATCACGGGCGACGGAGTGGCATGCGTGAGAGTGGGAGGCTGTGCAAGAGGAAGGGCTGAGCCTTGTACTCACGCCTGCCACTTCCACGAAACACATCACCACGCGGCCAAAACGGATTCCCGGGTGCACTAGATAGTCCCAGTGGAGTTGGAGAGTAGGCGCGCACCTCCTGCCAAATCACGGAAGCCGTAGTGGCACGCCTGCCAGTGAGAGGCTGTGCACTGTGAGGCACATGTGCTAAAGAAGGCGGTGAGTCTTGTACTCACGCCTGCCACTTCCACGAAACACATCACCACGCGGCTAAAATGGATTCCCGCGTGCACTAGATAGTCCCAGGGGAGTTGGGGGGTAGGCGCGCACCTCCTGCAAATCACGGGAGCCGTGGTGGCACGCCTCCGAGTGAGAGGCTGTGCACTATGAGGCACATGTGCTAAAGAAGGTGGTGAGCCTTGTACTCACGCCTGCCACTTCCACGAAACGCATCACAACGCCTCCAAAATGAAATCCCAGGTGCACTAGTCCCAGGGGAACCTCGGCAATAGACGGGCAACTCCGGAAAATCGCGGGCGACGAAGTGGCATGCGTGAGAGTGGGAGGCTGTGCAAAAGGAAGGGCTGAGCCTTGTACTCACGCCTGCTACTTCCACGAAACACATCACCACGCGGCCAAAACGGATTCCCGGGTGCACAAGATAGTCCCAGAGGAGTTGGAGAGTAGGCGCGCACCTCCTGCAAATCACGGGAGCCGTAGTGGCACGCCTCCGAGTGAGAGGCTGTGCACTATGAGGCACATGTCCTAAAGAAGGCGGTGAGCCTTGTACTCACGCCTGCCACTTCCACGAAACGCATGACAACGCCTCCAAAATGAAATCCCAGGTGCACTAGTCCCAGGGGAACCTCGGCAATAGACGGGCAACTCCGGAAAATCGCGGGCGACGGAGTGGCATGCGTGAGAGTGGGAGGCTGTGCAAGAGGAAGGGCTGAGCCTTGTACTCACGCCTGCTACTTCCACGAAACACATCACCACGCGGCCAAAACGGATTCCCGGGTGCACAAGATAGTCCCAGAGGAGTTGGAGAGTAGGCGCGCACCTCCTGCCAAATCACGGGAGCCGTAGTGGCACGCCTGCCAGTGAGAGGCTGTGCACTGTAAGGCACATGTCCTAAAGAAGGCGGTGAGTCTTGTAGTCACGCCTGCCACTTCCACGAAACACATCACCACGCGGCTAAAATGGATTCCCGCGTGCACTAGATAGTCCCAGGGGAGTTGGGGGGTAGGCGCGCACCTCCTGCAAATCACGGGAGCCGTGGTGGCACGCCTCCGAGTGAGAGGCTGTGCACTATGAGGCACATGTGCTAAAGAAGGTGGTGAGCCTTGTACTCACGCCTGCCACTTCCACGAAACGCATGACAACGCCTCCAAAATGAAATCCCAGGTGCACTAGTCCCAGGGGAACCTCGGCAATAGACGGGCAACTCCGGAAAATCGCGGGCGACGAAGTGGCATGCGTGAGAGTGGGAGGCTGTGCAAAAGGAAGGGCTGAGCCTTGTACTCAAGCCTGCTACTTCCACGAAACACATCACCACGCGGCCAAAACGGATTCCCGGGTGCACAAGATAGTCCCAGAGGAGTTGGAGAGTAGGCGCGCACCTCCTGCAAATCACGGGAGCCGTAGTGGCACGCCTCCGAGTGAGAGGCTGTGCACTATGAGGCACATGTCCTAAAGAAGGCGGTGAGCCTTGTACTCACGCCTGCCACTTCCACGAAACGCATGACAACGCCTCCAAAATGAAATCCCAGGTGCACTAGTCCCAGGGGAACCTCGGCAATAGACGGGCAACTCCGGAAAATCGCGGGCGACGAAGTGGCATGCGTGAGAGTGGGAGGCTGTGCAAGAGGAAGGGCTGAGCCTTGTACTGACGCCTGCTACTTCCACGAAACACATCACCACGCGGCCAAAACGGATTCCCCGGGTGCACAAGATAGTCCCAGAGGAGTTGGAGAGTAGGCGCGCACCTCCTGCAAATCACGGGAGCCGTAGTGGCACGCCTCCGAGTGAGAGGCTGTGCACTATGAGGCACATGTCCTAAAGAAGGCGGTGAGCCTTGTACTCACGCCTGCCACTTCCACGAAACGCATGACAACGCCTCCAAAATGAAATCCCAGGTGCACTAGTCCCAGGGGAACCTCGGCAATAGACGGGAAACTCCGGAAAATCGCGGGCGACGGAGTGGCATGCGTGAGAGTGGGAGGCTGTGCAAGAGGAAGGGCTGAGCCTTGTACTGACGCCTGCTACTTCCACGAAACACATCACCACGCGGCCAAAACGGATTCCCGGGTGCACAAGATAGTCCCAGAGGAGTTGGAGAGTAGGCGCGCACCTCCTGCCAAATCACGGGAGCCGTAGTGGCACGCCTGCCAGTGAGAGGCTGTGCACTGTGAGGCACATGTCCTAAAGAAGGCGGTGAGCCTTGTACTCACGCCTGCCACTTCCACGAAACGCATGACAACGCTTCCAAAATGAAATCCCAGGTGCACTAGACCCAGGGCAACCTCGGCACTAGACGCGCAACTCCGGGAAATAACGGGCGACGGAGTGGCATGCGTGAGAGTGGGAGGCTGTGCAAGAGGAAGGGCTGAGCCTTGTACTCACGCGTGCTACTTCCACGAAACACATCACCACGCGGCCAAAACGGATTCCCGGGTGCACAAGATAGTCCCAGAGGAGTTGGAGAGTAGGCGCGCACCTCCTGCAAATCACGGGAGCCGTAGTGGCACGCCTCCGAGTGAGAGGCTGTGCACTATGAGGCACATGTCCTAAAGAAGGCGGTGAGCCTTGTACTCACGCCTGCCACTTCCACGAAACGCATGACAACGCCTCCAAAATGAAATCCCAGGTGCACTAGTCCCAGGGGAACCTCGGCAATAGACGGGCAACTCCGGAAAATCGCGGGCGACGGAGTGGCATGCGTGAGAGTGGGAGGCTGTGCAAGAGGAAGGGCTGAGCCTTGTACTCACGCCTGCTACTTCCACGAAACACATCACCACGCGGCCAAAACGGATTCCCGGGTGCACAAGATAGTCCCAGAGGAGTTGGAGAGTAGGCGCGCACCTCCTGCAAATCACGGGAGCCGTAGTGGCACGCCTCCGAGTGAGAGGCTGTGCACTATGAGGCACATGTCCTAAAGAAGGCGGTGAGCCTTGTACTCACGCCTGCCACTTCCACGAAACGCATGACAACGCCTCCAAAATGAAATCCCAGGTGCACTAGTCCAAGGGGAACCTCGGCAATAGACGGGCAACTCCGGAAAATCGCGGGCGACGGAGTGGCATGCGTGAGAGTGGGAGGCTGTGCAAGAGGAAGGGCTGAGCCTTGTACTCACGCCTGCTACTTCCACGAAACACATCACCACGCGGCCAAAACGGATTCCCGGGTGCACAAGATAGTCCCAGAGGAGTTGGAGAGTAGGCGCGCACCTCCTGCCAAATCACGGGAGCCGTAGTGGCACGCCTGCCAGTGAGAGGCTGTGCACTGTAAGGCACATGTCCTAAAGAAGGCGGTGAGTCTTGTAGTCACGCCTGCCACTTCCACGAAACACATCACCACGCGGCTAAAATGGATTCCCGCGTGCACTAGATAGTCCCAGGGGAGTTGGGGGGTAGGCGCGCACCTCCTGCAAATCACGGGAGCCGTGGTGGCACGCCTCCGAGTGAGAGGCTGTGCACTATGAGGCACATGTGCTAAAGAAGGTGGTGAGCCTTGTACTCACGCCTGCCACTTCCACGAAACGCATCACAACGCCTCCAAAATGAAATCCCAGGTGCACTAGTCCCAGGGGAACCTCGGCAATAGACGGGCAACTCCGGAAAATCGCGGGCGACGAAGTGGCATGCGTGAGAGTGGGAGGCTGTGCAAAAGGAAGGGCTGAGCCTTGTACTCAAGCCTGCTACTTCCACGAAACACATCACCACGCGGCCAAAACGGATTCCCGGGTGCACAAGATACTCCCAGAGGAGTTGGAGAGTAGGCGCGCACCTCCTGCAAATCACGGGAGCCGTAGTGGCACGCCTCCGAGTGAGAGGCTGTGCACTATGAGGCACATGTCCTAAAGAAGGCGGTGAGCCTTGTACTCACGCCTGCCACTTCCACGAAACGCATGACAACGCCTCCAAAATGAAATCCCAGGTGCACTAGTCCCAGGGGAACCTCGGCAATAGACGGGCAACTCCGAAAAATCGCGGGCGACGAAGTGGCATGCGTGAGAGTGGGAGGCTGTGCAAGAGGAAGGGCTGAGCCTTGTACTGACGCCTGCTACTTCCACGAAACACATCACCACGCGGCCAAAACGGATTCCCCGGGTGCACAAGATAGTCCCAGAGGAGTTGGAGAGTAGGCGCGCACCTCCTGCAAATCACGGGAGCCGTAGTGGCACGCCTCCGAGTGAGAGGCTGTGCACTATGAGGCACATGTCCTAAAGAAGGCGGTGAGCCTTGTACTCACGCCTGCCACTTCCACGAAACGCATGACAACGCCTCCAAAATGAAATCCCAGGTGCACTAGTCCCAGGGCAACCTCGGCAATAGACGGGAAACTCCGGAAAATCGCGGGCGACGGAGTGGCATGCGTGAGAGTGGGAGGCTGTGCAAGAGGAAGGGCTGAGCCTTGTACTGACGCCTGCTACTTCCACGAAACACATCACCACGCGGCCAAAACGGATTCCCGGGTGCACAAGATAGTCCCAGAGGAGTTGGAGAGTAGGCGCGCACCTCCTGCCAAATCACGGGAGCCGTAGTGGCACGCCTGCCAGTGAGAGGCTGTGCACTGTGAGGCACATGTCCTAAAGAAGGCGGTGAGCCTTGTACTCACGCCTGCCACTTCCACGAAACGCATGACAACGCCTCCAAAATGAAATCCCAGGTGCACTAGACCCAGGGGAACCTCGGCAATAGACGCGCAACTCCGGGAAATAACGGGCGACGGAGTGGCATGCGTGAGAGTGGGAGGCTGTGCAAGAGGAAGGGCTGAGCCTTGTACTCACGCGTGCTACTTCCACGAAACACATCACCACGCGGCCAAAACGGATTACCGGGTGCACAAGATAGTCCCAGAGGAGTTGGAGAGTAGGCGCGCACCTCCTGCAAATCACGGGAGCCGTAGTGGCACGCCTCCGAGTGAGAGGCTGTGCACTATGAGGCACATGTCCTAAAGAAGGCGGTGAGCCTTGTACTCACGCCTGCCACTTCCACGAAACGCATGACAACGCCTCCAAAATGAAATCCCAGGTGCACTAGTCCCAGGGGAACCTCGGCAATAGACGGGCAACTCCGGAAAATCGCGGGCGACGGAGTGGCATGCGTGAGAGTGGGAGGCTGTGCAAGAGGAAGGGCTGAGCCTTGTACTCACGCCTGCTACTTCCACGAAACACATCACCACGCGGCCAAAACGGATTCCCGGGTGCACAAGATAGTCCCAGAGGAGTTGGAGAGTAGGCGCGCACCTCCTGCCAAATCACGGGAGCCGTAGTGGCACGCCTGCCAGTGAGAGGCTGTGCACTGTGAGGCACATGTCCTAAAGAAGGCGGTGAGCCTTGTACTCACGCCTGCCACTTCCACGAAACGCATGACAACGCCTCCAAAATGAAATCCCAGGTGCACTAGACCCAGGGGAACCTCGGCAATAGACGCGCAACTCCGGGAAATCACGGGCGACGGAGTGGCATGCGTGAGAGTGGGAGGCTGTGCAAGAGGAAGGGCTGAGCCTTGTACTCACGCCTGCTACTTCCACGAAACACATAACCACGCGGCCAAAACGGATTCCCGGGTGCACTAGATAGTCCCAGGGGAGTTGGAGAGTAGGCGCGCACCTCCTGCCAAATCACGGGAGCCGTAGTGGCACGCCTGCCAGTGAGAGGCTGTGCACTGTGAGGCACATGTGCTAAAGAAGGCGGTGAGTCTTGTACTCACGCCTGCCACTTCCACGAAACACATCACCACGCGTCTAAAATGGATTCCCGCGTGCACTAGATAGTCCCAGGGGAGTTGGGGGGTAGGCGCGCACCTCCTGGAAGTCACGGGAGCCGTGGTGGCACGCCTCCGAGTGAGAGGCTGTGCACTATGAGGCACATGTGCTAAGGAAGGTGGTGAGCCTTGTACTCACGCCTGCCACTTCCACGAAACGCATGACAACGCCTCCAAAATGAAATCCCAGGTGCACTAGTCCCAGGGGAACCTCGGCAATAGACGGGCAACTCCGGAAAATCGCGGGCGACGGAGTGGCATGCGTGAGAGTGGGAGGCTGTGCAAGAGGAAGGGCTGAGCCTTGTACTCACGCCTGCTACTTCCACGAAACACATCACCACGCGGCCAAAACGGATTCCCGGGTGCACAAGATAGTCCCAGAGGAGTTGGAGAGTAGGCGCGCACCTCCTGCCAAATCACGGGAGCCGTAGTGGCACGCCTGCCAGTGAGAGGCTGTGCACTGTGAGGCACATGTCCTAAAGAAGGCGGTGAGCCTTGTACTCACGCCTGCCACTTCCACGAAACGCATGACAACGCCTCCAAAATGAAATCCCAGGTGCACTAGACCCAGGGGAACCTCGGCACTAGACGCGCAACTCCGGGAAATAACGGGCGACGGAGTGGCATGCGTGAGAGTGGGAGGCTGTGCAAGAGGAAGGGCTGAGCCTTGTACTCACGCGTGCTACTTCCACGAAACACATCACCACGCGGCCAAAACGGATTACCGGGTGCACAAGATAGTCCCAGAGGAGTTGGAGAGTAGGCGCGCACCTCCTGCAAATCACGGGAGCCGTAGTGGCACGCCTCCGAGTGAGAGGCTGTGCACTATGAGGCACATGTCCTAAAGAAGGCGGTGAGCCTTGTACTCACGCCTGCCACTTCCACGAAACGCATGACAACGCCTCCAAAATGAAATCCCAGGTGCACTAGTCCCAGGGGAACCTCGGCAATAGACGGGCAACTCCGGAAAATCGCGGGCGACGGAGTGGCATGCGTGAGAGTTGGAGGCTGTGCAAGAGGAAGGGCTGAGCCTTGTACTCACGCCTGCTACTTCCACGAAACACATCACCACGCGGCCAAAACGGATTCCCGGGTGCACAAGATAGTCCCAGAGGAGTTGGAGAGTAGGCGCGCACCTCCTGCCAAATCACGGGAGCCGTAGTGGCACGCCTGCCAGTGAGAGGCTGTGCACTGTGAGGCACATGTCCTAAAGAAGGCGGTGAGCCTTGTACTCACGCCTGCCACTTCCACGAAACGCATGACAACGCCTCCAAAATGAAATCCCAGGTGCACTAGACCCAGGGGAACCTCGGCAATAGACGCGCAACTCCGGGAAATCACGGGCGACGGAGTGGCATGCGTGAGAGTGGGAGGCTGTGCAAGAGGAAGGGCTGAGCCTTGTACTCACGCCTGCTACTTCCACGAAACACATAACCACGCGGCCAAAACGGATTCCCGGGTGCACTAGATAGTCCCAGGGGAGTTGGAGAGTAGGCGCGCACCTCCTGCCAAATCACGGGAGCCGTAGTGGCACGCCTGCCAGTGAGAGGCTGTGCACTGTGAGGCACATGTGCTAAAGAAGGCGGTGAGTCTTGTACTCACGCCTGCCACTTCCACGAAACACATCACCACGCGGCTAAAATGGATTCCCGCGTGCACTAGATAGTCCCAGGGGAGTTGGGGGGTAGGCGCGCACCTCCTGCAAGTCACGGGAGCCGTGGTGGCACGCCTCCGAGTGAGAGGCTGTGCAATATGAGGCACATGTGCTAAGGAAGGTGGTGAGCCTTGTACTCACGCCTGCCACTTCCACGAAACGCATGACAACGCCTCCAAAATGAAATCCCAGGTGCACTAGTCCCAGGGGAACCTCGGAAATAGACGGGCAATTCCGGGAAATCACGGGCGACGGAGTGGCATGCGTGAGAGTGGGAGGCTGTGCAAAAGGAAGGGCTGAGCCTTGTACTCAAGCCTGCTACTTCCACGAAACACATCACCACGCGGCCAAAACGGATTCCCGGGTGCACAAGATACTCCCAGAGGAGTTGGAGAGTAGGCGCGCACCTCCTGCAAATCACGGGAGCCGTAGTGGCACGCCTCCGAGTGAGAGGCTGTGCACTATGAGGCACATGTCCTAAAGAAGGCGGTGAGCCTTGTACTCACGCCTGCCACTTCCACGAAACGCATGACAACGCCTCCAAAATGAAATCCCAGGTGCACTAGTCCCAGGGGAACCTCGGCAATAGACGGGCAACTCCGAAAAATCGCGGGCGACGAAGTGGCATGCGTGAGAGTGGGAGGCTGTGCAAGAGGAAGGGCTGAGCCTTGTACTGACGCCTGCTACTTCCACGAAACACATCACCACGCGGCCAAAACGGATTCCCCGGGTGCACAAGATAGTCCCAGAGGAGTTGGAGAGTAGGCGCGCACCTCCTGCAAATCACGGGAGCCGTAGTGGCACGCCTCCGAGTGAGAGGCTGTGCACTATGAGGCACATGTCCTAAAGAAGGCGGTGAGCCTTGTACTCACGCCTGCCACTTCCACGAAACGCATGACAACGCCTCCAAAATGAAATCCCAGGTGCACTAGTCCCAGGGCAACCTCGGCAATAGACGGGAAACTCCGGAAAATCGCGGGCGACGGAGTGGCATGCGTGAGAGTGGGAGGCTGTGCAAGAGGAAGGGCTGAGCCTTGTACTGACGCCTGCTACTTCCACGAAACACATCACCACGCGGCCAAAACGGATTCCCGGGTGCACAAGATAGTCCCAGAGGAGTTGGAGAGTAGGCGCGCACCTCCTGCCAAATCACGGGAGCCGTAGTGGCACGCCTGCCAGTGAGAGGCTGTGCACTGTGAGGCACATGTCCTAAAGAAGGCGGTGAGCCTTGTACTCACGCCTGCCACTTCCACGAAACGCATGACAACGCCTCCAAAATGAAATCCCAGGTGCACTAGACCCAGGGGAACCTCGGCACTAGACGCGCAACTCCGGGAAATAACGGGCGACGGAGTGGCATGCGTGAGAGTGGGAGGCTGTGCAAGAGGAAGGGCTGAGCCTTGTACTCACGCGTGCTACTTCCACGAAACACATCACCACGCGGCCAAAACGGATTCCCGGGTGCACAAGATAGTCCCAGAGGAGTTGGAGAGTAGGCGCGCACCTCCTGCAAATCACGGGAGCCGTAGTGGCACGCCTCCGAGTGAGAGGCTGTGCACTATGAGGCACATGTCCTAAAGAAGGCGGTGAGCCTTGTACTCACGCCTGCCACTTCCACGAAACGCATGACAACGCCTCCAAAATGAAATCCCAGGTGCACTAGTCCCAGGGGAACCTCGGCAATAGACGGGCAACTCCGGAAAATCTTGGGCGACGGAGTGGCATGCGTGAGAGTGGGAGGCTGTGCAAGAGGAAGGGCTGAGCCTTGTACTCACGCCTGCTACTTCCACGAAACACATCACCACGCGGCCAAAACGGATTCCCGGGTGCACAAGATAGTCCCAGAGGAGTTGGAGAGTAGGCGCGCACCTCCTGCCAAATCACGGGAGCCGTAGTGGCACGCCTGCCAGTGAGAGGCTGTGCACTGTGAGGCACATGTCCTAAAGAAGGCGGTGAGCCTTGTACTCACGCCTGCCACTTCCACGAAACGCATGACAACGCCTCCAAAATGAAATCCCAGGTGCACTAGACCCAGGGGAACCTCGGCAATAGACGCGCAACTCCGGGAAATCACGGGCGACGGAGTGGCATGCGTGAGAGTGGGAGGCTGTGCAAGAGGAAGGGCTGAGCCTTGTACTCACGCCTGCTACTTCCACGAAACACATAACCACGCGGCCAAAACGGATTCCCGGGTGCACTAGATAGTCCCAGGGGAGTTGGAGAGTAGGCGCGCACCTCCTGCCAAATCACGGGAGCCGTAGTGGCACGCCTGCCAGTGAGAGGCTGTGCACTGTGAGGCACATGTGCTAAAGAAGGCGGTGAGTCTTGTACTCACGCCTGCCACTTCCACGAAACACATCACCACGCGTCTAAAATGGATTCCCGCGTGCACTAGATAGTCCCAGGGGAGTTGGGGGGTAGGCGCGCACCTCCTGCAAGTCACGGGAGCCGTGGTGGCACGCCTCCGAGTGAGAGGCTGTGCACTATGAGGCACATGTGCTAAGGAAGGTGGTGAGCCTTGTACTCACGCCTGCCACTTCCACGAAACGCATGACAACGCCTCCAAAATGAAATCCCAGGTGCACTAGACCCAGGGGAACCTCGGCAATAGACGCGCAACTCCGGGAAATCACGGGCGACGGAGTGGCATGCGTGAGAGTGGGAGGCTGTGCAAGAGGAAGGGCTGAGCCTTGTACTCACGCCTGCTACTTCCACGAAACACATAACCACGCGGCCAAAACGGATTCCCGGGTGCACTAGATAGTCCCAGGGGAGTTGGAGAGTAGGCGCGCACCTCCTGCCAAATCACGGGAGCCGTAGTGGCACGCCTGCCAGTGAGAGGCTGTGCACTGTGAGGCACATGTGCTAAAGAAGGCGGTGAGTCTTGTACTCACGCCTGCCACTTCCACGAAACACATCACCACGCGGCTAAAATGGATTCCCGCGTGCACTAGATAGTCCCAGGGGAGTTGGGGGGTAGGCGCGCACCTCCTGCAAGTCACGGGAGCCGTGGTGGCACGCCTCCGAGTGAGAGGCTGTGCAATATGAGGCACATGTGCTAAGGAAGGTGGTGAGCCTTGTACTCACGCCTGCCACTTCCACGAAACGCATGACAACGCCTCCAAAATGAAATCCCAGGTGCACTAGTCCCAGGGGAACCTCGGAAATAGACGGGCAATTCCGGGAAATCACGGGCGACGGAGTGGCATGCGTGAGAGTGGGAGGCTGTGCAAAAGGAAGGGCTGAGCCTTGTACTCAAGCCTGCTACTTCCACGAAACACATCACCACGCGGCCAAAACGGATTCCCGGGTGCACAAGATACTCCCAGAGGAGTTGGAGAGTAGGCGCGCACCTCCTGCAAATCACGGGAGCCGTAGTGGCACGCCTCCGAGTGAGAGGCTGTGCACTATGAGGCACATGTCCTAAAGAAGGCGGTGAGCCTTGTACTCACGCCTGCCACTTCCACGAAACGCATGACAACGCCTCCAAAATGAAATCCCAGGTGCACTAGTCCCAGGGGAACCTCGGCAATAGACGGGCAACTCCGAAAAATCGCGGGCGACGAAGTGGCATGCGTGAGAGTTGGAGGCTGTGCAAGAGGAAGGGCTGAGCCTTGTACTGACGCCTGCTACTTCCACGAAACACATCACCACGCGGCCAAAACGGATTCCCCGGGTGCACAAGATAGTCCCAGAGGAGTTGGAGAGTAGGCGCGCACCTCCTGCAAATCACGGGAGCCGTAGTGGCACGCCTCCGAGTGAGAGGCTGTGCACTATGAGGCACATGTCCTAAAGAAGGCGGTGAGCCTTGTACTCACGCCTGCCACTTCCACGAAACGCATGACAACGCCTCCAAAATGAAATCCCAGGTGCACTAGTCCCAGGGCAACCTCGGCAATAGACGGGAAACTCCGGAAAATCGCGGGCGACGGAGTGGCATGCGTGAGAGTGGGAGGCTGTGCAAGAGGAAGGGCTGAGCCTTGTACTGACGCCTGCTACTTCCACGAAACACATCACCACGCGGCCAAAACGGATTCCCGGGTGCACAAGATAGTCCCAGAGGAGTTGGAGAGTAGGCGCGCACCTCCTGCCAAATCACGGGAGCCGTAGTGGCACGCCTGCCAGTGAGAGGCTGTGCACTGTGAGGCACATGTCCTAAAGAAGGCGTTGAGCCTTGTACTCACGCCTGCCACTTCCACGAAACGCATGACAACGCCTCCAAAATGAAATCCCAGGTGCACTAGACCCAGGGGAACCTCGGCACTAGACGCGCAACTCCGGGAAATAACGGGCGACGGAGTGGCATGCGTGAGAGTGGGAGGCTGTGCAAGAGGAAGGGCTGAGCCTTGTACTCACGCGTGCTACTTCCACGAAACACATCACCACGCGGCCAAAACGGATTCCCGGGTGCACAAGATAGTCCCAGAGGAGTTGGAGAGTAGGCGCGCACCTCCTGCAAATCACGGGAGCCGTAGTGGCACGCCTCCGAGTGAGAGGCTGTGCACTATGAGGCACATGTCCTAAAGAAGGCGGTGAGCCTTGTACTCACGCCTGCCACTTCCACGAAACGCATGACAACGCCTCCAAAATGAAATCCCAGGTGCACTAGTCCCAGGGGAACCTCGGCAATAGACGGGCAACTCCGGAAAATCGCGGGCGACGGAGTGGCATGCGTGAGAGTGGGAGGCTGTGCAAGAGGAAGGGCTGAGCCTTGTACTCACGCCTGCTACTTCCACGAAACACATCACCACGCGGCCAAAACGGATTCCCGGGTGCACAAGATAGTCCCAGAGGAGTTGGAGAGTAGGCGCGCACCTCCTGCCAAATCACGGGAGCCGTAGTGGCACGCCTGCCAGTGAGAGGCTGTGCACTGTGAGGCACATGTCCTAAAGAAGGCGGTGAGCCTTGTACTCACGCCTGCCACTTCCACGAAACGCATGACAACGCCTCCAAAATGAAATCCCAGGTGCACTAGACCCAGGGGAACCTCGGCAATAGACGCGCAACTCCGGGAAATCACGGGCGACGGAGTGGCATGCGTGAGAGTGGGAGGCTGTGCAAGAGGAAGGGCTGAGCCTTGTACTCACGCCTGCTACTTCCACGAAACACATAACCACGCGGCCAAAACGGATTCCCGGGTGCACTAGATAGTCCCAGGGGAGTTGGAGAGTAGGCGCGCACCTCCTGCCAAATCACGGGAGCCGTAGTGGCACGCCTGCCAGTGAGAGGCTGTGCACTGTGAGGCACATGTGCTAAAGAAGGCGGTGAGTCTTGTACTCACGCCTGCCACTTCCACGAAACACATCACCACGCGTCTAAAATGGATTCCCGCGTGCACTAGATAGTCCCAGGGGAGTTGGGGGGTAGGCGCGCACCTTCTGCAAGTCACGGGAGCCGTGGTGGCACGCCTCCGAGTGAGAGGCTGTGCACTATGAGGCACATGTGCTAAGGAAGGTGGTGAGCCTTGTACTCACGCCTGCCACTTCCACGAAACGCATGACAACGCCTCCAAAATGAAATCCCAGGTGCACTAGTCCCAGGGGAACCTCGGAAATAGACGGGCAACTCCGGGAAATCACGGGCGACGGAGTGGCATGCGTGAGAGTGGGAGGCTGTGCAAGAGGAAGGGCTGAGCCTTGTACTCACGCCTGCCACTTCCACGAAACACATCACCACGCGGCCAAAACGGATTCCCGGGTGCACTAGATAGTCCCAGTGGAGTTGGAGAGTAGGCGCGCACCTCCTGCCAAATCACGGAAGCCGTAGTGGCACGCCTGCCAGTGAGAGGCTGTGCACTGTGAGGCACATGTGCTAAAGAAGGCGGTGAGTCTTGTACTCACGCCTGCCACTTCCACGAAACACATCACCACGCGGCTAAAATGGATTCCCGCGTGCACTAGATAGTCCCAGGGGAGTTGGGGGGTAGGCGCGCACCTCCTGCAAATCACGGGAGCCGTGGTGGCACGCCTCCGAGTGAGAGGCTGTGCACTATGAGGCACATGTGCTAAAGAAGGTGGTGAGCCTTGTACTCACGCCTGCCACTTCCACGAAACGCATGACAACGCCTCCAAAATGAAATCCCAGGTGCACTAGTCCCAGGGGAACCTCGGCAATAGACGGGCAACTCCGGAAAATCGCGGGCGACGGAGTGGCATGCGTGAGAGTGGGAGGCTGTGCAAGAGGAAGGGCTGAGCCTTGTACTCACGCCTGCTACTTCCACGAAACACATCACCACGCGGCCAAAACGGATTCCCGGGTGCACAAGATAGTCCCAGAGGAGTTGGAGAGTAGGCGCGCACCTCCTGCCAAATCACGGGAGCCGTAGTGGCACGCCTCCGAGTGAGAGGCTGTGCACTATGAGGCACATGTCCTAAAGAAGGCGGTGAGCCTTGTACTCACGCCTGCCACTTCCACGAAACGCATGACAACGCCTCCAAAATGAAATCCCAGGTGCCCTAGTCCCAGGGGAACCTCGGCAATAGACGGGCAACTCCGGAAAATCGCGGGCGACGGAGTGGCATGCGTGAGAGTGGGAGGCTGTGCAAGAGGAAGGGCTGAGCCTTGTACTCACGCCTGCTACTTCCACGAAACACATCACCACGCGGCCAAAACGGATTCCCGGGTGCACAAGATAGTCCCAGAGGAGTTGGAGAGTAGGCGCGCACCTCCTGCCAAATCACGGGAGCCGTAGTGGCACGCCTGCCAGTGAGAGGCTGTGCACTGTAAGGCACATGTCCTAAAGAAGGCGGTGAGTCTTGTAGTCACGCCTGCCACTTCCACGAAACACATCACCACGCGGCTAAAATGGATTCCCGCGTGCACTAAATAGTCCCAGGGGAGTTGGGGGGTAGGCGCGCACCTCCTGCAAATCACGGGAGCCGTGGTGGCACGCCTCCGAGTGAGAGGCTGTGCAGTATGAGGCACATGTGCTAAAGAAGGTGGTGAGCCTTGTACTCACGCCTGCCACTTCCACGAAACGCATCACAACGCCTCCAAAATGAAATCCCAGGTGCACTAGTCCCAGGGGAACCTCGGCAATAGACGGGCAACTCCGGAAAATCGCGGGCGACGAAGTGGCATGCGTGAGAGTGGGAGGCTGTGCAAAAGGAAGGGCTGAGCCTTGTACTCAAGCCTGCTACTTCCACGAAACACATCACCACGCGGCCAAAACGGATTCCCCGGGTGCACAAGATAGTCCCAGAGGAGTTGGAGAGTAGGCGCGCACCTCCTGCAAATCACGGGAGCCGTAGTGGCACGCCTCCGAGTGAGAGGCTGTGCACTATGAGGCACATGTCCTAAAGAAGGCGGTGAGCCTTGTACTCACGCCTGCCACTTCCACGAAACGCATGACAACGCCTCCAAAATGAAATCCCAGGTGCACTAGTCCCAGGGGAACCTCGGCAATAGACGGGCAACTCCGGAAAATCGCGGGCGACGAAGTGGCATGCGTGAGAGTGGGAGGCTGTGCAAGAGGAAGGGCTGAGCCTTGTACTGACGCCTGCTACTTCCACGAAACACATCACCACGCGGCCAAAACGGATTCCCCGGGTGCACAAGATAGTCCCAGAGGAGTTGGAGAGTAGGCGCGCACCTCCTGCAAATCACGGGAGCCGTAGTGGCACGCCTCCGAGTGAGAGGCTGTGCACTATGAGGCACATGTCCTAAAGAAGGCGGTGAGCCTTGTACTCACGCCTGCCACTTCCACGAAACGCATGACAACGCCTCCAAAATGAAATCCCAGGTGCACTAGTCCCAGGGCAACCTCAGCAATAGACGGGAAACTCCGGAAAATCGCGGGCGACGGAGTGGCATGCGTGAGAGTGGGAGGCTGTGCAAGAGGAAGGGCTGAGCCTTGTACTGACGCCTGCTACTTCCACGAAACACATCACCACGCGGCCAAAACGGATTCCCGGGTGCACAAGATAGTCCCAGAGGAGTTGGAGAGTAGGCGCGCACCTCCTGCCAAATCACGGGAGCCGTAGTGGCACGCCTGCCAGTGAGAGGCTGTGCACTGTGAGGCACATGTCCTAAAGAATGCGGTGAGCCTTGTACTCACGCCTGCCACTTCCACGAAACGCATGACAACGCCTCCAAAATGAAATCCCAGGTGCACTAGACCCAGGGGAACCTCGGCACTAGACGCGCAACTCCGGGAAATAACGGGCGACGGAGTGGCATGCGTGAGAGTGGGAGGCTGTGCAAGAGGAAGGGCTGGGCCTTGTACTCACGCGTGCTACTTCCACGAAACACATCACCACGCGGCCAAAACGGATTCCCGGGTGCACAAGATAGTCCCAGAGGAGTTGGAGAGTAGGCGCGCACCTCCTGCAAATCACGGGAGCCGTAGTGGCACGCCTCCGAGTGAGAGGCTGTGCACTATGAGGCACATGTCCTAAAGAAGGCGGTGAGCCTTGTACTCACGCCTGCCACTTCCACGAAACGCATGACAACGCCTCCAAAATGAAATCCCAGGTGCACTAGTCCTAGGGGAACCTCGGCAATAGACGGGCAACTCCGGAAAATCGCGGGCGACGGAGTGGCATGCGTGAGAGTGGGAGGCTGTGCAAGAGGAAGGGCTGAGCCTTGTACTCACGCCTGCTACTTCCACGAAACACATCACCACGCGGCCAAAACGGATTCCCGGGTGCACAAGATAGTCCCAGAGGAGTTGGAGAGTAGGCGCGCACCTCCTGCCAAATCACGGGAGCCGTAGTGGCACGCCTGCCAGTGAGAGGCTGTGCACTGTGAGGCACATGTCCTAAAGAAGGCGGTGAGCCTTGTACTCACGCCTGCCACTTCCACGAAACGCATGACAACGCCTCCAAAATGAAATCCCAGGTGCACTAGACCCAGGGGAACCTCGGCAATAGACGCGCAACTCCGGGAAATCACGGGCGACGGAGTGGCATGCGTGAGAGTGGGAGGCTGTGCAAGAGGAAGGGCTGAGCCTTGTACTCACGCCTGCTACTTCCACGAAACACATAACCACGCGGCCAAAACGGATTCCCGGGTGCACTAGATAGTCCCAGGGGAGTTGGAGAGTAGGCGCGCACCTCCTGCCAAATCACGGGAGCCGTAGTGGCACGCCTGCCAGTGAGAGGCTGTGCACTGTGAGGCACATGTGCTAAAGAAGGCGGTGAGTCTTGTACTCACGCCTGCCACTTCCACGAAACACATCACCACGCGGCTAAAATGGATTCCCGCGTGCACTAGATAGTCCCAGGGGAGTTGGGGGGTAGGCGCGCACCTCCTGCAAGTCACGGGAGCCGTGGTGGCACGCCTCCGAGTGAGAGGCTGCGCAATATGAGGCACATGTGCTAAGGAAGGTGGTGAGCCTTGTACTCACGCCTGCCACTTCCACGAAACGCATGACAACGCCTCCAAAATGAAATCCCAGGTGCACTAGTCCCAGGGGAACCTCGGAAATAGACGGGCAATTCCGGGAAATCACGGGCGACGGAGTGGCATGCGTGAGAGTGGGAGGCTGTGCAAGAGGAAGGGCTGAGCCTTGTACTCACGCCTGCCACTTCCACGAAACACATCACCACGCGGCCAAAACGGATTCCCGGGTGCACTAGATAGTCCCAGTGGAGTTGGAGAGTAGGCGCGCACCTCCTGCCAAATCACGGAAGCCGTAGTGGCACGCCTGCCAGTGAGAGGCTGTGCACTGTGAGGCACATGTGCTAAAGAAGGCGGTGAGTCTTGTACTCACGCCTGCCACTTCCACGAAACACATCACCACGCGGCTAAAATGGATTCCCGCGTGCACTAGATAGTCCCAGGGGAGTTGGGGGGTAGGCGCGCACCTCCTGCAAATCACGGGAGTCGTGGTGGCACGCCTCCGAGTGAGAGGCTGTGCACTATGAGGCACATGTGCTAAAGAAGGTGGTGAGCCTTGTACTCACGCCTGCCACTTCCACGAAACGCATGACAACGCCTCCAAAATGAAATCCCAGGTGCACTAGTCCCAGGGGAACCTCGGCAATAGACGGGCAACTCCGGAAAATCGCGGGCGACGGAGTGGCATGCGTGAGAGTGGGAGGCTGTGCAAGAGGAAGGGCTGAGCCTTGTACTCACGCCTGCTACTTCCACAAAACACATCACCACGCGACCAAAACGGATTCCCGGGTGCACAAGATAGTCCCAGAGGAGTTGGAGAGTAGGCGCGCACCTCCTGCCAAATCACGGGAGCCGTAGTGGCACGCCTGCCAGTGAGAGGCTGTGCACTGTAAGGCACATGTCCTAAAGAAGGCGGTGAGTCTTGTAGTCACGCCTGCCACTTCCACGAAACACATCACCACGCGGCTAAAATGGATTCCCGCGTGCACTAGATAGTCCCAGGGGAGTTGGGGGGTAGGCGCGCACCTCCTGCAAATCACGGGAGCCGTGGTGGCACGCCTCCGAGTGAGAGGCTGTGCACTATGAGGCACATGTGCTAAAGAAGGTGGTGAGCCTTGTACTCACGCCTGCCACTTCCACGAAACGCATCACAACGCCTCCAAAATGAAATCCCAGGTGCACTAGTCCCAGGGGAACCTCGGCAATAGACGGGCAACTCCGGAAAATCGCGGGCGACGAAGTGGCATGCGTGAGAGTGGGAGGCTGTGCAAAAGGAAGGGCTGAGCCTTGTACTCACGCCTGCTACTTCCACGAAACACATCACCACGCGGCCAAAACGGATTCCCGGGTGCACAAGATAGTCCCAGAGGAGTTGGAGAGTAGGCGCGCACCTCCTGCAAATCACGGGAGCCGTAGTGGCACGCCTCCGAGTGAGAGGCTGTGCACTATGAGGCACATGTCCTAAAGAAGGCGGTGAGCCTTGTACTCACGCCTGCCACTTCCACGAAACGCATGACAACGCCTCCAAAATGAAATCCCAGGTGCACTAGTCCCAGGGGAACCTCGGCAATAGACGGGCAACTCCGGAAAATCGCGGGCGACGGAGTGGCATGCGTGAGAGTGGGAGGCTGTGCAAGAGGAAGGGCTGAGCCTTGTACTCACGCCTGCTACTTCCACGAAACACATCACCACGCGGCCAAAACGGATTCCCGGGTGCACAAGATAGTCCCAGAGGAGTTGGAGAGTAGGCGCGCACCTCCTGCCAAATCACGGGAGCCGTAGTGGCACGCCTGCCAGTGAGAGGCTGTGCACTGTAAGGCACATGTCCTAAAGAAGGCGGTGAGTCTTGTAGTCACGCCTGCCACTTCCACGAAACACATCACCACGCGGCTAAAATGGATTCCCGCGTGCACTAGATAGTCCCAGGGGAGTTGGGGGGTAGGCGCGCACCTCCTGCAAATCACGGGAGCCGTGGTGGCACGCCTCCGAGTGAGAGGCTGTGCACTATGAGGCACATGTGCTAAAGAAGGTGGTGAGCCTTGTACTCACGCCTGCCACTTCCACGAAACGCATGACAACGCCTCCAAAATGAAATCCCAGGTGCACTAGTCCCAGGGGAACCTCGGCAATAGACGGGCAACTCCGGAAAATCGCGGGCGACGAAGTGGCATGCGTGAGAGTGGGAGGCTGTGCAAAAGGAAGGGCTGAGCCTTGTACTCAAGCCTGCTACTTCCACGAAACACATCACCACGCGGCCAAAACGGATTCCCGGGTGCACAAGATAGTCCCAGAGGAGTTGGAGAGTAGGCGCGCACCTCCTGCAAATCACGGGAGCCGTAGTGGCACGCCTCCGAGTGAGAGGCTGTGCACTATGAGGCACATGTCCTAAAGAAGGCGGTGAGCCTTGTACTCACGCCTGCCACTTCCACGAAACGCATGACAACGCCTCCAAAATGAAATCCCAGGTGCACTAGTCCCAGGGGAACCTCGGCAATAGACGGGCAACTCCGGAAAATCGCGGGCGACGAAGTGGCATGCGTGAGAGTGGGAGGCTGTGCAAGAGGAAGGGCTGAGCCTTGTACTGACGCCTGCTACTTCCACGAAACACATCACCACGCGGCCAAAACGGATTCCCCGGGTGCACAAGATAGTCCCAGAGGAGTTGGAGAGTAGGCGCGCACCTCCTGCAAATCACGGGAGCCGTAGTGGCACGCCTCCGAGTGAGAGGCTGTGCACTATGAGGCACATGTCCTAAAGAAGGCGGTGAGCCTTGTACTCACGCCTGCCACTTCCACGAAACGCATGACAACGCCTCCAAAATGAAATCCCAGGTGCACTAGTCCCAGGGGAACCTCGGCAATAGACGGGAAACTCCGGAAAATCGCGGGCGACGGAGTGGCATGCGTGAGAGTGGGAGGCTGTGCAAGAGGAAGGGCTGAGCCTTGTACTGACGCCTGCTACTTCCACGAAACACATCACCACGCGGCCAAAACGGATTCCCGGGTGCACAAGATAGTCCCAGAGGAGTTGGAGAGTAGGCGCGCACCTCCTGCCAAATCACGGGAGCCGTAGTGGCACGCCTGCCAGTGAGAGGCTGTGCACTGTGAGGCACATGTCCTAAAGAAGGCGGTGAGCCTTGTACTCACGCCTGCCACTTCCACGAAACGCATGACAACGCTTCCAAAATGAAATCCCAGGTGCACTAGACCCAGGGCAACCTCGGCACTAGACGCGCAACTCCGGGAAATAACGGGCGACGGAGTGGCATGCGTGAGAGTGGGAGGCTGTGCAAGAGGAAGGGCTGAGCCTTGTACTCACGCGTGCTACTTCCACGAAACACATCACCACGCGGCCAAAACGGATTCCCGGGTGCACAAGATAGTCCCAGAGGAGTTGGAGAGTAGGCGCGCACCTCCTGCAAATCACGGGAGCCGTAGTGGCACGCCTCCGAGTGAGAGGCTGTGCACTATGAGGCACATGTCCTAAAGAAGGCGGTGAGCCTTGTACTCACGCCTGCCACTTCCACGAAACGCATGACAACGCCTCCAAAATGAAATCCCAGGTGCACTAGTCCCAGGGGAACCTCGGCAATAGACGGGCAACTCCGGAAAATCGCGGGCGACGGAGTGGCATGCGTGAGAGTGGGAGGCTGTGCAAGAGGAAGGGCTGAGCCTTGTACTCACGCCTGCTACTTCCACGAAACACATCACCACGCGGCCAAAACGGATTCCCGGGTGCACAAGATAGTCCCAGAGGAGTTGGAGAGTAGGCGCGCACCTCCTGCAAATCACGGGAGCCGTAGTGGCACGCCTCCGAGTGAGAGGCTGTGCACTATGAGGCACATGTCCTAAAGAAGGCGGTGAGCCTTGTACTCACGCCTGCCACTTCCACGAAACGCATGACAACGCCTCCAAAATGAAATCCCAGGTGCACTAGTCCAAGGGGAACCTCGGCAATAGACGGGCAACTCCGGAAAATCGCGGGCGACGGAGTGGCATGCGTGAGAGTGGGAGGCTGTGCAAGAGGAAGGGCTGAGCCTTGTACTCACGCCTGCTACTTCCACGAAACACATCACCACGCGGCCAAAACGGATTCCCGGGTGCACAAGATAGTCCCAGAGGAGTTGGAGAGTAGGCGCGCACCTCCTGCCAAATCACGGGAGCCGTAGTGGCACGCCTGCCAGTGAGAGGCTGTGCACTGTAAGGCACATGTCCTAAAGAAGGCGGTGAGTCTTGTAGTCACGCCTGCCACTTCCACGAAACACATCACCACGCGGCTAAAATGGATTCCCGCGTGCACTAGATAGTCCCAGGGGAGTTGGGGGGTAGGCGCGCACCTCCTGCAAATCACGGGAGCCGTGGTGGCACGCCTCCGAGTGAGAGGCTGTGCACTATGAGGCACATGTGCTAAAGAAGGTGGTGAGCCTTGTACTCACGCCTGCCACTTCCACGAAACGCATCACAACGCCTCCAAAATGAAATCCCAGGTGCACTAGTCCCAGGGGAACCTCGGCAATAGACGGGCAACTCCGGAAAATCGCGGGCGACGAAGTGGCATGCGTGAGAGTGGGAGGCTGTGCAAAAGGAAGGGCTGAGCCTTGTACTCAAGCCTGCTACTTCCACGAAACACATCACCACGCGGCCAAAACGGATTCCCGGGTGCACAAGATACTCCCAGAGGAGTTGGAGAGTAGGCGCGCACCTCCTGCAAATCACGGGAGCCGTAGTGGCACGCCTCCGAGTGAGAGGCTGTGCACTATGAGGCACATGTCCTAAAGAAGGCGGTGAGCCTTGTACTCACGCCTGCCACTTCCACGAAACGCATGACAACGCCTCCAAAATGAAATCCCAGGTGCACTAGTCCCAGGGGAACCTCGGCAATAGACGGGCAACTCCGAAAAATCGCGGGCGACGAAGTGGCATGCGTGAGAGTGGGAGGCTGTGCAAGAGGAAGGGCTGAGCCTTGTACTGACGCCTGCTACTTCCACGAAACACATCACCACGCGGCCAAAACGGATTCCCCGGGTGCACAAGATAGTCCCAGAGGAGTTGGAGAGTAGGCGCGCACCTCCTGCAAATCACGGGAGCCGTAGTGGCACGCCTCCGAGTGAGAGGCTGTGCACTATGAGGCACATGTCCTAAAGAAGGCGGTGAGCCTTGTACTCACGCCTGCCACTTCCACGAAACGCATGACAACGCCTCCAAAATGAAATCCCAGGTGCACTAGTCCCAGGGCAACCTCGGCAATAGACGGGAAACTCCGGAAAATCGCGGGCGACGGAGTGGCATGCGTGAGAGTGGGAGGCTGTGCAAGAGGAAGGGCTGAGCCTTGTACTGACGCCTGCTACTTCCACGAAACACATCACCACGCGGCCAAAACGGATTCCCGGGTGCACAAGATAGTCCCAGAGGAGTTGGAGAGTAGGCGCGCACCTCCTGCCAAATCACGGGAGCCGTAGTGGCACGCCTGCCAGTGAGAGGCTGTGCACTGTGAGGCACATGTCCTAAAGAAGGCGGTGAGCCTTGTACTCACGCCTGCCACTTCCACGAAACGCATGACAACGCCTCCAAAATGAAATCCCAGGTGCACTAGACCCAGGGGAACCTCGGCAATAGACGCGCAACTCCGGGAAATAACGGGCAACGGAGTGGCATGCGTGAGAGTGGGAGGCTGTGCAAGAGGAAGGGCTGAGCCTTGTACTCACGCGTGCTACTTCCACGAAACACATCACCACGCGGCCAAAACGGATTACCGGGTGCACAAGATAGTCCCAGAGGAGTTGGAGAGTAGGCGCGCACCTCCTGCAAATCACGGGAGCCGTAGTGGCACGCCTCCGAGTGAGAGGCTGTGCACTATGAGGCACATGTCCTAAAGAAGGCGGTGAGCCTTGTACTCACGCCTGCCACTTCCACGAAACGCATGACAACGCCTCCAAAATGAAATCCCAGGTGCACTAGTCCCAGGGGAACCTCGGCAATAGACGGGCAACTCCGGAAAATCGCGGGCGACGGAGTGGCATGCGTGAGAGTGGGAGGCTGTGCAAGAGGAAGGGCTGAGCCTTGTACTCACGCCTGCTACTTCCACGAAACACAGCACCACGCGGCCAAAACGGATTCCCGGGTGCACAAGATAGTCCCAGAGGAGTTGGAGAGTAGGCGCGCACCTCCTGCCAAATCACGGGAGCCGTAGTGGCACGCCTGCCAGTGAGAGGCTGTGCACTGTGAGGCACATGTCCTAAAGAAGGCGGTGAGCCTTGTACTCACGCCTGCCACTTCCACGAAACGCATGACAACGCCTCCAAAATGAAATCCCAGGTGCACTAGACCCAGGGGAACCTCGGCAATAGACGCGCAACTCCGGGAAATCACGGGCGACGGAGTGGCATGCGTGAGAGTGGGAGGCTGTGCAAGAGGAAGGGCTGAGCCTTGTACTCACGCCTGCTACTTCCACGAAACACATAACCACGCGGCCAAAACGGATTCCCGGGTGCACTAGATAGTCCCAGGGGAGTTGGAGAGTAGGCGCGCACCTCCTGCCAAATCACGGGAGCCGTAGTGGCACGCCTGCCAGTGAGAGGCTGTGCACTGTGAGGCACATGTGCTAAAGAAGGCGGTGAGTCTTGTACTCACGCCTGCCACTTCCACGAAACACATCACCACGCGTCTAAAATGGATTCCCGCGTGCACTAGATAGTCCCAGGGGAGTTGGGGGGTAGGCGCGTACCTCCTGGAAGTCACGGGAGCCGTGGTGGCACGCCTCCGAGTGAGAGGCTGTGCACTATGAGGCACATGTGCTAAGGAAGGTGGTGAGCCTTGTACTCACGCCTGCCACTTCCACGAAACGCATGACAACGCCTCCAAAATGAAATCCCAGGTGCACTAGTCCCAGGGGAACCTCGGCAATAGACGGGCAACTCCGGAAAATCGCGGGCGACGGAGTGGCATGCGTGAGAGTGGGAGGCTGTGCAAGAGGAAGGGCTGAGCCTTGTACTCACGCCTGCTACTTCCACGAAACACATCACCACGCGGCCAAAACGGATTCCCGGGTGCACAAGATAGTCCCAGAGGAGTTGGAGAGTAGGCGCGCACCTCCTGCCAAATCACGGGAGCCGTAGTGGCACGCCTGCCAGTGAGAGGCTGTGCACTGTGAGGCACATGTCCTAAAGAAGGCGGTGAGCCTTGTACTCACGCCTGCCACTTCCACGAAACGCATGACAACGCCTCCAAAATGAAATCCCAGGTGCACTAGACCCAGGGGAACCTCGGCACTAGACGCGCAACTCCGGGAAATAACGGGCGACGGAGTGGCATGCGTGAGAGTGGGAGGCTGTGCAAGAGGAAGGGCTGAGCCTTGTACTCACGCGTGCTACTTCCACGAAACACATCACCACGCGGCCAAAACGGATTACCGGGTGCACAAGATAGTCCCAGAGGAGTTGGAGAGTAGGCGCGCACCTCCTGCAAATCACGGGAGCCGTAGTGGCACGCCTCCGAGTGAGAGGCTGTGCACTATGAGGCACATGTCCTAAAGAAGGCGGTGAGCCTTGTGCTCACGCCTGCCACTTCCACGAAACGCATGACAACGCCTCCAAAATGAAATCCCAGGTGCACTAGTCCCAGGGGAACCTCGGCAATAGACGGGCAACTCCGGAAAATCGCAGGCGACGGAGTGGCATGCGTGAGAGTGGGAGGCTGTGCAAGAGGAAGGGCTGAGCCTTGTACTCACGCCTGCTACTTCCACGAAACACATCACCACGCGGCCAAAACGGATTCCCGGGTGCACAAGATAGTCCCAGAGGAGTTGGAGAGTAGGCGCGCACCTCCTGCCAAATCACGGGAGCCGTAGTGGCACGCCTGCCAGTGAGAGGCTGTGCACTGTGAGGCACATGTCCTAAAGAAGGCGGTGAGCCTTGTACTCACGCCTGCCACTTCCACGAAACGCATGACAACGCCTCCAAAATGAAATCCCAGGTGCACTAGACCCAGGGGAACCTCGGCAATAGACGCGCAACTCCGGGAAATCACGGGCGACGGAGTGGCATGCGTGAGAGTGGGAGGCTGTGCAAGAGGAAGGGCTGAGCCTTGTACTCACGCCTGCTACTTCCACGAAACACATAACCACGCGGCCAAAACGGATTCCCGGGTGCACTAGATAGTCCCAGGGGAGTTGGAGAGTAGGCGCGCACCTCCTGCCAAATCACGGGAGCCGTAGTGGCACGCCTGCCAGTGAGAGGCTGTGCACTGTGAGGCACATGTGCTAAAGAAGGCGGTGAGTCTTGTACTCACGCCTGCCACTTCCACGAAACACATCACCACGCGGCTAAAATGGATTCCCGCGTGCACTAGATAGTCCCAGGGGAGTTGGGGGGTAGGCGCGCACCTCCTGCAAATCACGGGAGCCGTGTTGGCACGCCTCCGAGTGAGAGGCTGTGCACTATGAGGCACATGTGCTAAAGAAGGTGGTGAGCCTTGTACTCACGCCTGCCACTTCCACGAAACGCATGACAACGCCTCCAAAATGAAATCCCAGGTGCACTAGTCCCAGGGGAACCTCGGCAATAGACGGGCAACTCCGGAAAATCGCGGGCGACGGAGTGGCATGCGTGAGAGTGGGAGGCTGTGCAAGAGGAAGGGCTGAGCCTTGTACTCACGCCTGCCACTTCCACGAAACACATCACCACGCGGCCAAAACGGATTCCCGGGTGCACTAGATAGTCCCAGAGGAGTTGGAGAGTAGGCGCGCACCTCCTGCCAAATCACGGGAGCCGTAGTGGCACGCCTGCCAGTGAGAGGCTGTGCACTGTAAGGCACATGTGCTAAAGAAGGCGGTGAGTCTTGTAGTCACGCCTGCCACTTCCACGAAACACATCACCACGCGGCTAAAATGGATTCCCGCGTGCACTAGATAGTCCCAGGGGAGTTGGGGGGTAGGCGCGCACCTCCTGCAAATCACGGGAGCCGTGGTGGCACGCCTCCGAGTGAGAGGCTGTGCACTATGAGGCACATGTGCTAAAGAAGGTGGTGAGCCTTGTACTCACGCCTGCCACTTCCACGAAACGCATCACAACGCATCCAAAATGAAATCCCAGGTGCACTAGTCCCAGGGGAACCTCGGCAATAGACGGGCAACTCCGGAAAATCGCGGGCGACGAAGTGGCATGCGTGAGAGTGGGAGGCTGTGCAAAAGGAAGGGCTGAGCCTTGTACTCACGCCTGCTACTTCCACGAAACACATCACCACGCGGCCAAAACGGATTCCCGGGTGCACAAGATAGTCCCAGAGGAGTTGGAGAGTAGGCGCGCACCTCCTGCAAATCACGGAAGCCGTAGTGGCACGCCTCCGAGTGAGAGGCTGTGCACTATGAGGCACATGTCCTAAAGAAGGCGGTGAGCCTTGTACTCACGCCTGCCACTTCCACGAAACGCATGACAACGCCTCCAAAATGAAATCCCAGGTGCACTAGTCCCAGGGGAACCTCGGCAATAGACGGGCAACTCCGGAAAATCGCGGGCGACGGAGTGGCATGCGTGAGAGTGGGAGGCTGTGCAAGAGGAAGGGCTGAGCCTTGTACTCACGCCTGCTACTTCCACGAAACACATCACCACGCGGCCAAAACGGATTCCCGGGTGCACAAGATAGTCCCAGAGGAGTTGGAGAGTAGGCGCGCACCTCCTGCCAAATCACGGGAGCCGTAGTGGCACGCCTGCCAGTGAGAGGCTGTGCACTGTAAGGCACATGTCCTAAAGAAGGCGGTGAGTCTTGTAGTCACGCCTGCCACTTCCACGAAACACATCACCACGCGGCTAAAATGGATTCCCGCGTGCACTAGATAGTCCCAGGGGAGTTGGGGGGTAGGCGCGCACCTCCTGCAAATCACGGGAGCCGTGGTGGCACGCCTCCGAGTGAGAGGCTGTGCACTATGAGGCACATGTGCTAAAGAAGGTGGTGAGCCTTGTCCTCACGCCTGCCACTTCCACGAAACGCATCACAACGCCTCCAAAATGAAATCCCAGGTGCACTAGTCCCAGGGGAACCTCGGCAATAGACGGGCAACTCCGGAAAATCGCGGGCGACGAAGTGGCATGCGTGAGAGTGGGAGGCTGTGCAAAAGGAAGGGCTGAGCCTTGTACTCAAGCCTGCTACTTCCACGAAACACATCACCACGCGGCCAAAACGGATTCCCGGGTGCACAAGATACTCCCAGAGGAGTTGGAGAGTAGGCGCGCACCTCCTGCAAATCACGGGAGCCGTAGTGGCACGCCTCCGAGTGAGAGGCTGTGCACTATGAGGCACATGTCCTAAAGAAGGCGGTGAGCCTTGTACTCACGCCTGCCACTTCCACGAAACGCATGACAACGCCTCCAAAATGAAATCCCAGGTGCACTAGTCCCAGGGGAACCTCGGCAATAGACGGGCAACTCCGAAAAATCGCGGGCGACGAAGTGGCATGCGTGAGAGTGGGAGGCTGTGCAAGAGGAAGGGCTGAGCCTTGTACTGACGCCTGCTACTTCCACGAAACACATCACCACGCGGCCAAAACGGATTCCCCGGGTGCACAAGATAGTCCCAGAGGAGTTGGAGAGTAGGCGCGCACCTCCTGCAAATCACGGGAGCCGTAGTGGCACGCCTCCGAGTGAGAGGCTGTGCACTATGAGGCACATGTCCTAAAGAAGGCGGTGAGCCTTGTACTCACGCCTGCCACTTCCACGAAACGCATGACAACGCCTCCAAAATGAAATCCCAGGTGCACTAGTCCCAGGGCAACCTCGGCAATAGACGGGAAACTCCGGAAAATCGCGGGCGACGGAGTGGCATGCGTGAGAGTGGGAGGCTGTGCAAGAGGAAGGGCTGAGCCTTGTACTGACGCCTGCTACTTCCACGAAACACATCACCACGCGGCCAAAACGGATTCCCGGGTGCACAAGATAGTCCCAGAGGAGTTGGAGAGTAGGCGCGCACCTCCTGCCAAATCACGGGAGCCGTAGTGGCACGCCTGCCAGTGAGAGGCTGTGCACTGTGAGGCACATGTCCTAAAGAAGGCGGTGAGCCTTGTACTCACGCCTGCCACTTCCACGAAACGCATGACAACGCCTCCAAAATGAAATCCCAGGTGCACTAGACCCAGGGGAACCTCGGCACTAGACGCGCAACTCCGGGAAATAACGGGCGACGGAGTGGCATGCGTGAGAGTGGGAGGCTGTGCAAGAGGAAGGGCTGAGCCTTGTACTCACGCGTGCTACTTCCACGAAACACATCACCACGCGGCCAAAACGGATTCCCGGGTGCACAAGATAGTCCCAGAGGAGTTGGAGAGTAGGCGCGCACCTCCTGCAAATCACGGGAGCCGTAGTGGCACGCCTCCGAGTGAGAGGCTGTGCACTATGAGGCACATGTCCTAAAGAAGGCGGTGAGCCTTGTACTCACGCCTGCCACTTCCACGAAACGCATGACAACGCCTCCAAAATGAAATCCCAGGTGCACTAGTCCCAGGGGAACCTCGGCAATAGACGGGCAACTCCGGAAAATCGCGGGCGACGGAGTGGCATGCGTGAGAGTGGGAGGCTGTGCAAGAGGAAGGGCTGAGCCTTGTACTCACGCCTGCTACTTCCACGAAACACATCACCACGCGGCCAAAACGGATTCCCGGGTGCACAAGATAGTCCCAGAGGAGTTGGAGAGTAGGCGCGCACCTCCTGCCAAATCACGGGAGCCGTAGTGGCACGCCTGCCAGTGAGAGGCTGTGCACTGTGAGGCACATGTCCTAAAGAAGGCGGTGAGCCTTGTACTCACGCCTGCCACTTCCACGAAACGCATGACAACGCCTCCAAAATGAAATCCCAGGTGCACTAGACCCAGGGGAACCTCGGCAATAGACGCGCAACTCCGGGAAATCACGGGCGACGGAGTGGCATGCGTGAGAGTGGGAGGCTGTGCAAGAGAAAGGGCTGAGCCTTGTACTCACGCCTGCTACTTCCACGAAACACATAACCACGCGGCCAAAACGGATTCCCGGGTGCACTAGATAGTCCCAGGGGAGTTGGAGAGTAGGCGCGCACCTCCTGCCAAATCACGGGAGCCGTAGTGGCACGCCTGCCAGTGAGAGGCTGTGCACTGTGAGGCACATGTGCTAAAGAAGGCGGTGAGTCTTGTACTCACGCCTGCCACTTCCACGAAACACATCACCACGCGGCTAAAATGGATTCCCGCGTGCACTAGATAGTCCCAGGGGAGTTGGGGGGTAGGCGCGCACCTCCTGCAAGTCACGGGAGCCGTGGTGGCACGCCTCCGAAAGAGAGGCTGTGCACTATGAGGCACATGTGCTAAGGAAGGTGGTGAGCCTTGTACTCACGCCTGCCACTTCCACGAAACGCATGACAACGCCTCCAAAATGAAATCCCAGGTGCACTAGTCCCAGGGGAACCTCGGAAATAGACGGGCAACTCCGGGAAATCACGGGCGACGGAGTGGCATGCGTGAGAGAGGGAGGCTGTGCAAGAGGAAGGGCTGAGCCTTGTACTCACGCCTGCCACTTCCACGAAACACATCACCACGCGGCCAAAACGGATTCCCGGGTGCACTAGATAGTCCCAGTGGAGTTGGAGAGTAGGCGCGCACCTCCTGCCAAATCACGGAAGCCGTAGTGGCACGCCTGCCAGTGAGAGGCTGTGCACTGTGAGGCACATGTGCTAAAGAAGGCGGTGAGTCTTGTACTCACGCCTGCCACTTCCACGAAACACATCACCACGCGGCTAAAATGGATTCCCGCGTGCACTAGATAGTCCCAGGGGAGTTGGGGGGTAGGCGCGCACCTCCTGCAAATCACGGGAGCCGTGTTGGCACGCCTCCGAGTGAGAGGCTGTGCACTATGAGGCACATGTGCTAAAGAAGGTGGTGAGCCTTGTACTCACGCCTGCCACTTCCACGAAACGCATGACAACGCCTCCAAAATGAAATCCCAGGTGCACTAGTCCCAGGGGAACCTCGGCAATAGACGGGCAACTCCGGAAAATCGCGGGCGACGGAGTGGCATGCGTGAGAGTGGGAGGCTGTGCAAGAGGAAGGGCTGAGCCTTGTACTCACGCCTGCTACTTCCACGAAACACATCACCACGCGGCCAAAACGGATTCCCGGGTGCACAAGATAGTCCCAGAGGAGTTGGAGAGTAGGCGCGCACCTCCTGCCAAATCACGGGAGCCGTAGTGGCACGCCTGCCAGTGAGAGGCTGTGCACTGTAAGGCACATGTCCTAAAGAAGGCGGTGAGTCTTGTAGTCACGCCTGCCACTTCCACGAAACACATCACCACGCGGCTAAAATGGATTCCCGCGTGCACTAGATAGTCCCAGGGGAGTTGGGGGGTAGGCGCGCACCTCCTGCAAATCACGGGAGCCGTGGTGGCACGCCTCCGAGTGAGAGGCTGTGCACTATGAGGCACATGTGCTAAAGAAGGTGGTGAGCCTTGTACTCACGCCTGCCACTTCCACGAAACGCATCACAACGCATCCAAAATGAAATCCCAGGTGCACTAGTCCCAGGGGAACCTCGGCAATAGACGGGCAACTCCGGAAAATCGCGGGCGACGAAGTGGCATGCGTGAGAGTGGGAGGCTGTGCAAAAGGAAGGGCTGAGCCTTGTACTCACGCCTGCTACTTCCACGAAACACATCACCACGCGGCCAAAACGGATTCCCGGGTGCACAAGATAGTCCCAGAGGAGTTGGAGAGTAGGCGCGCACCTCCTGCAAATCACGGAAGCCGTAGTGGCACGCCTCCGAGTGAGAGGCTGTGCACTATGAGGCACATGTCCTAAAGAAGGCGGTGAGCCTTGTACTCACGCCTGCCACTTCCACGAAACGCATGACAACGCCTCCAAAATGAAATCCCAGGTGCACTAGTCCCAGGGGAACCTCGGCAATAGACGGGCAACTCCGGAAAATCGCGGGCGACGGAGTGGCATGCGTGAGAGTGGGAGGCTGTGCAAGAGGAAGGGCTGAGCCTTGTACTCACGCCTGCTACTTCCACGAAACACATCACCACGCGGCCAAAACGGATTCCCGGGTGCACAAGATAGTCCCAGAGGAGTTGGAGAGTAGGCGCGCACCTCCTGCCAAATCACGGGAGCCGTAGTGGCACGCCTGCCAGTGAGAGGCTGTGCACTGTAAGGCACATGTCCTAAAGAAGGCGGTGAGTCTTGTAGTCACGCCTGCCACTTCCACGAAACACATCACCACGCGGCTAAAATGGATTCCCGCGTGCACTAGATAGTCCCAGGGGAGTTGGGGGGTAGGCGCGCACCTCCTGCAAATCACGGGAGCCGTGGTGGCACGCCTCCGAGTGAGAGGCTGTGCACTATGAGGCACATGTGCTAAAGAAGGTGGTGAGCCTTGTACTCACGCCTGCCACTTCCACGAAACGCATCACAACGCCTCCAAAATGAAATCCCAGGTGCACTAGTCCCAGGGGAACCTCGGCAATAGACGGGCAACTCCGGAAAATCGCGGGCGACGAAGTGGCATGCGTGAGAGTGGGAGGCTGTGCAAAAGGAAGGGCTGAGCCTTGTACTCAAGCCTGCTACTTCCACGAAACACATCACCACGCGGCCAAAACGGATTCCCGGGTGCACAAGATAGTCCCAGAGGAGTTGGAGAGTAGGCGCGCACCTCCTGCAAATCACGGGAGCCGTAGTGGCACGCCTCCGAGTGAGAGGCTGTGCACTATGAGGCACATGTCCTAAAGAAGGCGGTGAGCCTTGTACTCACGCCTGCCACTTCCACAAAACGCATGACAACGCCTCCAAAATGAAATCCCAGGTGCACTAGTCCCAGGGGAACCTTGGCAATAGACGGGCAACTCCGGAAAATCGCGGGCGACGAAGTGGCATGCGTGAGAGTGGGAGGCTGTGCAAGAGGAAGGGCTGAGCCTTGTACTGACGCCTGCTACTTCCACGAAACACATCACCACGCGGCCAAAACGGATTCCCCGGGTGCACAAGATAGTCCCAGAAGAGTTGGAGAGTAGGCGCGCACCTCCTGCAAATTACGGGAGCCGTAGTGGCACGCCTCCGAGTGAGAGGCTGTGCACTATGAGGCACATGTCCTAAAGAAGGCGGTGAGCCTTGTACTCACGCCTGCCACTTCCACGAAACGCATGACAACGCCTCCAAAATGAAATCCCAGGTGCACTAGTCCCAGGGGAACCTCGGCAATAGACGGGCAACTCCGGAAAATCGCGGGCGACGGAGTGGCATGCGTGAGAGTGGGAGGCTGTGCAAGAGGAAGGGCTGAGCCTTGTACTGACGCCTGCTACTTCCACGAAACACATCACCACGCGGCCAAAACGGATTCCCGGGTGCACAAGATAGTCCCAGAGGAGTTGGAGAGTAGGCGCGCACCTCCTGCCAAATCACGGGAGCCGTAGTGGCACGCCTGCCAGTGAGAGGCTGTGCACTGTGAGGCACATGTCCTAAAGAAGGCGGTGAGCCTTGTACTCACGCCTGCCACTTCCACGAAACGCATGACAACGCCTCCAAAATGAAATCCCAGGTGCACTAGACCCAGGGGAACCTCGGCACTAGACGCGCAACTCCGGGAAACAACGGGCGACGGAGTGGCATGCGTGAGAGTGGGAGGCTGTGCAAGAGGAAGGGCTGAGCCTTGTACTCACGCGTGCTACTTCCAGGAAACACATCACCACGCGGCCAAAACGGATTCCCGGGTGCACAAGATAGTCCCAGAGGAGTTGGAGAGTAGGCGCGCACCTCCTGCAAATCACGGGAGCCGTAGTGGCACGCCTCCGAGTGAGAGGCTGTGCACTATGAGGCACATGTCCTAAAGAAGGCGGTGAGCCTTGTACTCACGCCTGCCACTTCCACGAAACGCATGACAACGCCTCCAAAATGAAATCCCAGGTGCACTAGTCCCAGGGGAACCTCGGCAATAGACGGGCAACTCCGGAAAATCGCGGGCGACGGAGTGGCATGCGTGAGAGTGGGAGGCTGTGCAAGAGGAAGGGCTGAGCCTTGTACTCGCGCCTGCTACTTCCACGAAACACATCACCACGCGGCCAAAACGGATTCCCGGGTGCACAAGATAGTCCCAGAGGAGTTGGAGAGTAGGCGCGCACCTCCTGCCAAATCACGGGAGCCGTAGTGGCACGCCTGCCAGTGAGAGGCTGTGCACTGTGAGGCACATGTCCTAAAGAAGGCGGTGAGCCTTGTACTCACGCCTGCCACTTCCAAGAAACGCATGACAACGCCTCCAAAATGAAATCCCAGGTGCACTAGACCCAGGGGAACCTCGGCAATAGACGCGCAACTCCGGGAAATCACGGGCGACGGAGTGGCATGCGTGAGAGTGGGAGGCTGTGCAAGAGGAAGGGCTGAGCCTTGTACTCACGCCTGCTACTTCCCCGAAACACATAACCACGCGGCTAAAACGGATTCCCGGGTGCACTAGATAGTCCCAGGGGAGTTGGAGAGTAGGCGCGCACCTCCTGCCAAATCACGGGAGCCGTAGTGGCACGCCTGCCAGTGAGAGGCTGTGCACTGTGAGGCACATGTGCTAAAGAAGGCGGTGAGTCTTGTACTCACGCCTGCCACTTCCACGAAACACATCACCACGCGGCTAAAATGGATTCCCGCGTGCACTAGATAGTCCCAGGGGAGTTGGGGGGTAGGCGCGCACCTCCTGCAAGTCACGGGAGCCGTGGTGGCACGCCTCCGAGTGAGAGGCTGTGCACTATGAGGCACATGTGCTAAGGAAGGTGGTAAGCCTTGTACTCACGCCTGCCACTTCCACGAAACGCATGACAACGCCTCCAAAATGAAATCCCAGGTGCACTAGTCCCAGGGGAACCTCGGAAATAGACGGGTAACTCCGGGAAATCACGGGCGACGGAGTGGCATGCGTGAGAGTGGGAGGCTGTGCAAGAGGAAGGGCTGAGCCTTGTACTCACGCCTGCCACTTCCACGAAACACATCACCACGCGGCCAAAACGGATTCCCGGGTGCACTAGATAGTCCCAGGGGAGTTGGAGAGTAGGCGCGCACCTCCTGCCAAATCACGGAAGCCGTAGTGGCACGCCTGCCAGTGAGAGGCTGTGCACTGTGAGGCACATGTGCTAAAGAAGGCGGTGAGTCTTGTACTCACGCCTGCCACTTCCACGAAACACATCACCACGCGGCTAAAAAGGATTCCCGCGTGCACTAGATAGTCCCAGGGGAGTTGGGGGGTAGGCGCGCACCTCCTGCAAATCACGGGAGCCGTGGTGGCACGCCTCCGAGTGAGAGGCTGTGCACTATGAGGCACATGTGCTAAAGAAGGTGGTGAGCCTTGTACTCACGCCTGCCACTTCCACGAAACGCATGACAACGCCTCCAAAATGAAATCCCAGGTGCACTAGTCCCAGGGGAACCTCGGCAATAGACGGGCAACTCCGGAAAATCGCGGGCGACGGAGTGGCATGCGTGAGAGTGGGAGGCTGTGCAAGAGGAAGGGCTGAGCCTTGTACTCACGCCTGCTACTTCCACGAAACACATCACCACGCGGCCAAAACGGATTCCCGGGTGCACAAGATAGTCCCAGAGGAGTTGGAGAGTAGGCGCGCACCTCCTGCCAAATCACGGGAGCCGTAGTGGCCCGCCTGCCAGTGAGAGGCTGTGCACTGTAAGGCACATGTCCTAAAGAAGGCGGTGAGTCTTGTAGTCACGCCTGCCACTTCCACGAAACACATCACCACGCGGCTAAAATGGATTTCCGCGTGCACTAGATAGTCCCAGGGGAGTTGGGGGGTAGGCGCGCACCTCCTGCAATTCACGGGAGCCGTGGTGGCACGCCTCCGAGTGAGAGGCTGTGCACTATGAGGCACATGTGCTAAAGAAGGTGGTGAGCCTTGTACTCACGCCTGCCACTTCCACGAAACGCATCACAACGCCTCCAAAATGAAATCCCAGGTGCACTAGTCCCAGGGGAACCTCGGCAATAGACGGGCAACTCCGGAAAATCGCGGGCGACGAAGTGGCATGCGTGAGAGTGGGAGGCTGTGCAAAAGGAAGGTCTGAGCCTTGTATTCAAGCCTGCTACTTCCACGAAACACATCACCACGCGGCCAAAACGGATTCCCGGGTGCACAAGATAGTCCCAGAGGAGTTGGAGAGTAGGCGCGCACCTCCTCCCAAATCACGGAAGCCGTAGTGGCACGCCTGCCAGTGAGAGGCTGTGCACTGTGAGGCACATGTGCTAAAGAAGGCGGTGAGCCTTGTACTCACGCCTGCCACTTCCACGAAACGCATGACAACGCCTCCAAAATGAAATCCCAGGTGCACTAGTCCCAGGGGAACCTCGGCAATAGACGGGCAACTCCGGAAAATCGCGGGCGACGAAGTGGCATGCGTGAGAGTGGGAGGCTGTGCAAGAGGAAGGGCTGAGCCTTGTACTGACGCCTGCTACTTCCACGAAACACATCACCACGCGGCCAAAACGGATTCCCCGGGTGCACAAGATAGTCCCAGAGGAGTTGGAGAGTAGGCGCGCACCTCCTGCAAATCACGGGAGCCGTAGTGGCACGCCTCCGAGTGAGAGGCTGTGCACTATGAGGCACATGTCCTAAAGAAGGCGGTGAGCCTTGTACTCACGCCTGCCACTTCCACGAAACGCATGACAACGCCTCCAAAATGAAATCCCAGGTGCACTAGTCCCAGGGGAACCTCGGCAATAGACGGGAAACTCCGGAAAATCGCGGGCGACGGAGTGGCATGCGTGAGAGTGGGAGGCTGTGCAAGAGGAAGGGCTGAGCCTTGTACTGACGCCTGCTACTTCCACGAAACACATCACCACGCGGCCAAAACGGATTCCCGGGTGCACAAGATAGTCCCAGAGGAGCTGGAGAGTAGGCGCGCACCTCCTGCCAAATCACGGGAGCCGTAGTGGCACGCCTGCCAGTGAGAGGCTGTGCACTGTGAGGCACATGTCCTAAAGAAGGCGGTGAGCCTTGTACTCACGCCTGCCACTTCCACGAAACGCATGACAACGCCTCCAAAATGAAATCCCAGGTGCACTAGACCCAGGGGAACCTCGGCACTAGACGCGCAACTCCGGGAAATAACGGGCGACGGAGTGGCATGCGTGAGAGTGGGAGGCTGTGCAAGAGGAAGGGCTGAGCCTTGTACTCACGCCTGCTACTTCCACGAAACACATCACCACGCGGCCAAAACGGATTCCCGGGTGCACAAGATAGTCCCAGAGGAGTTGGAGAGTAGGCGCGCACCTCCTGCAAATCACGGGAGCCGTAGTGGCACGCCTCCGAGTGAGATGCTGTGCACTATGAGGCACATGTCCTAAAGAAGGCGGTGAGCCTTGTACTCACGCCTGCCACTTCCACGAAACGCATGACAACGCCTCCAAAATGAAATCCCAGGTGCACTAGTCCCAGGGGAACCTCGGCAATAGACGGGCAACTCCGAAAAATCGCGGGCGACGGAGTGGCATGCGTGAGAGTGGGAGGCTGTGCAAGAGGAAGGGCTGAGCCTTGTACTCACGCCTGCTACTTCCACGAAACACATCACCACGCGGCCAAAACGGATTCCCGGGTGCACAAGATAGTCCCAGAGGAGTTGGAGAGTAGGCGCGCACCTCCTGCCAAATCACGGGAGCCGTAGTGGCACGCCTGCCAGTGAGAGGCTGTGCACTGTGAGGCACATGTCCTAAAGAAGGCGGTGAGCCTTGTACTCACGCCTGCCACTTCCACGAAACGCATGACAACGCCTCCAAAATGAAATCCCAGGTGCACTAGACCCAGGGGAACCTCGGCAATAGACGCGCAACTCCGGGAAATCACGGGCGACGGAGTGGCATGCGTGAGAGTGGGAGGCTGTGCAAGAGGAAGGGCTGAGCCTTGTACTCACGCCTGCTACTTCCACGAAACACATAACCACGCGGCCAAAACGGATTCCCGGCTGCACTAGATAGTCCCAGGGGAGTTGGAGAGTAGGCGCGCACCTCCTGCCAAATCACGGGAGCCGTAGTGGCACGCCTGCCAGTGAGAGGCTGTGCACTGTGAGGCACATGTGCTAAAGAAGGCGGTGAGTCTTGTACTCACGCCTGCCACTTCCACGAAACACATCACCACGCGGCTAAAATGGATTCCCGCGTGCACTAGATAGTCCCAGGGGAGTTGGGGGGTAGGCGCGCACCTCCTGCAAGTCACGGAAGCCGTGGTGGCACGCCTCCGAGTGAGAGGCTGTGCACTATGAGGCACATGTGCTAAGGAAGGTGGTGAGCCTTGTACTCACGCCTGCCACTTCCACGAAACGCATGACAACGCCTCCAAAATGAAATCCCAGGTGCACTAGTCCCAGGGGAACCTCGGAAATAGACGGGCAGCTCCGGGAAATCACGGGCGACGGAGTGGCATGCGTGAGAGTGGGAGGCTGTGCAAGAGGAAGGGCTGAGCCTTGTACTCACGCCTGCCACTTCCACGAAACACATCACCACGCGGCCAAAACGGATTCCCGGGTGCACTAGATAGTCCCAGTGGAGTTGGAGAGTAGGCGCGCACCTCCTGCCAAATCACGGAAGCCGTAGTGGCACGCCTGCCAGTGAGAGGCTGTGCACTGTGAGGCACATGTGCTAAAGAAGGCGGTGAGTCTTGTACTCACGCCTGCCACTTCCACGAAACACATCACCACGCGGCTAAAATGGATTCCCGCGTGCACTAGATAGTCCCAGGGGAGTTGGGGGGTAGGCGCGCACCTCCTGCAAATCACGGGAGCCGTGGTGGCACGCCTCCGAGTGAGAGGCTGTGCACTATGAGGCACATGTGCTAAAGAAGGTGGTGAGCCTTGTACTCACGCCTGCCACTTCCACGAAACGCATGACAACGCCTCCAAAATGAAATCCCAGGTGCACTAGTTCCAGGGGAACCTCGGCAATAGACGGGCAACTCCGGAAAATCGCGGGCGACGGAGTGGCATGCGTGAGAGTGGGAGGCTGTGCAAGAGGAAGGGCTGAGCCTTGTACTCACGCCTGCTACTTCCACGAAACACATCACCACGCGGCCAAAACGGATTCCCGGGTGCACAAGATAGTCCCAGAGGAGTTGGAGAGTAGGCGCGCACCTCCTGCCAAATCACGGGAGCCGTAGTGGCACGCCTGCCAGTGAGAGGCTGTGCACTGTAAGGCACATGTCCTAAAGAAGGCGGTGAGTCTTGTAGTCACGCCTGCCACTTCCACGAAACACATCACCACGCGGCTAAAATGGATTCCCGCGTGCACTAGATAGTCCCAGGGGAGTTGGGGGGTAGGCGCGCACCTCCTGCAAATCACGGGAGCCGTGGTGGCACGCCTCCGAGTGAGAGGCTGTGCACTATGAGGCACATGTGCTAAAGAAGGTGGTGAGCCTTGTACTCACGCCTGCCACTTCCACGAAACGCATCACAACGCCTCCAAAATGAAATCCCAGGTGCACTAGTCCCAGGGGAACCTCGGCAATAGACGGGCAACTCCGGAAAATCGCGGGCGACGAAGTGGCATGCGTGAGAGTGGGAGGCTGTGCAAAAGGAAGGGCTGAGCCTTGTACTCACGCCTGCTACTTCCACGAAACACATCACCACGCGGCCAAAACGGATTCCCGGGTGCACAAGATAGTCCCAGAGGAGTTGGAGAGTAGGCGCGCACCTCCTGCAAATCACGGGAGCCGTAGTGGCACGCCTCCGAGTGAGAGGCTGTGCACTATGAGGCACATGTCCTAAAGAAGGCGGTGAGCCTTGTACTCACGCCTGCCACTTCCACGAAACGCATGACAACGCCTCCAAAATGAAATCCCAGGTGCACTAGTCCCAGGGGAACCTCGGCAATAGACGGGAAACTCCGGAAAATCGCGGGCGACGGAGTGGCATGCGTGACAGTGGGAGGCTGTGCAAGAGGAAGGGCTGAGCCTTGTACTCACGCCTGCTACTTCCACGAAACACATCACCACGCGGCCAAAACGGATTCCCGGGTGCACAAGATAGTCCCAGAGGAGTTGGAGAGTAGGCGCGCACCTCCTGCCAAATCACGGGAGCCGTAGTGGCACGCCTGCCAGTGAGAGGCTGTGCACTGTAAGGCACATGTCCTAAAGAAGGCGGTGAGTCTTGTAGTCACGCCTGCCACTTCCACGAAACACATCACCACGCGGCTAAAATGGATTCCCGCGTGCACTAGATAGTCCCAGGGGAGTCGGGGGGTAGGCGCGCACCTCCTGCAAATCACGGGAGCCGTGGTGGCACGCCTCCGAGTGAGAGGCTGTGCACTATGAGGCACATGTGCTAAAGAAGGTGGTGAGCCTTGTACTCACGCCTGCCACTTCCACGAAACGCATCACAACGTCTCCAAAATGAAATCCCAGGTGCACTAGTCCCAGGGGAACCTCGGCAATAGACGGGCAACTCCGGAAAATCGTGGGCGACGAAGTGGCATGCGTGAGAGTGGGAGGCTGTGCAAAAGGAAGGGCTGAGCCTTGTACTCAAGCCTGCTACTTCCACGAAACACATCACCACGCGGCCAAAACGGATTCCCGGGTGCACAAGATAGTCCCAGAGGAGTTGGAGAGTAGGCGCGCACCTCCTGCAAATCACGGGAGCCGTAGTGGCACGCCTCCGAGTGAGAGGCTGTGCACTATGAGGCACATGTCCTAAAGAAGGCGGTGAGCCTTGTACTCACGCCTGCCACTTCCACGAAACGCATGACAACGCCTCCAAAATGAAATCCCAGGTGCACTAGTCCCAGGGGAACCTCGGCAATAGACGGGAAACTCCGGAAAATCGCGGGCGACGGAGTGGCATGCGTGACAGTGGGAGGCTGTGCAAGAGGAAGGGCTGAGCCTTGTACTCACGCCTGCTACTTCCACGAAACACATCACCACGCGGCCAAAACGGATTCCCGGGTGCACAAGATAGTCCCAGAGGAGTTGGAGAGTAGGCGCGCACCTCCTGCCAAATCACGGGAGCCGTAGTGGCACGCCTGCCAGTGAGAGGCTGTGCACTGTAAGGCACATGTCCTAAAGAAGGCGGTGAGTCTTGTAGTCACGCCTGCCACTTCCACGAAACACATCACCACGCGGCTAAAATGGATTCCCGCGTGCACTAGATAGTCCCAGGGGAGTCGGGGGGTAGGCGCGCACCTCCTGCAAATCACGGGAGCCGTGGTGGCACGCCTCCGAGTGAGAGGCTGTGCACTATGAGGCACATGTGCTAAAGAAGGTGGTGAGCCTTGTACTCACGCCTGCCACTTCCACGAAACGCATCACAACGCCTCCAAAATGAAATCCCAGGTGCACTAGTCCCAGGGGAACCTCGGCAATAGACGGGCAACTCCGGAAAATCGCGGGCGACGAAGTGGCATGCGTGAGAGTGGGAGGCTGTGCAAAAGGAAGGGCTGAGCCTTGTACTCAAGCCTGCTACTTCCACGAAACACATCACCACGCGGCCAAAACGGATTCCCGGGTGCACAAGATAGTCCCAGAGGAGTTGGAGAGTAGGCGCGCACCTCCTGCAAATCACGGGAGCCGTAGTGGCACGCCTCCGAGTGAGAGGCTGTGCACTATGAGGCACATGTCCTAAAGAAGGCGGTGAGCCTTGTACTCACGCCTGCCACTTCCACGAAACGCATGACAACGCCTCCAAAATGAAATCCCAGGGGCACTAGTCCCAGGGGAACCTCGGCAATAGACGGGCAACTCCGGAAAATCGCGGGCGACGAAGTGGCATGCGTGAGAGTGGGAGGCTGTGCAAGAGGAAGGGCTGAGCCTTGTACTGACGCCTGCTACTTCCACGAAACACATCACCACGCGACCAAAACGGATTCCCCGGGTGCACAAGATAGTCCCAGAGGAGTTGGAGAGTAGGCGCGCACCTCCTGCAAATCACGGGAGCCGTAGTGGCACGCCTCCGAGTGAGAGGCTGTGCACTATGAGGCACATGTCCTAAAGAAGGCGGTGAGCCTTGTACTCACGCCTGCCACTTCCACGAAACGCATGACAACGCCTCCAAAATGAAATCCCAGGTGCACTAGTCCCAGGGGAACCTCGGCAATAGACGGGAAACTCCGGAAAATCGCGGGCGACGGAGTGGCATGCGTGAGAGTGGGAGGCTGTGCAAGAGGAAGGGCTGAGCCTTGTACTGACGCCTGCTACTTCCACGAAACACATCACCACGCGGCCAAAACGGATTCCCGGGTGCACAAGATAGTCCCAGAGGAGTTGGAGAGTAGGCGCGCACCTCCTGCCAAATCACGGGAGCCGTAGTGGCACGCCTGCCAGTGAGAGGCTGTGCACTGTGAGGCACATGTCCTAAAGAAGGCGGTGAGCCTTGTACTCACGCCTGCCACTTCCACGAAACGCATGACAACGCCTCCAAAATGAAATCCCAGGTGCACTAGACCCAGGGGAACCTCGGCACTAGACGCGCAACTCCGGGAAATAACGGGCGACGGAGTGGCATGCGTGAGAGTGGGAGGCTGTGCAAGAGGAAGGGCTGAGCCTTGTACTCACGCGTGCTACTTCCACGAAACACATAACCACGCGGCCAAAACGGATTCCCGGGTGCACAAGATAGTCCCAGAGGAGTTGGAGAGTAGGCGCGCACCTCCTGCAAATCACGGGAGCCGTAGTGGCACGCCTCCGAGTGAGAGGCTGTGCACTATGAGGCACATGTCCTAAAGAAGGCGGTGAGCCTTGTACTCACGCCTGCCACTTCCACGAAACGTATGACAACGCCTCCAAAATGAAATCCCAGGTGCACTAGTCCGAGGGGAACCTCGGCAATAGACGGGCAACTCCGGAAAATCGCGGGCGACGGAGTGGCATGCGTGAGAGTGGGAGGCTGTGCAAGAGGAAGGGCTGAGCCTTGTACTCACGCCTGCTACTTCCACGAAACACATCACCACGCGGCCAAAACGGATTCCCGGGTGCACAAGATAGTCCCAGAGGAGTTGGAGAGTAGGCGCGCACCTCCTGCCAAATCACGGGAGCCGTAGTGGCACGCCTGCCAGTGAGAGGCTGTGCACTGTGAGGCACATGTCCTAAAGAAGGCGGTGAGCCTTGTACTCACGCCTGCCACTTCCACGAAACGCATGACAACGGCTCCAAAATGAAATCCCAGGTGCACTAGACCCAGGGGAACCTCGGCAATAGACGCGCAACTCCGGGAAATCACGGGCGACGGAGTGGCATGCGTGAGAGTGGGAGGCTGTGCAAGAGGAAGGGCTGAGCCTTGTACTCACGCCTGCTACTTCCACGAAACACATAACCACGCGGCCAAAACGGATTCCCGGGTGCACTAGATAGTCCCAGGGGAGTTGGAGAGTAGGCGCGCACCTCCTGCCAAATCACGGGAGCCGTAGTGGCACGCCTGCCAGTGAGAGGCTGTGCACTGTGAGGCACATGTGCTAAAGAAGGCGGTGAGTCTTGTACTCACGCCTGCCACTTCCACGAAACACATCACCACGCGGCTAAAATGGATTCCCGCGTGCACTAGATAGTCCCAGGGGAGTTGGGGGGTAGGCGCGCACCTCCTGCAAATCACGGGAGCCGTGGTGGCACGCCTCCGAGTGAGAGGCTGTGCACTATGAGGCACATGTGCTAAAGAAGGTGGTGAGCCTTGTACTCACGCCTGCCACTTCCACGAAACGCATGACAACGCCTCCAAAATGAAATCCCAGGTGCACTAGTCCCAGGGAAACCTCGGCAATAGACGGGCAACTCCGGAAAATCGCGGGCGACGGAGTGGCATGCGTGAGAGTGGGAGGCTGTGCAAGAGGAAGGGCTGAGCCTTGTACTGACGCCTGCTACTTCCACGAAACACATCACCACGCGGCCAAAACGGATTCCCGGGTGCACAAGATAGTCCCAGAGGAGTTGGAGAGTAGGCGCGCACCTCCTGCCAAATCACGGGAGCCGTAGTGGCACGCCTGCCAGTGAGAGGCTGTGCACTGTAAGGCACATGTCCTAAAGAAGGCGGTGAGTCTTGTAGTCACGCCTGCCACTTCCACGAAACACATCACCACGCGGCTAAAATAAATTCCCGCGTGCACTAGATAGTCCCAGGGGAGTTGGGGGGTAGGCGCGCACCTCCTGCAAATCACGGGAGCCGTGGTGGCACGCCTCCGAGTGAGAGGCTGTGCACTATGAGGCACATGTGCTAAAGAAGGTGGTGAGCCTTGTACTCACGCCTGCCACTTCCACGAAACGCATCACAACGCCTCCAAAATGAAATCCCAGGTGCACTAGTCCCAGGGGAACCTCGGCAATAGACGGGCAACTCCGGAAAATCGCGGGCGACGAAGTGGCATGCGTGAGAGTAAGAGGCTGTGCAAAAGGAAGGGCTGAGCCTTGTACTCACGCCTGCTACTTCCACGAAACACATCACCACGCGGCCAAAACGGATTCCCGGGTGCACAAGATAGTCCCAGAGGAGTTGGAGAGTAGGCGCGCACCTCCTGCAAATCACGGGAGCCGTAGTGGCACGCCTCCGAGTGAGAGGCTGTGCACTATGAGGCACATGTCCTAAAGAAGGCGGTGAGCCTTGTACTCACGCCTGCCACTTCCACGAAACGCATGACAACGCCTCCAAAATGAAATCCCAGGTGCACTAGTCCCAGGGGAGCCTCGGCAATAGACGGGCAACTCCGGAAAATCGCGGGCGACGAAGTGGCATGCGTGAGAGTGGGAAGCTGTGCAAGAGGAAGGGCTGAGCCTTGTACTGACGCCTGCTACTTCCACGAAACACATCACCACGCGGCCAAAACGGATTCCCCGGGTGCACAAGATAGTCCCAGAGGAGTTGGAGAGTAGGCGCGCACCTCCTGCAAATCACGGGAGCCGTAGTGGCACGCCTCCGAGTGAGAGGCTGTGCACTATGAGGCACATGTCCTAAAGAAGGCGGTGAGCCTTGTACTCACGCCTGCCACTTCCACGAAACGCATGACAACGCCTCCAAAATGAAATCCCAGGTGCACTAGTCCCAGGGGAACCTCGGCAATAGACGGGAAACTCCGGAAAATCGCGGGCGACGGAGTGGCATGCGTGAGAGTGGGAGGCTGTGCAAGAGGAAGGGCTGAGCCTTGTACTGACGCCTGCTACTTCCACGAAACACATCACCACGCGGCCAAAACGGATTCCCGGGTGCACAAGATAGTCCCAGAGGAGTTGGAGAGTAGGCGCGCACCTCCTGCCAAATCACGGGAGCCGTAGTGGCACGCCTGCCAGTGAGAGGCTGTGCACTGTGAGGCACATGTCCTAAAGAAGGCGGTGAGCCTTGTACTCACGCCTGCCACTTCCACGAAACGCATGACAACGCCTCCAAAATGAAATCCCAGGTGCACTAGACCAAGGGGAACCTCGGCACTAGACGCGCAACTCCGGGAAATAACGGGCGACGGAGTGGCATGCGTGAGAGTGGGAGGCTGTGCAAGAGGAAGGGCTGAGCCTTGTACTCACGCGTGCTACTTCCACGAAACACATCACCACGCGGCCAAAACGGATTCCCGGGTGCACAAGATAGTCCCAGAGGAGTTGGAGAGTAGGCGCGCACCTCCTGCAAATCACGGGAGCCGTAGTGGCACGCCTCCGAGTGAGAGGCTGTGCACTATGAGGCACATGTCCTAAAGAAGGCGGTGAGCCTTGTACTCACGCCTGCCACTTCCACGAAACGCATGACAACGCCTCCAAAATGAAATCCCAGGTGCACTAGTCCCAGGGGAACCTCGGCAATAGACGGGCAACTCCGGAAAATCGCGGGCGACGGAGTGGCATGCGTGAGAGTGGGAGGCTGTGCAAGAGGAAGGGCTGAGCCTTGTACTCACGCCTGCTACTTCCACGAAACACATCACCACGCGGCCAAAACGGATTCACGGGTGCACAAGATAGTCCCAGAGGAAATGGAGAGTAGGCGCGCACCTCCTGCCAAATCACGGGAGCCGTAGTGGCACGCCTGCCAGTGAGAGGCTGTGCACTGTGAGGCACATGTCCTAAAGAAGGCGGTGAGCCTTGTACTCACGCCTGCCACTTCCACGAAACGCATGACAACGCCTCCAAAATGAAATCCCAGGTGCACTAGACCCAGGGGAACCTCGGCAATAGACGCGCAACTCCGGGAAATCACGGGCGACGGAGTGGCATGCGTGAGAGTGGGAGGCTGTGCAAGAGGAAGGGCTGAGCCTTGTACTCACGCCTGCTACTTCCACGAAACACATAACCACGCGGCCAAAACGGATTCCCGGGTGCACTAGATAGTCCCAGGGGAGTTGGAGAGTAGGCGCGCACCTCCTGCCAAATCACGGGAGCCGTAGTGGCACGCCTGCCAGTGAGAGGCTGTGCACTGTGAGGCACATGTGCTAAAGAAGGCGGTGAGTCTTGTACTCACGCCTGCCACTTCCACGAAACACATCACCACGCGGCTAAAATGGATTCCCGCGTGCACTAGATAGTCCCAGGGGAGTTGGGGGGTAGGCGCGCACCTCCTGCAAGTCACGGGAGCCGTGGTGGCACGCCTCCGAGTGAGAGGCTGTGCACTATGAGGCACATGTGCTAAGGAAGGTGGTGAGCCTTGTACTCACGCCTGCCACTTCCACGAAACGCATGACAACGCCTGCAAAATGAAATCCCAGGTGCACTAGTCCCAGGGGAACCTCGGCAATAGACGGGCAACTCCGGGAAATCACGGGCGACGGAGTGGCATGCGTGAGAGTGGGAGGCTGTGCAAGAGGAAGGGCTGAGCCTTGTACTCACGCCTGCCACTTCAACGAAACACATAACCACGCGGCCAAAACGGATTCCCGGGTGCACTAGATAGTCCCAGGGGAGTTGGAGAGTAGGCGCGCACCTCCTGCCAAATCACGGGAGCCGTAGTGGCACGCCTGCCAGTGAGAGGCTGTGCACTGTGAGGCACATGTGCTAAAGAAGGCGGTGAGTCTTGTACTCACGCCTGCCACTTCCACGAAACACATCACCACGCGGCTAAAATGGATTCCCGCGTGCACTAGATAGTCCCAGGGGAGTTGGGGGGTAGGCGCGCACCTCCTGCAAATCACGGGAGCCGTAGTGGCACGCCTCCGAGTGAGAGGCTGTGCACTATGAGGCACATGTCCTAAAGAAGGCGGTGAGCCTTGTACTCACGCCTGCCACTTCCACGAAACGCATGACAACGCCTCCAAAATGAAATCCCAGGTGCACTAGTCCCAGGGGAACCTCGGCAATAGACGGGCAACTCCGGAAAATCGCGGGCGACGAAGTGGCATGCGTGAGAGTGGGAGGCTGTGCAAGAGGAAGGGCTGAGCCTTGTACTGACGCCTGCTACTTCCACGAAACACATCACCACGCGGCCAAAACGGATTCCCCGGGTGCACAAGATAGTCCCAGAGGAGTTGGAGAGTAGGCGCGCACCTCCTGCATATCACGGGAGCCGTAGTGGCACGCCTCCGAGTGAGAGGCTGTGCACTATGAGGCACATGTCCTAAAGAAGGCGGTGAGCCTTGTACTCACGCCTGCCACTTCCACGAAACGCATGACAACGCCTCCAAAATGAAATCCCAGGTGCACTAGTCCCAGGGGAACCTCGGCAATAGACGGGCAACTCCGGAAAATCGCGGGCGACGGAGTGGCATGCGTGAGAGTGGGAGGCTGTGCAAGAGGAAGGGCTGAGCCTTGTACTGACGCCTGCTACTTCCACGAAACACATCACCACGCGGCCAAAACGGATTCACGGGTGCACAAGATAGTCCCAGAGGAGTTGGAGAGTAGGCGCGCACCTCCTGCCAAATCACGGGAGCCGTAGTGGCACGCCTGCCAGTGAGAGGCTGTGCACTGTGAGGCACATGTCCTAAAGAAGGCGGTGAGCCTTGTACTCACGCCTGCCACTTCCACGAAACGCATGACAACGCCTCCAAAATGAAATCCCAGGTGCACTAGACCCAGGGGAACCTCGGCAATAGACGCGCAACTCCGGGAAATAACGGGCGACGGAGTGGCATGCGTGAGAGTGGGAGGCTGTGCAAGAGGAAGGGCTTAGCCTTGTACTCACGCGTGCTACTTCCACGAAACACATAACCACGCGGCCAAAACGGATTCCCGGGTGCACAAGATAGTCCCAGAGGAGTTGGAGAGTAGGCGCGCACCTCCTGCAAATCACGGGAGCCGTAGTGGCACGCCTCCGAGTGAGAGGCTGTGCACTATGAGGCACATGTCCTAAAGAAGGCGGTGAGCCTTGTACTCACGCCTGCCACTTCCACGAAACGCATGACAACGCCTCCAAAATGAAATCCCAGGTGCACTAGTCTCAGGGGAACCTCGGCAATAGACGGGCAACTCCGGAAAATCGCGGGCGACGGAGTGGCATGCGTGAGAGTGGGAGGCTGTGCAAGAGGAAGGGCTGAGCCTTGTACTCACGCCTGCTACTTCCACGAAACACATCACCACGCGGCCAAAACGGATTCCCGGGTGCACAAGATAGTCCCAGAGGAGTTGGAGAGTAGGCGCGCACCTCCTGCCAAATCACGGGAGCCGTAGTGGCACGCCTGCCAGTGAGAGGCTGTGCACTGTGAGGCACATGTCCTAAAGAAGGCGGTGAGCCTTGTACTCACGCCTGCCACTTAAACGAAACGCATGACAACGCCTCCAAAATGAAATCCCAGGTGCACTAGACCCAGGGGAACCTCGGCAATAGACGCGCAACTCCGGGAAATCACGGGCGACGGAGTGGCATGCGTGAGAGTGGGAGGCTGTGCAAGAGGAAGGGCTGAGCCTTGTACTCACGCCTGCTACTTCCACGAAACACATAACCACGCGGCCAAAACGGATTCCCGGGTGCACTAGATAGTCCCAGGGGAGTTGGAGAGTAGGCGCGCACCTCCTGCCAAATCACGGGAGCCGTAGTGGCACGCCTGCCAGTGAGAGGCTGTGCACTGTGAGGCACATGTGCTAAAGAAGGCGGTGAGTCTTGTACTCACGCCTGCCACTTCCACGAAACACATCACCACGCGGCTAAAATGGATTCCCGCGTGCACTAGATAGTCCCAGGGGAGTTGGGGGGTAGGCGCGCACCTCCTGCAAGTCACGGGAGCCGTGGTGGCACGCCTCCGAGTGAGAGGCTGTGCACTATGAGGCACATGTGCTAAGGAAGGTGGTGAGCCTTGTACTCACGCCTGCCACTTCCACGAAACGCATGACAACGCCTCCAAAATGAAATCCCAGGTGCACTAGTCCCAGGGGAACCTCGGAAATAGAGGGGCAACTCCGGGAAATCACGGGCGACGGAGTGGCATGCGTGAGAGTGGGAGGCTGTGCAAGAGGAAGGGCTGAGCCTTGTACTCACGCCTGCCACTTCCACGAAACACATCACCACGCGGCCAAAACGGATTCCCGGGTGCACTAGATAGTCCCAGGGGAGTTGGAGAGTAGGCGCGCACCTCCTGCCAAATCACGGAAGCCGTAGTGGCACGCCTGCCAGTGAGAGGCTGTGCACTGTGAGGCACATGTGCTAAAGAAGGCGGTGAGTCTTGTACTCACGCCTGCCACTTCCACGAAACACATCACCACGCGGCTAAAATGGATTCCCGCGTGCACTAGATAGTCCCAGGGGAGTTGGGGGGTAGGCGCGCACCTCCTGCAAATCACGGGAGCCGTGGTGGCACGCCTCCGAGTGAGAGGCTGTGCACTATGAGGCACATGTGCTAAAGAAGGTGGTGAGCCTTGTACTCACGCCTGCCACTTCCACGAAACGCATGACAACGCCTCCAAAATGAAATCCCAGATGCACTAGTCCCAGGGGAACCTCGGCAATAGACGGGCAACTCCGGAAAATCGCGGGCGACGGAGTGGCATGCGTGAGAGTGGGAGGCTGTGCAAGAGGAAGGGCTGAGCCTTGTACTCACGCCTGCTACTTCCACGAAACACATCACCACTCGGCCAAAACGGATTCCCGGGTGCACAAGATAGTCCCAGAGGAGTTGGAGAGTAGGCGCGCACCTCCTGCCAAATCACGGGAGCCGTAGTGGCACGCCTGCCAGTAAGAGGCTGTGCACTGTAAGGCACATGTCCTAAAGAAGGCGGTGAGTCTTGTAGTCACGCCTGCCACTTCCACGAAACACATCACCACGCGGCTAAAATGGATTCCCGCGTGCACTAGATAGTCCCAGGGGAGTTGGGGGGTAGGCGCGCACCTCCTGCAAATCACGGGAGCCGTGGTGGCACGCCTCCGAGTGAGAGGCTGTGCACTATGAGGCACATGTGCTAAAGAAGGTGGTGAGCCTTGTACTCACGCCTGCCACTTCCACGAAACGCATCACAACGCCTCCAAAATGAAATCCCAGGTGCACTAGTCCCAGGGGAACCTCGGCAATAGACGGGCAACTCCGGAAAATCGCGGGCGACGAAGTGGCATGCGTGAGAGTGGGAGGCTGTGCAAAAGGAAGGGCTGAGCCTTGTACTCAAGCCTGCTACTTCCACGAAACACATCACCACGCGGCCAAAACGGATTCGCGGGTGCACAAGATAGTCCCAGAGGAGTTGGAGAGTAGGCGCGCACCTCCTGCAAATCACGGGAGCCGTAGTGGCACGCCTCCGAGTGAGAGGCTGTGCACTATGAGGCACATGTCCTAAAGAAGGCGGTGAGCCTTGTACTCACGCCTGCCACTTCCACGAAACGCATGACAACGCCTCCAAAATGAAATCCCAGGTGCACTAGTCCCAGGGGAACCTCGGCAATAGACGGGCAACTCCGGAAAATCGCGGGCGACGAAGTGGCATGCGTGAGAGTGGGAGGCTGTGCAAGAGGAAGGGCTGAGCCTTGTACTGACGCCTGCTACTTCCACGAAACACATCACCACGCGGCCAAAACGGATTCCCCGGGTGCACAAGATAGTCCCAGAGGAGTTGGAGAGTAGGCGCGCACCTCCTGCAAATCACGGGAGCCGTAGTGGCACGCCTCCGAGTGAGAGGCTGTGCACTATGAGGCACATGTCCTAAAGAAGGCGGTGAGCCTTGTACTCACGCCTGCCACTTCCACGAAACGCATGACAACGCCTCCAAAATGAAATCCCAGGTGCACTAGTCCCAGGGGAACCTCGGCAATAGACGGGAAACTTCGGAAAATCGCGGGCGACGGAGTGGCATGCGTGAGAGTGGGAGGCTGTGCAAGAGGAAGGGCTGAGCCTTGTACTGACGCCTGCTACTTCCACGAAACACATCACCACGCGGCCAAAACGGATTCCCGGGTGCACAAGATAGTCCCAGAGGAGTTGGAGAGTAGGCGCGCACCTCCTGCCAAATCACGGGAGCCGTAGTGGCACGCCTGCCAGTGAGAGGCTGTGCACTGTGAGGCACATGTCCTAAAGAAGGCGGTGAGCCTTGTACTCACGCCTGCCACTTCCACGAAACGCATGACAACGCCTCCAAAATGAAATCCCAGGTGCACTAGTCCCAGGGGAACCTCGGCAATAGACGGGCAACTCCGGAAAATCGCGGGCGACGGAGTGGCATGCGTGAGAGTGGGAGGCTGTGCAAGAGGAAGGGCTGAGCCTTGTACTCACGCCTGCTACTTCCACGAAACACATCACCACGCGGCCAAAACGGATTCCCGGGTGCACAAGATAGTCCCAGAGGAGTTGGAGAGTAGGCGCGCACCTCCTGCCAAATCACGGGAGCCGTAGTGGCACGCCTGCCAGTGAGAGGCTGTGCACTGTAAGGCACATGTCCTAAAGAAGGCGGTGAGTCTTGTAGTCACGCCTGCCACTTCCACGAAACACATCACCACGCGGCTAAAATGGATTCCCGCGTGCACTAGATAGTCCCAGGGGAGTTGGGGGGTAGGCGCGCACCTCCTGAAAATCACGGGAGCCGTGGTGGCACGCCTCCGAGTGAGAGGCTGTGCACTATGAGGCACATGTGCTGAAGAAGGTGGTGAGCCTTGTACTCACGCCTGCCACTTCCACGAAACGCATCACAACGCCTCCAAAATGAATTCCCAGGTGCACTAGTCCCAGGGGAACCTCGGCAATAGACGGGCAACTCCGGAAAATCGCGGGCGACGAAGTGGCATGCGTGAGAGTGGGAGGCTGTGCAAAAGGAAGGGCTGAGCCTTGTACTCACGCCTGCTACTTCCACGAAACACATCACCACGCGGCCAAAACGGATTCCCGGGTGCACAAGATAGTCCCAGAGGAGTTGGAGAGTAGGCGCGCACCTCCTGCAAATCACGGGAGCCGTAGTGGCACGCCTCCGAGTGAGAGGCTGTGCACTATGAGGCACATGTCCTAAAGAAGGCGGTGAGCCTTGTACTCACGCCTGCCACTTCCACGAAACGCATGACAACGCCTCCAAAATGAAATCCCAGGTGCACTAGTCCCAGGGGAACCTCGGCAATAGACGGGCAACTCCGGAAAATCGCGGGCGACGGAGTGGCATGCGTGAGAGTGGGAGGCTGTGCAAGAGGAAGGGCTGAGCCTTGTACTGACGCCTGCTACTTCCACGAAACACATCACCACGCGGCCAAAACGGATTCCCGGGTGCACAAGATAGTCCCAGAGGAGTTGGAGAGTAGGCGCGCACCTCCTGCCAAATCACGGGAGCCGTAGTGGCACGCCTGCCAGTGAGAGGCTGTGCACTGTAAGGCACATGTCCTAAAGAAGGCGGTGAGTCTTGTAGTCACGCCTGCCACTTCCACGAAACACATCACCACGCGGCTAAAATGGATTCCCGCGTGCACTAGATAGTCCCAGGGGAGTTGGGGGGTAGGCGCGCACCTCCTGAAAATCACGGGAGCCGTGGTGGCACGCCTCCGAGTGAGAGGCTGTGCACTATGAGGCACATGTGCTAAAGAAGGTGGTGAGCCTTGTACTCACGCCTGCCACTTCCACGAAACGCATCACAACGCCTCCAAAATGAAATCCCAGGTGCACTAGTCCCAGGGGAACCTCGGCAATAGACGGGCAACTCCGGAAAATCGCGGGCGACGAAGTGGCATGCGTGAGAGTGGGAGGCTGTGCAAAAGGAAGGGCTGAGCCTTGTACTCAAGCCTGCTACTTCCACGAAACACATCACCACGCGGCCAAAACGGATTCCCGGGTGCACAAGATAGTCCCAGAGGAGTTGGAGAGTAGGCGCGCACCTCCTGCAAATCACGGGAGCCGTGGTGGCACGCCTCCGAGTGAGAGGCTGTGCACTATGAGGCACATGTCCTAAAGAAGGCGGTGAGCCTTGTACTCACGCCTGCCACTTCCACGAAACGCATGACAACGCCTCCAAAATGAAATCCCAGGTGCACTAGTCCCAGGGGAACCTCGGCAATAGACGGGCAACTCCGGGAAATCACGGGCGACGGAGTGGCATGCGTGAGAGTGGGAGGCTGTGCAAGAGGAAGGGCTGAGCCTTGTACTCACGCCTGCCACTTCCACGAAACACATAACCACGCGGCCAAAACGGATTCCCGGGTGCACTAGATAGTCCCAGGGGAGTTGGAGAGTAGGCGCGCACCTCCTGCCAAATCACGGGAGCCGTAGTGGCACGCCTGCCAGTGAGAGGCTGTGCACTGTGAGGCACATGTGCTAAAGAAGGCGGTGAGTCTTGTACTCACGCCTGCCACTTCCACGAAACACATCACCACGCGGCTAAAATGGATTCCCGCGTGCACTAGATAGTCCCAGGGGAGTTGGGGGGTAGGCGCGCACCTCCTGCAAATCACGGGAGCCGTAGTGGCACGCCTCCGAGTGAGAGGCTGTGCACTATGAGGCACATGTCCTAAAGAAGGCGGTGAGCCTTGTACTCACGCCTGCCACTTCCACGAAACGCATGACAACGCCTCCAAAATGAAATCCCAGGTGCACTAGTCCCAGGGGAACCTCGGCAATAGACGGGCAACTCCGGAAAATCGCGGGCGACGAAGTGGCATGCGTGAGAGTGGGAGGCTGTGCAAGAGGAAGGGCTGAGCCTTGTACTGACGCCTGCTATTTCCACGAAACACATCACCACGCGGCCAAAACGGATTCCCCCGGTGCACAAGATAGTCCCAGAGGAGTTGGAGAGTAGGCGCGCACCTCCTGCAAATCACGGGAGCCGTAGTGGCACGCCTCCGAGTGAGAGGCTGTGCACTATGAGGCACATGTCCTAAAGAAGGCGGTGAGCCTTGTACTCACGCCTGCCACTTCCACGAAACGCATGACAACGCCTCCAAAATGAAATCCCAGGTGCACTAGTCCCAGGGGAACCTCGGCAATAGACGGGAAACTCCGGAAAATCGCGGGCGACGGAGTGGCATGCGTGAGAGTGGGAGGCTGTGCAAGAGGAAGGGCTGAGCCTTGTACTGACGCCTGCTACTTCCACGAAACACATCACCACGCGGCCAAAACGGATTCCCGGGTGCACAAGATAGTCCCAGAGGAGTTGGAGAGTAGGCGCGCACCTCCTGCCAAATCACGGGAGCCGTAGTGGCACGCCTGCCAGTGAGAGGCTGTGCACTGTAAGGCACATGTCCTAAAGAAGGCGGTGAGTCTTGTAGTCACGCCTGCCACTTCCACGAAACACATCAGCACGCGGCTAAAATGGATTCCCGCGTGCACTAGATAGTCCCAGGGGAGTTGGGGGGTAGGCGCGCACCTCCTGAAAATCACGGGAGCCGTGGTGGCACGCCTCCGAGTGAGAGGCTGTGCACTATGAGGCACATGTGCTAAAGAAGGTGGTGAGCCTTGTACTCACGCCTGCCACTTCCACGAAACGCATCACAACGCCTCCAAAATGAAATCCCAGGTGCACTAGTCCCAGGGGAACCTCGGCAATAGACGGGAAACTCCGGAAAATCGCGGGCGACGGAGTGGCATGCGTGAGAGTGGGAGGCTGTGCAAGAGGAAGGGCTGAGCCTTGTACTGACGCCTGCTACTTCCACGAAACACATCACCACGCGGCCAAAACGGATTCCCGGGTGCACAAGATAGTCCCAGAGGAGTTGGAGAGTAGGCGCGCACCTCCTGCCAAATCACGGGAGCCGTAGTGGCACGCCTGCCAGTGAGAGGCTGTGCACTGTGAGGCACATGTCCTAAAGAAGGCGGTGAGCCTTGTACTCACGCCTGCCACTTCCACGAAACGCATGACAACGCCTCCAAAATGAAATCCCAGGTGCACTAGACCCAGGGGAACCTCGGCACTAGACGCGCAACTCCGGGAAATAACGGGCGACGGAGTGGCATGCGTGAGAGTGGGAGGCTGTGCAAGAGGAAGGGCTGAGCCTTGTACTCACGCGTGCTACTTCCACGAAACACATCACCACGCGGCCAAAACGGATTCCCGGGTGCACAAGATAGTCCCAGAGGAGTTGGAGAGTAGGCGCGCACCTCCTGCAAATCACGGGAGCCGTAGTGGCACGCCTCCGAGTGAGAGGCTGTGCACTATGAGGCACATGTCCTAAAGAAGGCGGTGAGCCTTGTACTCACGCCTGCCACTTCCACGAAACGCATGACAACGCCTCCAAAATGAAATCCCAGGTGCACTAGTCCCAGGGAAACCTCGGCAATAGACGGGCAACTCCGGAAAATCGCGGGCGACGGAGTGGCATGCGTGAGAGTGGGAGGCTGTGCAAGAGGAAGGGCTGAGCCTTGTACTCACGCCTGCTACTTCCACGAAACACATCACCACGCGGCCAAAACGGATTCCCGGGTGCACAAGATAGTCCCAGAGGAGTTGGAGAGTAGGCGCGCACCTCCTGCCAAGTCACGGGAGCCGTAGTGGCACGCTTGCCAGTGAGAGGCTGTGCACTGTGAGGCACATGTCCTAAAGAAGGCGGTGAGCCTTGTACTCACGCCTGCCACTTCCACGAAACGCATGACAACGCCTCCAAAATGAATTCCCAGGTGCACTAGACCCAGGGGAACCTCGGCAATAGACGCGCAACTCCGGGAAGTCACGGGCGACGGAGTGGCATGCGTGAGAGTGGGAGGCTGTGCAAGAGGAAGGGCTGAGCCTTGTACTCACGCCTGCTACTTCCACGAAACACATAACCACGCGGCCAAAACGGATTCCCGGGTGCACTAGATAGTCCCAGGGGAGTTGGAGAGTAGGCGCGCACCTCCTGCAAGTCACGGGAGCCGTGGTGGCACGCCTCCGAGTGAGAGGCTGTGCACTATGAGGCACATGTGCTAAGGAAGGTGGTGAGCCTTGTACTCACGCCTGCCACTTCCACGAAACGCATGACAACGCCTCCAAAATGAAATCCCAGGTGCACTAGTCCCAGGGGAACCTCGGAAATAGACGGGCAACTCCGGGAAATCACGGGCGACGGAGTGGCATGCGTGAGAGTGGGAGGCTGTGCAAGAGGAAGGGCTGAGCCTTGTACTCACGCCTGCCACTTCCACGAAACACATCACCACGCGGCCAAAACGGATTCCCGGGTGCACTAGATAGTCCCAGGGGAGTTGGAGAGTAGGCGCGCACCTCCTGCCAAATCACGGAAGCCGTAGTGGCACGCCTGCCAGTGAGAGGCTGTGCACTGTGAGGCACATGTGCTAAAGAAGGCGGTGAGTCTTGTACTCACGCCTGCCACTTCCACGAAACACATCACCACGCGGCTAAAATGGATTCCCGCGTGCACTAGATAGTCCCAGGGGAGTTGGGGGGTAGGCGCGCACCTCCTGCAAATCACGGGAGCCGTGGTGGCACGCCTCCGAGTGAGAGGCTGTGCACTATGAGGCACATGTGCTAAAGAAGGTGGTGAGCCTTGTACTCACGCCTGCCACTTCCACGAAACGCATGACAACGCCTCCAAAATGAAATCCCAGGTGCACTAGTCCCAGGGGAACCTCGGCAATAGACGGACAACTCCGGAAAATCGCGGGCGACGGAGTGGCATGCGTGAGAGTGGGAGGCTGTGCAAGAGGAAGGGCTGAGCCTTGTACTCACGCCTGCTACTTCTACGAAACACATCACCACGCGGCCAAAACGGATTCCCGGGTGCACAAGATAGTCCCAGAGGAGTTGGAGAGTAGGCGCGCACCTCCTACCAAATCACGGGAGCCGTAGTGGCACGCCTGCCAGTGAGAGGCTGTGCACTGTAAGGCACAGGTGCTAAAGAAGGCGGTGAGTCTTGTAGTCACGCCTGCCACTTCCACGAAACACATCACCACGCGGCTAAAATGGATTCCCGCGTGCACTAGATAGTCCCAGGGGAGTTGGGGGGTAGGCGCGCACCTCCTGCAAATCACGGGAGCCGTGGTGGCACGCCTCCGAGTGAGAGGCTGTGCACTATGAGGCACATGTGCTAAAGAAGGTGGTGAGCCTTGTACTCACGCCTGCCACTTCCACGAAACGCATCACAACGCCTCCAAAATGAAATCCCAGGTGCACTAGTCCCAGGGGAACCTCGGCAATAGACGGGCAACTCCGGAAAATCGCGGGCGACGAAGTGGCATGCGTGAGAGTGGGAGGCTGTGCAAAAGGAAGGGCTGAGCCTTGTACTCACGCCTGCTACTTCCACGAAACACATCACCACGCGGCCAAAACGGATTCCCGGGTGCACAAGATAGTCCCAGAGGAGTTGGAGAGTAGGCGCGCACCTCCTGCAAATCACGGGAGCCGTAGTGGCACGCCTCCGAGTGAGAGGCTGTGCACTATGAGGCACATGTCCTAAAGAAGGCGGTGAGCCTTGTACTCACGCCTGCCACTTCCACGAAACGCATGACAACGCCTCCAAAATGAAATCCCAGGTGCACTAGTCCCAGGGGAACCTCGGCAATAGACGGGCAACTCCGGAAAATCGCGGGCGACGGAGTGGCATGCGTGAGAGTGGGAGGCTGTGCAAGAGGAAGGGCTGAGCCTTGTACTCACGCCTGCTACTTCCACGAAACACATCACCACGCGGCCAAAACGGATTCCCGGGTGCACAAGATAGTCCCAGAGGAGTTGGAGAGTAGGCGCGCACCTCCTGCCAAATCACGGGAGCCGTAGTGGCACGCCTGCCAGTGAGAGGCTGTGCACTGTAAGGCACATGTCCTAAAGAAGGCGGTGAGTCTTGTAGTCACGCCTGCCACTTCCACGAAACACATCACCACGCGGCTAAAATGGATTCCCGCGTGCACTAGATAGTCCCAGGGGAGTTGGGGGGTAGGCGCGCACCTCCTGCAAATCACGGGAGCCGTGGTGGCACGCCTCCGAGTGAGAGGCTGTGCACTATGAGGCACATGTGCTAAAGAAGGTGGTGAGCCTTGTACTCACGCCTGCCACTTCCACGAAACGCATCACAACGCCTCCAAAATGAAATCCCAGGTGCACTAGTCCCAGGGGAACCTCGGCAATAGACGGGCAACTCCGGAAAATCGCGGGCGACGAAGTGGCATGCGTGAGAGTGGGAGGCTGTGCAAAAGGAAGGGCTGAGCCTTGTACTCAAGCCTGCTACTTCCACGAAACACATCACCACGCGGCCAAAACGGATTCCCCGGTGCACAAGATAGTCCCAGAGGAGTTGGAGAGTAGGCGCGCACCTCCTGCAAATCACGGGAGCCGTAGTGGCACGCCTCCGAGTGAGAGGCTGTGCACTATGAGGCACATGTCCTAAAGAAGGCGGTGAGCCTTGTACTCACGCCTGCCACTTCCACGAAACGCATGACAACGCCTCCAAAATGAAATCCCAGGTGCACTAGTCCCAGGGGAACCTCGGCAATAGACGGGCAACTCCGGAAAATCGCGGGCGACGAAGTGGCATGCGTGAGAGTGGGAGGCTGTGCAAGAGGAAGGGCTGAGCCTTGTACTGACGCCTGCTACTTCCACGAAACACATCACCACGCGGCCAAAACGGATTCCCCGGGTGCACAAGATAGTCCCAGAGGAGTTGGAGAGTAGGCGCGCACCTCCTGCAAATCACGGGAGCCGTAGTGGCACGCCTCCGAGTGAGAGGCTGTGCACTATGAGGCACATGTCCTAAAGAAGGCGGTGAGCCTTGTACTCACGCCTGCCACTTCCACGAAACGCATGACAACGCCTCCAAAATGAAATCCCAGGTGCACTAGTCCCAGGGGAACCTCGGCAATAGACGGGAAACTCCGGAAAATCGCGGGCGACGGAGTGGCATGCGTGAGAGTGGGAGGCTGTGCAAGAGGAAGGGCTGAGCCTTGTACTCACGCCTGCTACTTCCACGAAACACATCACCACGCGGCCAAAACGGATTCCCGGGTGCACAAGATAGTCCCAGAGGAGTTGGAGAGTAGGCGCGCACCTCCTGCCAAATCACGGGAGCCGTAGTGGCACGCCTGCCAGTGAGAGGCTGTGCACTGTGAGGCACATGTCCTAAAGAAGGCGGTGAGCCTTGTACTCACGCCTGCCACTTCCACGAAACGCATGACAACGCCTCCAAAATGAAATCCCAGGTGCACTAGACCCAGGGGAACCTCGGCAATAGACGCGCAACTCCGGGAAATCACGGGCGACGGAGTGGCATGCGTGAGAGTGGGAGGCTGTGCAAGAGGAAGGGCTGAGCCTTGTACTCACGCCTGCTACTTCCACGAAACACATAACCACGCGGCCAAAACGGATTCCCGGGTGCACTAGATAGTCCCAGGAGAGTTGGAGAGTAGGCGCGCACCTCCTGCCAAATCACGGGAGCCGTAGTGGCACGCCTGCCAGTGAGAGGCTGTGCACTGTGAGGCACATGTGCTAAAGAAGGCGGTGAGTCTTGTACTCACGCCTGCCACTTCCACGAAACACATCACCACGCGGCTAAAATGGATTCCCGCGTGCACTAGATAGTCCCAGGGGAGTTGGGGGATAGGCGCGCACCTCCTGCAAGTCACGGGAGCCGTGGTGGCACGCCTCCGAGTGAGAGGCTGTGCACTATGAGGCACATGTGCTAAGGAAGGTGGTGAGCCTTGTACTCACGCCTGCCACTTCCACGAAACGCATGACAACGCCTCCAAAATGAAATCCCAGGTGCACTAGTCCCAGGGGAACCTCGGAAATAGACGGGCAACTCCGGGAAATCACGGGCGACGGAGTGGCATGCGTGAGAGTGGGAGGCTGTGCAAGAGGAAGGGCTGAGCCTTGTACTCACGCCTGCCACTTCCACGAAACACATCACCACGCGGCCAAAACGGATTCCCGGGTGCACTAGATAGTCCCAGTGGAGTTGGAGAGTAGGCGCGCACCTCCTGCCAAATCACGGAAGCCGTAGTGGCACGCCTGCCAGTGAGAGGCTGTGCACTGTGAGGCACATGTGCTAAAGAAGGCGGTGAGTCTTGTACTCACGCCTGCCACTTCCACGAAACACATCACCACGCGGCTAAAATGGATTCCCGCGTGCACTAGATAGTCCCAGGGGAGTTGGGGGGTAGGCGCGCACCTCCTGAAAATCACGGGAGCCGTGGTGGCACGCCTCCGAGTGAGAGGCTGTGCACTATGAGGCACATGTGCTAAAGAAGGTGGTGAGCCTTGTACTCACGCCTGCCACTTCCACGAAACGCATCACAACGCCTCCAAAATGAAATCCCAGGTGCACTAGTCCCAGGGGAACCTCGGCAATAGACGGGCAACTCCGGAAAATCGCGGGCGACGAAGTGGCATGCGTGAGAGTGGGAGGCTGTGCAAAAGGAAGGGCTGAGCCTTGTACTCAAGCCTGCTACTTCCACGAAACACATCACCACGCGGCCAAAACGGATTCCCGGGTGCACAAGATAGTCCCAGAGGAGTTGGAGAGTAGGCGCGCACCTCCTGCAAATCACGGGAGCCGTGGTGGCACGCCTCCGAGTGAGAGGCTGTGCACTATGAGGCACATGTCCTAAAGAAGGCGGTGAGCCTTGTACTCACGCCTGCCACTTCCACGAAACGCATGACAACGCCTCCAAAATGAAATCCCAGGTGCACTAGTCCCAGGGGAACCTCGGCAATAGACGGGCAACTCCGGGAAATCACGGGCGACGGAGTGGCATGCGTGAGAGTGGGAGGCTGTGCAAGAGGAAGGGCTGAGCCTTGTACTCACGCCTGCCACTTCCACGAAACACATAACCACGCGGCCAAAACGGATTCCCGGGTGCACTAGATAGTCCCAGGGGAGTTGGAGAGTAGGCGCGCACCTCCTGCCAAATCACGGGAGCCGTAGTGGCACGCCTGCCAGTGAGAGGCTGTGCACTGTGAGGCACATGTGCTAAAGAAGGCGGTGAGTCTTGTACTCACGCCTGCCACTTCCACGAAACACATCACCACGCGGCTAAAATGGATTCCCGCGTGCACTAGATAGTCCCAGGGGAGTTGGGGGGTAGGCGCGCACCTCCTGCAAATCACGGGAGCCGTAGTGGCACGCCTCCGAGTGAGAGGCTGTGCACTATGAGGCACATGTCCTAAAGAAGGCGGTGAGCCTTGTACTCACGCCTGCCACTTCCACGAAACGCATGACAACGCCTCCAAAATGAAATCCCAGGTGCACTAGTCCCAGGGGAACCTCGGCAATAGACGGGCAACTCCGGAAAATCGCGGGCGACGAAGTGGCATGCGTGAGAGTGGGAGGCTGTGCAAGAGGAAGGGCTGAGCCTTGTACTGACGCCTGCTACTTCCACGAAACACATCACCACGCGGCCAAAACGGATTCCCCCGGTGCACAAGATAGTCCCAGAGGAGTTGGAGAGTAGGCGCGCACCTCCTGCAAATCACGGGAGCCGTAGTGGCACGCCTCCGAGTGAGAGGCTGTGCACTATGAGGCACATGTCCTAAAGAAGGCGGTGAGCCTTGTACTCACGCCTGCCACTTCCACGAAACGCATGACAACGCCTCCAAAATGAAATCCCAGGTGCACTAGTCCCAGGGGAACCTCGGCAATAGACGGGAAACTCCGGAAAATCGCGGGCGACGGAGTGGCATGCGTGAGAGTGGGAGGCTGTGCAAGAGGAAGGGCTGAGCCTTGTACTGACGCCTGCTACTTCCACGAAACACATCACCACGCGGCCAAAACGGATTCCCGGGTGCACAAGATAGTCCCAGAGGAGTTGGAGAGTAGGCGCGCACCTCCTGCCAAATCACGGGAGCCGTAGTGGCACGCCTGCCAGTGAGAGGCTGTGCACTGTGAGGCACATGTCCTAAAGAAGGCGGTGAGCCTTGTACTCACGCCTGCCACTTCCACGAAACGCATGACAACGCCTCCAAAATGAAATCCCAGGTGCACTAGACCCAGGGGAACCTCGGCACTAGACGCGCAACTCCGGGAAATAACGGGCGACGGAGTGGCATGCGTGAGAGTGGGAGGCTGTGCAAGAGGAAGGGCTGATCCTTGTACTCACGCGTGCTACTTCCACGAAACACATCACCACGCGGCCAAAACGGATTCCCGGGTGCACAAGATAGTCCCAGAGGAGTTGGAGAGTAGGCGCGCACCTCCTGCAAATCAGGGGAGCCGTAGTGGCACGCCTCCGAGTGAGAGGCTGTGCACTATGAGGCACATGTCCTAAAGAAGGCGGTGAGCCTTGTACTCACGCCTGCCACTTCCACGAAACGCATGACAACGCCTCCAAAATGAAATCCCAGGTGCACTAGTCCCAGGGAAACCTCGGCAATAGACGGGCAACTCCGGAAAATCGCGGGCGACGGAGTGGCATGCGTGAGAGTGGGAGGCTGTGCAAGAGGAAGGGCTGAGCCTTGTACTCACGCCTGCTACTTCCACGAAACACATCACCACGCGGCCAAAACGGATTCCCGGGTGCACAAGATAGTCCCAGAGGAGTTGGAGAGTAGGCGCGCACCTCCTGCCAAGTCACGGGAGCCGTAGTGGCACGCCTGCCAGTGAGAGGCTGTGCACTGTGAGGCACATGTCCTAAAGAAGGCGGTGAGCCTTGTACTCACGCCTGCCACTTCCACGAAACGCATGACAACGCCTCCAAAATGAATTCCCAGGTGCACTAGACCCAGGGGAACCTCGGCAATAGACGCGCAACTCCGGGAAGTCACGGGCGACGGAGTGGCATGCGTGAGAGTGGGAGGCTGTGCAAGAGGAAGGGCTGAGCCTTGTACTCACGCCTGCTACTTCCACGAAACACATAACCACGCGGCCAAAACGGATTCCCGGGTGCACTAGATAGTCCCAGGGGAGTTGGAGAGTAGGCGCGCACCTCCTGCAAGTCACGGGAGCCGTGGTGGCACGCCTCCGAGTGAGAGGCTGTGCACTATGAGGCACATGTGCTAAGGAAGGTGGTGAGCCTTGTACTCACGCCTGCCACTTCCACGAAACGCATGACAACGCCTCCAAAATGAAATCCCAGGTGCACTAGTCCCAGGGGAACCTCGGAAATAGACGGGCAACTCCGGGAAATCACGGGCGACGGAGTGGCATGCGTGAGAGTGGGAGGCTGTGCAAGAGGAAGGGCTGAGCCTTGTACTCACGCCTGCCACTTCCACGAAACACATCACCACGCGGCCAAAACGGATTCCCGGGTGCACTAGATAGTCCCAGGGGAGTTGGAGAGTAGGCGCGCACCTCCCGCCAAATCACGGAAGCCGTAGTGGCACGCCTGCCAGTGAGAGGCTGTGCACTGTGAGGCACATGTGCTAAAGAAGGCGGTGAGTCTTGTACTCACGCCTGCCACTTCCACGAAACACATCACCACGCGGCTAAAATGGATTCCCGCGTGCACTAGATAGTCCCAGGGGAGTTGGGGGGTAGGCGCGCACCTCCTGCAAATCACGGGAGCCGTGGTGGCACGCCTCCGAGTGAGAGGCTGTGCACTATGAGGCACATGTGCTAAAGAAGGTGGTGAGCCTTGTACTCACGCCTGCCACTTCCACGAAACGCATGACAACGCCTCCAAAATGAAATCCCAGGTGCACTAGTCCCAGGGGAACCTCGGCAATAGACGGACAACTCCGGAAAATCGCGGGCGACGGAGTGGCATGCGTGAGAGTGGGAGGCTGTGCAAGAGGAAGGGCTGAGCCTTGTACTCACGCCTGCTACTTCCACGAAACACATCACCACGCGGCCAAAACGGATTCCCGGGTGCACAAGATAGTCCCAGAGGAGTTGGAGAGTAGGCGCGCACCTCCTGCCAAATCACGGGAGCCGTAGTGGCACGCCTGCCAGTGAGAGGCTGTGCACTGTAAGGCACATGTCCTAAAGAAGGCGGTGAGTCTTGTAGTCACGCCTGCCACTTCCACGAAACACATCACCACGCGGCTAAAATGGATTCCCGCGTGCACTAGATAGTCCCAGGGGAGTTGGGGGGTAGGCGCGCACCTCCTGCAAATCACGGGAGCCGTGGTGGCACGCCTCCGAGTGAGAGGCTGTGCACTATGAGGCACATGTGCTAAAGAAGGTGGTGAGCCTTGTACTCACGCCTGCCACTTCCACGAAACGCATGACAACGCCTCCAAAATGAAATCCCAGGTGCACTAGTCCCAGGGGAACCTCGGCAATAGACGGGCAACTCCGGAAAATCGCGGGCGACGAAGTGGCATGCGTGAGAGTGGGAGGCTGTGCAAGAGGAAGGGCTGAGCCTTGTACTCAAGCCTGCTACTTCCACGAAACACATCACCACGCGGCCAAAACGGATTCCCGGGTGCACAAGATAGTCCCAGAGGAGTTGGAGAGTAGGCGCGCACCTCCTGCAAATCACGGGAGCCGTAGTGGCACGCCTCCGAGTGAGAGGCTGTGCACTATGAGGCACATGTCCTAAAGAAGGCGGTGAGCCTTGTACTCACGCCTGCCACTTCCACGAAACGCATGACAACGCCTCCAAAATGAAATCCCAGGTGCACTAGTCCCAGGGGAACCTCGGCAATAGACGGGCAACTCCGGAAAATCGCGGGCGACGAAGTGGCATGCGTGAGAGTGGGAGGCTGTGCAAGAGGAAGGGCTGAGCCTTGTACTGACGCCTGCTACTTCCACGAAACACATCACCACGCGGCCAAAACGGATTCCCCGGGTGCACAAGATAGTCCCAGAGGAGTTGGAGAGTAGGCGCGCACCTCCTGCAAATCACGGGAGCCGTAGTGGCACGCCTCCGAGTGAGAGGCTGTGCACTATGAGGCACATGTCCTAAAGAAGGCGGTGAGCCTTGTACTCACGCCTGCCACTTCCACGAAACGCATGACAACGCCTCCAAAATGAAATCCCAGGTGCACTAGTCCCAGGGGAACCTCGGCAATAGACGGGAAACTCCGGAAAATCGCGGGCGACGGAGTGGCATGCGTGAGAGTGGGAGGCTGTGCAAGAGGAAGGGCTGAGCCTTGTACTCACGCCTGCTACTTCCACGAAACACATCACCACGCGGCCAAAACGGATTCCCGGGTGCACAAGATAGTCCCAGAGGAGTTGGAGAGTAGGCGCGCACCTCCTGCCAAATCACGGGAGCCGTAGTGGCACGCCTGCCAGTGAGAGGCTGTGCACTGTGAGGCACATGTCCTAAAGAAGGCGGTGAGCCTTGTACTCACGCCTGCCACTTCCACGAAACGCATGACAACGCCTCCAAAATGAAATCCCAGGTGCACTAGACCCAGGGGAACCTCGGCAATAGACGCGCAACTCCGGGAAATCACGGGCGACGGAGTGGCATGCGTGAGAGTGGGAGGCTGTGCAAGAGGAAGGGCTGAGCCTTGTACTCACGCCTGCTACTTCCACGAAACACATAACCACGCGGCCAAAACGGATTCCCGGGTGCACTAGATAGTCCCAGGAGAGTTGGAGAGTAGGCGCGCACCTCCTGCCAAATCACGGGAGCCGTAGTGGCACGCCTGCCAGTGAGAGGCTGTGCACTGTGAGGCACATGTGCTAAAGAAGGCGGTGAGTCTTGTACTCACGCCTGCCACTTCCACGAAACACATCACCACGCGGCTAAAATGGATTCCCGCGTGCACTAGATAGTCCCAGGGGAGTTGGGGGATAGGCGCGCACCTCCTGCAAGTCACGGGAGCCGTGGTGGCACGCCTCCGAGTGAGAGGCTGTGCACTATGAGGCACATGTGCTAAGGAAGGTGGTGAGCCTTGTACTCACGCCTGCCACTTCCACGAAACGCATGACAACGCCTCCAAAATGAAATCCCAGGTGCACTAGTCCCAGGGGAACCTCGGAAATAGACGGGCAACTCCGGGAAATCACGGGCGACGGAGTGGCATGCGTGAGAGTGGGAGGCTGTGCAAGAGGAAGGGCTGAGCCTTGTACTCACGCCTGCCACTTCCACGAAACACATCACCACGCGGCCAAAACGGATTCCTGGGTGCACTAGATAGTCCCAGTGGAGTTGGAGAGTAGGCGCGCACCTCCTGCCAAATCACGGAAGCCGTAGTGGCACGCCTGCCAGTGAGAGGCTGTGCACTGTGAGGCACATGTGCTAAAGAAGGCGGTGAGTCTTGTACTCACGCCTGCCACTTCCACGAAACACATCACCACGCGGCTAAAATGGATTCCCGCGTGCACTAGATAGTCCCAGGGGAGTTGGGGGGTAGGCGCGCACCTCCTGCAAATCACGGGAGCCGTGGTGGCACGCCTCCGAGTGAGAGGCTGTGCACTATGAGGCACATGTGCTAAAGAAGGTGGTGAGCCTTGTACTCACGCCTGCCACTTCCACGAAACGCATGACAACGCCTCCAAAATGAAATCCCAGGTGCACTAGTCCCAGGGGAACCTCGGCAATAGACGGGCAACTCCGGAAAATCGCGGGCGACGGAGTGGCATGCGTGAGAGTGGGAGGCTGTGCAAGAGGAAGGGCTGAGCCTTGTACTCACGCCTGCTACTTCCACGAAACACATCACCACGCGGCCAAAACGGATTCCCGGGTGCACAAGATAGTCCCAGAGGAGTTGGAGAGTAGGCGCGCACCTCCTGCCAAATCACGGGAGCCGTAGTGGCACGCCTGCCAGTGAGAGGCTGTGCACTGTAAGGCACATGTCCTAAAGAAGGCGGTGAGTCTTGTAGTCACGCCTGCCACTTCCACGAAACACATCACCACGCGGCTAAAATGGATTCCCGCGTGCACTAGATAGTCCCAGGGGAGTTGGGGGGTAGGCGCGCACCTCCTGCAAATCACGGGAGCCGTGGTGGCACGCCTCCGAGTGAGAGGCTGTGCACTATGAGGCACATGTGCTAAAGAAGGTGGTGAGCCTTGTACTCACGCCTGCCACTTCCACGAAACGCATCACAACGCCTCCAAAATGAAATCCCAGGTGCACTAGTCCCAGGGGAACCTCGGCAATAGACGGGCAACTCCGGAAAATCGCGGGCGACGAAGTGGCATGCGTGAGAGTGGGAGGCTGTGCAAAAGGAAGGGCTGAGCCTTGTACTCACGCCTGCTACTTCCACGAAACACATCACCACGAGGCCAAAACGGATTCCCGGGTGCACAAGATAGTCCCAGAGGAGTTGGAGAGTAGGCGCGCACCTCCTGCAAATCACGGGAGCCGTAGTGGCACGCCTCCGAGTGAGAGGCTGTGCACTATGAGGCACATGTCCTAAAGAAGGCGGTGAGCCTTGTACTCACGCCTGCCACTTCCACGAAACGCATGACAACGCCTCCAAAATGAAATCCCAGGTGCACTAGTCCCAGGGGAACCTCGGCAATAGACGGGCAACTCCGGAAAATCGCGGGCGACGGAGTGGCATGCGTGAGAGTGGGAGGCTGTGCAAGAGGAAGGGCTGAGCCTTGTACTGACGCCTGCTACTTCAACGAAACACATCACCACGCGGCCAAAACGGATTCCCGGGTGCACAAGATAGTCCCAGAGGAGTTGGAGAGTAGGCGCGCACCTCCTGCCAAATCACGGGAGCCGTAGTGGCACGCCTGCCAGTGAGAGGCTGTGCACTGTAAGGCACATGTCCTAAAGAAGGCGGTGAGTCTTGTAGTCACGCCTGCCACTTCCACGAAACACATCACCACGCGGCTAAAATGGATTCCCGCGTGCACTAGATAGTCCCAGGGGAGTCGGGGGGTAGGCGCGCACCTCCTGCAAATCACGGGAGCCGTGGTGGCACGCCTCCGAGTGAGAGGCTGTGCACTATGAGGCACATGTGCTAAAGAAGGTGGTGAGCCTTGTACTCACGCCTGCCACTTCCACGAAACGCATCACAACGCCTCCAAAATGAAATCCCAGGTGCACTAGTCCCAGGGGAACCTCGGCAATAGACGGGCAACTCCGGAAAATCGCGGGCGACGAAGTGGCATGCGTGAGAGTGGGAGGCTGTGCAAAAGGAAGGGCTGAGCCTTGTACTCAAGCCTGCTACTTCCACGAAACACATCACCACGCGGCCAAAACGGATTCCCGGGTGCACAAGATAGTCCCAGAGGAGTTGGAGAGTAGGCGCGCACCTCCTGCAAATCACGGGAGCCGTAGTGGCACGCCTCCGAGTGAGAGGCTGTGCACTATGAGGCACATGTCCTAAAGAAGGCGGTGAGCCTTGTACTCACGCCTGCCACTTCCACGAAACGCATGACAACGCCTCCAAAATGAAATCCCAGGTGCACTAGTCCCAGGGGAACCTCGGCAATAGACGGGCAACTCCGGAAAATCGCGGGCGACGAAGTGGCATGCGTGAGAGTGGGAGGCTGTGCAAGAGGAAGGGCTGAGCCTTGTACTGACGCCTGCTACTTCCACGAAACACATCACCACGCGGCCAAAACGGATTCCCCGGGTGCACAAGATAGTCCCAGAGGAGTTGGAGAGTAGGCGCGCACCTCCTGCAAATCACGAGAGCCGTAGTGGCACGCCTCCGAGTGAGAGGCTGTGCACTATGAGGCACATGTCCTAAAGAAGGCGGTGAGCCTTGTACTCACGCCTGCCACTTCCACGAAACGCATGACAACGCCTCCAAAATGAAATCCCAGGTGCACTAGTCCCAGGGGAACCTCGGCAATAGACGGGAAACTCCGGAAAATCGCGGGCGACGGAGTGGCATGCGTGAGAGTGGGAGGCTGTGCAAGAGGAAGGGCTGAGCCTTGTACTGACGCCTGCTACTTCCACGAAACACATCACCACGCGGCCAAAACGGATTCCCGGGTGCACAAGATAGTCCCAGAGGAGTTGGAGAGTAGGCGCGCACCTCCTGCCAAATCACGGGAGCCGTAGTGGCACGCCTGCCAGTGAGAGGCTGTGCACTGTGAGGCACATGTCCTAAAGAAGGCGGTGAGCCTTGTACTCACGCCTGCCACTTCCACGAAACGCATGACAACGCCTCCAAAATGAAATCCCAGGTGCACTAGACCCAGGGGAACCTCGGCACTAGACGCGCAACTCCGGGAAATAACGGGCGACGGAGTGGCATGCGTGAGAGTGGGAGGCTGTGCAAGAGGAAGGGCTGAGCCTTGTACTCACGCGTGCTACTTCCACGAAACACATCACCACGCGGCCAAAACGGATTCCCGGGTGCACAAGATAGTCCCAGAGGAGTTGGAGAGTAGGCGCGCACCTCCTGCAAATCACGGGAGCCGTAGTGGCACGCCTCCGAGTGAGAGGCTGTGCACTATGAGGCACATGTCCTAAAGAAGGCGGTGAGCCTTGTACTCACGCCTGCCACTTCCACGAAACGCATGACAACGCCTCCAAAATGAAATCCCAGGTGCACTAGACCCAGGGGAACCTCGGCAATAGACGCGCAACTCCGGGAAATCACGGGCGACGGAGTGGCATGCGTGAGAGTGGGAGGCTGTGCAAGAGGAAGGGCTGAGCCTTGTACTCACGCCTGCTACCTCCACGAAACACATAACCACGCGGCCAAAACGGATTCCCGGGTGCACTAGATAGTCCCAGGGGAGTTGGAGAGTAGGCGCGCACCTCCTACCAAATCACGGGAGCCGTAGTGGCACGCCTGCCAGTGAGAGGATGTGCACTGTGAGGCACATGTGCTAAAGAAGGCGGTGAGTCTTGTACTCACGCCTGCCACTTCCACGAAACACATCACCACGCGGCTAAAATGGATTCCCGCGTGCACTAGATAGTCCCAGGGGAGTTGGGGGGTAGGCGCGCACCTCCTGCAAGTCACGGGAGCCGTGGTGGCACGCCTCCGAGTGAGAGGCTGTGCACTATGAGGCACATGTGCTAAGGAAGGTGGTGAGCCTTGTACTCACGGCTGCCACTTCCACGAAACGCATGACAACGCCTCCAAAATGAAATCCCAGGTGCACTAGTCCCAGGGGAACCTCGGAAATAGACGGGCAACTCCGGGAAATCACGGGCGACGGAGTGGCATGCGTGAGAGTGGGAGGCTGTGCAAGAGGAAGGGCTGAGCCTTGTACTCACGCCTGCCACTTCCACGAAACACATCACCACGCGGCCAAAACGGATTCCCGGGTGCACTAGATAGTCCCAGTGGAGTTGGAGAGTAGGCGCGCACCTCCTGCCAAATCACGGAAGCCGTAGTGGCACGCCTGCCAGTGAGAGGCTGTGCACTGTGAGGCACATGTGCTAAAGAAGGCGGTGAGTCTTGTACTCACGCCTGCCACTTCCACGAAACACATCACCACGCGGCTAAAATGGATTCCCGCGTGCACTAGATAGTCCCAGGGGAGTTGGGGGGTAGGCGCGCACCTCCTGCAAATCACGGGAGCCGTGGTGGCACGCCTCCGAGTGAGAGGCTGTGCACTATGAGGCACATGTGCTAAAGAAGGTGGTGAGCCTTGTACTCACGCCTGCCACTTCCACGAAACGCATGACAACGCCTCCAAAATGAAATCCCAGGTGCACTAGTCCCAGGGGAACCTCGGCAATAGACGGGCAACTCCGGAAAATCGCGTGCGACGGAGTGGCATGCGTGAGAGTGGGAGGCTGTGCAAGAGGAAGGGCTGAGCCTTGTACTCACGCCTGCTACTTCCACGAAACACATCACCACGCGGCCAAAACGGATTCCCGGGTGCACAAGATAGTCCCAGAGGAGTTGGAGAGTAGGCGCGCACCTCCTGCCAAATCACGGGAGCCGTAGTGGCACGCCTGCCAGTGAGAGGCTGTGCACTGTAAGGCACATGTCCTAAAGAAGGCGGTGAGTCTTGTAGTCACGCCTGCCACTTCCACGAAACACATCACCACGCGGCTAAAATGGATTCCCGCGTGCACTAGATAGTCCCAGGGGAGTCGGGGGGTAGGCGCGCACCTCCTGCAAATCACGGGAGCCGTGGTGGCACGCCTCCGAGTGAGAGGCTGTGCACTATGAGGCACATGTGCTAAAGAAGGTGGTGAGCCTTGTACTCACGCCTGCCACTTCCACGAAACGCATGACAACGCCTCCAAAATGAAATCCCAGGTGCACTAGTCCCAGGGGAACCTCGGCAATAGACGGGCAACTCCGGAAAATCGCGGGCGACGAAGTGGCATGCGTGAGAGTGGGAGGCTGTGCAAGAGGAAGGGCTGAGCCTTGTACTGACGCCTGCTACTTCCACGAAACACATCACCACGCGGCCAAAACGGATTCCCCGGGTGCACAAGATAGTCCCAGAGGAGTTGGAGAGTAGGCGCGCACCTCCTGCAAATCACGGGAGCCGTAGTGGCACGCCTCCGAGTGAGAGGCTGTGCACTATGAGGCACATGTCCTAAAGAAGGCGGTGAGCCTTGTACTCACGCCTGCCACTTCCACGAAACGCATGACAACGCCTCCAAAATGAAATCCCAGGTGCACTAGTCCCAGGGGAACCTCGGCAATAGACGGGAAACTCCGGAAAATCGCGGGCGACGGAGTGGCATGCGTGAGAGTGGGAGGCTGTGCAAGAGGAAGGGCTGAGCCTTGTACTGACGCCTGCTACTTCCACGAAACACATCACCACGCGGCCAAAACGGATTCCCGGGTGCACAAGATAGTCCCAGAGGAGTTGGAGAGTAGGCGCGCACCTCCTGCCAAATCACGGGAGCCGTAGTGGCACGCCTGCCAGTGAGAGGCTCTGCACTGTGAGGCACATGTCCTAAAGAAGGCGGTGAGCCTTGTACTCACGCCTGCCACTTCCACGAAACGCATGAAAACGCCTCCAAAATGAAATCCCAGGTGCACTAGACCCAGGGGAACCTCGGCACTAGACGCGCAACTCCGGGAAATAACGGGCGACGGAGTGGCATGCGTGAGAGTGGGAGGCTGTGCAAGAGGAAGGGCTAAGCCTTGTACTCACGCGTGCTACTTCCACGAAACACATCACCACGCGGCCAAAACGGATTCCCGGGTGCACAAGATAGTCCCAGAGGAGTTGGAGAGTAGGCGCGCACCTCCTGCAAATCACGGGAGCCGTAGTGGCACGCCTCCGAGTGAGAGGCTGTGCACTATGAGGCACATGTCCTAAAGAAGGCGGTGAGCCTTGTACTCACGCCTGCCACTTCCACGAAACGCATGACAACGCCTCCAAAATGAAATCCCAGGTGCACTAGTCCCAGGGGAACCTCGGCAATAGACGGGCAACTCCGGAAAATCGCGGGCGACGGAGTGGCATGCGTGAGAGTGGGAGGCTGTGCAAGAGGAAGGGCTGAGCCTTGTACTGACGCCTGCTACTTCCACGAAACACATCACCACGCGGCCAAAACGGATTCCCGGGTGCACAAGATAGTCCCAGAGGAGTTGGAGAGTAGGCGCGCACCTCCTGCCAAATCACGGGAGCCGTAGTGGCACGCCTGCCAGTGAGAGGCTGTGCACTGTGAGGCACATGTCCTAAAGAAGGCGGTGAGCCTTGTACTCACGCCTGCCACTTCCACGAAACGCATGACAACGCCTCCAAAATGAAATCCCAGGTGCACTAGACCCAGGGGAACCTCGGCACTAGACGCGCAACTCCGGGAAATAACGGGCGACGGAGTGGCATGCGTGAGAGTGGGAGGCTGTGCAAGAGGAAGGGCTGAGCCTTGTACTCACGCGTGCTACTTCCACGAAACACATCACCACGCGGCCAAAACGGATTCCCGGGTGCACAAGATAGTCCCAGAGGAGTTGGAGAGTAGGCGCGCACCTCCTGCAAATCACGGGAGCCGTAGTGGCACGCCTCCGAGTGAGAGGCTGTGCACTATGAGGCACATGTCCTAAAGAAGGCGGTGAGCCTTGTACTCACGCCTGCCACTTCCACGAAACGCATGACAACGCCTCCAAAATGAAATCCCAGGTGCACTAGTCCCAGGGGAACCTCGGCAATAGACGGGCAACTCCGGAAAATCGCGGGCGACGGAGTGGCATGCGTGAGAGTGGGAGGCTGTGCAAGAGGAAGGGCTGAGCCTTGTACTCACGCCTGCTACTTCCACGAAACACATCACCACGCGGCCAAAACGGATTCCCGGGTGCACAAGATAGTCCCAGAGGAGTTGGAGAGTAGGCGCGCACCTCCTGCCAAATCACGGGAGCCGTAGTGGCACGCCTGCCAGTGAGAGGCTGTGCACTGTGAGGCACATGTCCTAAAGAAGGCGGTGAGCCTTGTACTCACGCCTGCCACTTCCACGAAACGCATGACAACGCCTCCAAAATGAAATCCCAGGTGCACTAGACCCAGGGGAACCTCGGCAATAGACGCGCAACTCCGGGAAATCACGGGCGACGGAGTGGCATGCGTGAGAGTGGGAGGCTGTGCAAGAGGAAGGGCTGAGCCTTGTACTCACGCCTGCTACTTCCACGAAACACATAACCACGCGGCCAAAACGGATTCCCGGGTGCACTAGATAGTCCCAGGGGAGTTGGAGAGTAGGCGCGCACCTCCTCCCAAATCACGGGAGCCGTATTGGCACGCCTGCCAGTGAGAGGCTGTGCACTGTGAGGCACATGTGCTAAAGAAGGCGGTGAGTCTTGTACTCACGCCTGCCACTTCCACGAAACACATCACCACGCGGCTAAAATGGATTCCCGCGTGCACTAGATAGTCCCAGGGGAGTTGGGGGGTAGGCGCGCACCTCCTGCAAGTCACGGGAGCCGTGGTGGCACGCCTCCGAGTGAGAGGCTGTGCACTATGAGGCACATGTGCTAAGGAAGGTGGTGAGCCTTGTACTCACGCCTGCCACTTCCACGAAACGCATGACAACGCCTCCAAAATGAAATCCCAGGTGCACTAGTCCCAGGGGAACCTCGGAAATAGACGGGCAACTCCGGGAAATCACGGGCGACGGAGTGGCATGCGTGAGAGTGGGAGGCTGTGCAAGAGGAAGGGCTGAGCCTTGTACTCACGCCTGCCACTTCCACGAAACACATCACCACGCGGCCAAAACGGATTCCCGGGTGCACTAGATAGTCCCAGGGGAGTTGGAGAGTAGGCGCGCACCTCCTGCCAAATCACGGAAGCCGTAGTGGCACGCCTGCCAGTGAGAGGCTGTGCACTGTGAGGCACATGTGCTAAAGAAGGCGGTGAGTCTTGTACTCACGCCTGCCACTTCCACGAAACACATCACCACGCGGATAAAATGGATTCCCGCGTGCACTAGATAGTCCCAGGGGAGTTGGGGGGTAGGCGCGCACCTCCTGCAAATCACGGGAGCCGTGGTGGCACGCCTCCGAGTGAGAGGCTGTGCACTATGAGGCACATGTGCTAAAGAAGGTGGTGAGCCTTGTACTCACGCCTGCCACTTCCACGAAACGCATGAAAACGCCTCCAAAATGAAATCCCAGGTAAACTAGTCCCAGGGGAACCTCGGCAATAGACGGGCAACTCCAGAAAATCGCGGGCGACGGAGTGGCATGCGTGAGAGTGGGAGGCTGTGCAAGAGGAAGGGCTGAGCCTTGTACTCACGCCTGCTACTTCCACGAAACACATCACCACGCGGCCAAAACGGATTCCCGGGTGCACAAGATAGTCCCAGAGGAGTTGGAGAGTAGGCGCGCACCTCCTGCCAAATCACGGGAGCCGTAGTGGCACGCCTGCCAGTGAGAGGCTGTGCACTGTAAGGCACATGTCCTAAAGAAGGCGGTGAGTCTTGTAGTCACGCCTGCCACTTCCACGAAACACATCACCACGCGGCTAAAATGGATTCCCGCGTGCACTAGATAGTCCAAGGGGAGTTGGGGGGTAGGCGCGCACCTCCTGCAAATCACGGGAGCCGTGGTGGCACGCCTCCGAGTGAGAGGCTGTGCACTATGAGGCACATGTGCTAAAGAAGGTGGTGAGCCTTGTACTCACGCCTGCCACTTCCACGAAACGCATCACAACGCCTCCAAAATGAAATCCCAGGTGCACTAGTCCCAGGGGAACCTCGGCAATAGACGGGCAACTCCGGAAAATCGCGGGCGACGAAGTGGCATGCGTGAGAGTGGGAGGCTGTGCAAAAGGAAGGGCTGAGCCTTGTACTCACGCCTCCTACTTCCACGAAACACATCACCACGCGGCCAAAACGGATTCCCGGGTGCACAAGATAGTCCCAGAGGAGTTGGAGAGTAGGCGCGCACCTCCTGCAAATCACGGGAGCCGTAGTGGCACGCCTCCGAGTGAGAGGCTGTGCACTATGAGGCACATGTCCTAAAGAAGGCGGTGAGCCTTGTACTCACGCCTGCCACTTCCACGAAACGCATGACAACGCCTCCAAAATGAAATCCCAGGTGCACTAGTCCCAGGGGAACCTCGGCAATAGACGGGCAACTCCGGAAAATCGCGGGCGACGGAGTGGCATGCGTGAGAGTGGGAGGCTGTGCAAGAGGAAGGGCTGAGCCTTGTACTGACGCCTGCTACTTCCACGAAACACATCACCACGCGGCCAAAACGGATTCCCGGGTGCACAAGATAGTCCCAGAGGAGTTGGAGAGTAGGCGCGCACCTCCTGCCAAATCACGGGAGCCGTAGTGGCACGCCTGCCAGTGAGAGGCTGTGCACTGTAAGGCACATGTCCTAAAGAAGGCGGTGAGTCTTGTAGTCACGCCTGCCACTTCCACGAAACACATCACCACGCGGCTAAAATGGATTCCCGCGTGCACTAGATAGTCCCAGGGGAGTTGGGGGGTAGGCGCGCACCTCCTGCAAATCACGGGAGCCGTGGTGGCACGCCTCCGAGTGAGAGGCTGTGCACTATGAGGCACATGTGCTAAAGAAGGTGGTGAGCCTTGTACTCACGCCTGCCACTTCCACGAAACGCATCACAACGCCTTCAAAATGAAATCCCAGGTGCACTAGTCCCAGGGGAACCTCGGCAATAGACGGGCAACTCCGGAAAATCGCGGGCGACGAAGTGGCATGCGTGAGAGTGGGAGGCTGTGCAAAAGGAAGGGCTGAGCCTTGTACTCAAGCCTGCTACTTCCACGAAACACATCACCACGCGGCCAAAACGGATTCCCGGGTGCACAAGATAGTCCCAGAGGAGTTGGAGAGTAGGCGCGCACCACCTGCAAATCACGGGAGCCGTAGTGGCACGCCTCCGAGTGAGAGGCTGTGCACTATGAGGCACATGTCCTAAAGAAGGCGGTGAGCCTTGTACTCACGCCTGCCACTTCCACGAAACGCATGACAACGCCTCCAAAATTAAATCCCAGGTGCACTAGTCCCAGGGGAACCTCGGCAATAGACGGGCAACTCCGGAAAATCGGGGGCGACGAAGTGGCATGCGTGAGAGTGGGAGGCTGTGCAAGAGGAAGGGCTGAGCCTTGTACTGACGCCTGCTACTTCCACGAAACACATCACCACGCGGCCAAAACGGATTCCCCGGGTGCACAAGATAGTCCCAGAGGAGTTGGAGAGTAGGCGCGCACCTCCTGCAAATCACGGGAGCCGTAGTGGCACGCCTCCGAGTGAGAGGCTGTGCACTATGAGGCACATGTCCTAAAGAAGGCGGTGAGCCTTGTACTCACGCCTGCCACTTCCACGAAACGCATGACAACGCCTCCAAAATGAAATCCCAGGTGCACTAGTCCCAGGGGAACCTCGGCAATAGACGGGAAACTCCGGAAAATCGCGGGCGACGGAGTGGCATGCGTGAGAGTGGGAGGCTGTGCAAGAGGAAGGGCTGAGCCTTGTACTGACGCCTGCTACTTCCACGAAACACATCACCACGCGGCCAAAACGGATTCCCGGGTGCACAAGATAGTCCCAGAGGAGTTGGAGAGTAGGCGCGCACCTCCTGCCAAATCACGGGAGCCGTAGTGGCACGCCTGCCAGTGAGAGGCTGTGCACTGTGAGGCACATGTCCTAAAGAAGGCGGTGAGCCTTGTACTCACGCCTGCCACTTCCACGAAACGCATGACAACGCCTCCAAAATGAAATCCCAGGTGCACTAGACCCAGGGGAACCTCGGCAATAGACGCGCAACTCCGGGAAATAACGGGCGACGGAGTGGCATGCGTGAGAGTGGGAGGCTGTGCAAGAGGAAGGGCTGAGCCTTGTACTCACGCGTGCTACTTCCACGAAACACATCACCACGCGGCCAAAACGGATTCCCGGGTGCACAAGATAGTCCCAGAGGAGTTGGAGAGTAGGCGCGCACCTCCTGCAAATCACGGGAGCCGTAGTGGCACGCCTCCGAGTGAGAGGCTGTGCACTATGAGGCACATGTCCTAAAGAAGGCGGTGAGCCTTGTACTCACGCCTGCCACTTCCACGAAACGCATGACAACGCCTCCAAAATGAAATACCAGGTGCACTAGTCCCAGGGGAACCTCGGCAATAGACGGGCAACTCCGGAAAATCGCGGGCGACGGAGTGGCATGCGTGAGAGTGGGAGGCTGTGCAAGAGGAAGGGCTGAGCCTTGTACTCACGCCTGCTACTTCCACGAAACACATCACCACGCGGCCAAAACGGATTCCCGGGTGCACAAGATAGTCCCAGAGGAGTTGGAGAGTAGGCGCGCACCTCCTGCCAAATCACGGGAGCCGTAGTGGCACGCCTGCCAGTGAGAGGCTGTGCACTGTGAGGCACATGTCCTAAAGAAGGCGGTGAGCCTTGTACTCACGCCTGCCACTTCCACGAAACGCATGACAACGCCTCCAAAATGAAATCCCAGGTGCACTAGACCCAGGGGAACCTCGGCAATAGACGCGCAACTCCGGGAAATCACGGGCGACGGAGTGGCATGCGTGAGAGTGGGAGGCTGTGCAAGAGGAAGGGCTGAGCCTTGTACTCACGCCTGCTACTTCCACGAAACACATAACCACGCGGCCAAAACGGATTGCCGGGTGCACTAGATAGTCCCAGGGGAGTTGGAGAGTAGGTGCGCACCTCCTGCCAAATCACGGGAGCCGTAGTGGCACGCCTGCCAGTGAGAGGCTGTGCACTGTGAGGCACATGTGCTAAAGAAGGCGGTGAGTCTTGTACTCACGCCTGCCACTTCCACGAAACACATCACCACGCGGCTAAAATGGATTCCCGCGTGCACTAGATAGTCCCAGGGGAGTTGGGGGGTAGGCGCGCACCTCCTGCAAGTCACGGGAGCCGTGGTGGCACGCCTCCGAGTGAGAGGCTGTGCACTATGAGGCACATGTGCTAAGGAAGGTGGTGAGCCTTGTACTCACGCCTGCCACTTCCACGAAACGCATGACAACGCCTCCAAAATGAAATCCCAGGTGCACTAGTCCCAGGGGAACCTCGGAAATAGACGGGCAACTCCGGGAAATCACGGGCGACGGAGTGGCATGCGTGAGAGTGGGAGGCTGTGCAAGAGGAAGGGCTGAGCCTTGTACTCACGCCTGCCACTTCCACGAAACACATCACCACGCGGCCAAAACGGATTCCCGGGTGCACTAGATAGTCCCAGGGGAGTTGGAGAGTAGGCGCGCACCTCCTGCCAAATCACGGAAGCCGTAGTGGCACGCCTGCCAGTGAGAGGCTGTGCACTGTGAGGCACATGTGCTAAAGAAGGCGGTGAGTCTTGTACTCACGCCTGCCACTTCCACGAAACACATCACCACGCGGCTAAAATGGATTCCCGCGTGCACTAGATAGTCCCAGGGTAGTTGGGGGGTAGGCGCGCACCTCCTGCAAATCACGGGAGCCGTGGTGGCACGCCTCCGAGTGAGACGCTGTGCACTATGAGGCACATGTGCTAAAGAAGGTGGTGAGCCTTGTACTCACGCCTGCCACTTCCACGAAACGCATGACAACGCCTCCAAAATGAAATCCCAGGTGCACTAGTCCCAGGGGAACCTCGGCAATAGACGGGCAACTCCGGAAAATCGCGGGCGACGGAGTGGCATGCGTGAGAGTGGGAGGCTGTGCAAGAGGAAGGGCTGAGCCTTGTACTCACGCCTGCTACTTCCACGAAACACATCACCACGCGGCCAAAACGGATTCCCGGGTGCACAAGATAGTCCCAGAGGAGTTGGAGAGTAGGCGCGCACCTCCTGCCAAATCACGGGAGCCGTAGTGGCACGCCTGCCAGTGAGAGGCTGTGCACTGTAAGGCACATGTCCTAAAGAAGGCGGTGAGTCTTGTAGTCACGCCTGCCACTTCCACGAAACACATCACCACGCGGCTAAAATGGATTCCCGCGTGCACTAGATAGTCCCAGGGGAGTTGGGGGGTAGGCCCGCACCTCCTGCAAATCACGGGAGCCGTGGTGGCACGCCTCCGAGTGAGAGGCTGTGCACTATGAGGCACATGTGCTAAAGAAGGTGGTGAGCCTTGTACTCACGCCTGCCACTTCCACGAAACGCATCACAACGCCTCCAAAATGAAATCCCAGGTGCACTAGTCCCAGGGGAACCTCGGCAATAGACGGGCAACTCCGGAAAATCGCGGGCGACGAAGTGGCATGCGTGAGAGTGGGAGGCTGTGCAAAAGGAAGGGCTGAGCCTTGTACTCACGCCTGCTACTTCCACGAAACACATCACCACGCGGCCAAAACGGATTCCCGCGTGCACAAGATAGTCCCAGAGGAGTTGGAGAGTAGGCGCGCACCTCCTGCAAATCACGGGAGCCGTAGTGGCACGCCTCCGAGTGAGAGGCTGTGCACTATGAGGCACATGTCCTAAAGAAGGCGGTGAGCCTTGTACTCACGCCTGCCACTTCCACGAAACGCATGACAACGCCTCCAAAATGAAATCCCAGGTGCACTAGTCCCAGGGGAACCTCGGCAATAGACGGGCAACTCCGGAAAATCGCGGGCGACGGAGTGGCATGCGTGAGAGTGGGAGGCTGTGCAAGAGGAAGGGCTGAGCCTTGTACTCACGCCTGCTACTTCCACGAAACACATCACCACGCGGCCAAAACGGATTCCCGGGTGCACAAGATAGTCCCAGAGGAGTTGGAGAGTAGGCGCGCACCTCCTGCCAAATCACGGGAGCCGTAGTGGCACGCCTGCCAGTGAGAGGCTGTGCACTGTAAGGCACATGTCCTAAAGAAGGCGGTGAGTCTTGTAGTCACGCCTGCCACTTCCTCGAAACACATCACCACGCGGCTAAAATGGATTCCCGCGTGCACTAGATAGTCCCAGGGGAGTTGGGGGGTAGGCGCGCACCTCCTGCAAATCACGGGAGCCGTGGTGGCACGCCTCCGAGTGAGAGGCTGTGCACTATGAGGCACATGTGCTAAAGAAGGTGGTGAGCCTTGTACTCACGCCTGCCACTTCCACGAAACGCATCACAACGCCTCCAAAATGAAATCCCAGGTGCACTAGTCCCAGGGGAACCTCGGCATTAGACGGGCAACTCCGGAAAATCGCGGGCGACGAAGTGGCATGCGTGAGAGTGGGAGGCTGTGCAAAAGGAAGGGCTGAGCCTTGTACTCAAGCCTGCTACTTCCACGAAACACATCACCACGCGGCCAAAACGGATTCCCGGGTGCACAAGATAGTCCCAGAGGAGTTGGAGAGTAGGCGCGCACCTCCTGCAAATCACGGGAGCCGTAGTGGCACGCCTCCGAGTGAGAGGCTGTGCACTATGAGGCACATGTCCTAAAGAAGGCGGTGAGCCTTGTACTCACGCCTGCCACTTCCACGAAACGCATGACAACGCCTCCAAAATGAAATCCCAGGTGCACTAGTCCCAGGGGAACCTCGGCAATAGACGGGCAACTCCGGAAAATCGCGGGCGACGAAGTGGCATGCGTGAGAGTGGGAGGCTGTGCAAGAGGAAGGGCTGAGCCTTGTACTGACGCCTGCTACTTCCACGAAACACATCACCACGCGGCCAAAACGGATTCCCCGGGTGCACAAGATAGTCCCAGAGGAGTTGGAGAGTAGGCGCGCACCTCCTGCAAATCACGGGAGCCGTAGTGGCACGCCTCCGAGTGAGAGGCTGTGCACTATGAGGCACATGTCCTAAAGAAGGCGGTGAGCCTTGTACTCACGCCTGCCACTTCCACGAAACGCATGACAACGCCTCCAAAATGAAATCCCAGGTGCACTAGTCCCAGGGGAACCTCGGCAATAGACGGGCAACTCCGGAAAATCGCGGGCGACGGAGTGGCATGCGTGAGAGTGGGAGGCTGTGCAAGAGGAAGGGCTGAGCCTTGTACTGACGCCTGCTACTTCCACGAAACACATCACCACGCGGCCAAAACGGATTCCCGGGTGCACAAGATAGTCCCAGAGGAGTTGGAGAGTAGGCGCGCACCTCCTGCCAAATCACGGGAGCCGTAGTGGCACGCCTGCCAGTGAGAGGCTGTGCACTGTGAGGCACATGTCCTAAAGAAGGCGGTGAGCCTTGTACTCACGCCTGCCACTTCCACGAAACGCATGACAACGCCTCCAAAATGAAATCCCAGGTGCACTAGACCCAGGGGAACCTCGGCAATAGACGCGCAACTCCGGGAAATCACGGGCGACGGAGTGGCATGCGTGAGAGTGGGAGGCTGTGCAAGAGGAAGGGCTGAGCCTTGTACTCACGCCTGCTACTTCCACGAAACACATAACCACGCGGCCAAAACGGATTCCCGGGTGCACTAGATAGTCCCAGGGGAGTTGGAGAGTAGGCGCGCACCTCCTGCCAAATCACGGGAGCCGTAGTGGCACGCCTGCCAGTGAGAGGCTGTGCACTGTGAGGCACATGTGCTAAAGAAGGCGGTGAGTCTTGTACTCACGCCTGCCACTTCCACGAAACACATCACCACGCGGCTAAAATGGATTCCCGCGTGCACTAGATAGTCCCAGGGGAGTTGGGGGGTAGGCGCGCACCTCCTGCAAGTCACGGGAGCCGTGGTGGCACGCCTCCGAGTGAGAGGCTGTGCACTATGAGGCACATGTGCTAAGGAAGGTGGTGAGCCTTGTACTCACGCCTGCCACTTCCACGAAACGCATGACAACGCCTCCAAAATAAAATCCCAGGTGCACTAGTCCCAGGGGAACCTCGGAAATAGACGGGCAACTCCGGGAAATCACGGGCGACGGAGTGGCATGCGTGAGAGTGGGAGGCTGTGCAAGAGGAAGGGCTGAGCCTTGTACTCACGCCTGCCACTTCCACGAAACACATCACCACGCGGCCGAAACGGATTCCCGGGTGCACTAGATAGTCCCAGGGGAGTTGGAGAGTAGGCGCGCACCTCCTGCCAAATCACGGGAGCCGTAGTGGCACGCCTGCCAGTGAGAGGCTGTGCACTGTGAGGCACATGTGCTAAAGAAGGCGGTGAGTCTTGTACTCACGCCTGCCACTTCCACGAAACACATCACCACGCGGCTAAAATGGATTCCCGCGTGCACTAGATAGTCCCAGGGGAGTTGGGGGGTAGGCGCGCACCTCCTGCAAATCACGGGAGCCGTGGTGGCACGCCTCCGAGTGAGAGGCTGTGCACTATGAGGCACATGTGCTAAAGAAGGTGGTGAGCCTTGTACTCACGCCTGCCACTTCCACGAAACGCATGACAACGCCTCCAAAATGAAATCCCAGGTGCACTAGTCCCAGGGGAACCTCGGCAATAGACGGGCAACTCCGGAAAATCGCGGGCGACGGAGTGGCATGCGTGAGAGTGGGAGGCTGTGCAAGAGGAAGGGCTGAGCCTTGTACTCACGCCTGCTACTTCCACGAAACACATCACCACGCGGCCAAAACGGATTCCCGGGTGCACAAGATAGTCCCAGAGGAGTTGGAGAGTAGGCGCGCACCTCCTGCCAAATCACGGAAGCCGTAGTGGCACGCCTGCCAGTGAGAGGCTGTGCACTGTAAGGCACATGTCCTAAAGAAGGCGGTGAGTCTTGTAGTCACGCCTGCCACTTCCACGAAACACATCACCACGCGGCTAAAATGGATTCCCGCGTGCACTAGATAGTCCCAGGGGAGTTGGGGGGTAGGCGCGCACCTCCTGCAAATCACGGGAGCCGTGGTGGCACGCCTCCGAGTGAGAGGCTGTGCACTATGAGGCACATGTGCTAAAGAAGGTGGTGAGCCTTGTACTCACGCCTGCCACTTCCACGAAACGCATCACAACGCCTCCAAAATGAAATCCCAGGTGCACTAGTCCCAGGGGAACCACGGCAATAGACGGACAACTCCGGAAAATCGCGGGCGACGAAGTGGCATGCGTGAGAGTGGGAGGCTGTGCAAAAGGAAGGGTTGAGCCTTGTACTCACGCCTGCTACTTCCACGAAACACATCACCACGCGGCCAAAACGGATTCCCGGGTGCACAAGATAGTCCCAGAGGAGTTGGAGAGTAGGCGCGCACCTCCTGCAAATCACGGGAGCCGTAGTGGCACGCCTCCGAGTGAGAGGCTGTGCACTATGAGGCACATGTCCTAAAGAAGGCGGTGAGCCTTCTACTCACGCCTGCCACTTCCACGAAACGCATGACAACGCCTCCAAAATGAAATCCCAGGTGCACTAGTCCCAGGGGAACCTCGGCAATAGACGGGCAACTCCGGAAAATCGCGGGCGACGAAGTGGCATGCGTGAGAGTGGGAGGCTGTGCAAGAGGAAGGGCTGAGCCTTGTACTGACGCCTGCTACTTCCACGAAACACATCACCACGCGGCCAAAACGGATTCCCCGGGTGCACAAGATAGTCCCAGAGGAGTTGGAGAGTAGGCGCGCACCTCCTGCAAATCACGGGAGCCGTAGTGGCACGCCTCCGAGTGAGAGGCTGTGCACTATGAGGCACATGTCCTAAAGAAGGCGGTGAGCCTTGTACTCACGCCTGCCACTTCCACGAAACGCATGACAACGCCTCCAAAATGAAATCCCAGGTGCACTAGTCCCAGGGGAACCTCGGCAATAGACGGGAAACTCCGGAAAATCGCGGGCGACGGAGTGGCATGCGTGAGAGTGGGAGGCTGTGCAAGAGGAAGGGCTGAGCCTTGTACTGACGCCTGCTACTTCCACGAAACACATCACCACGCGGCCAAAACGGATTCCCGGGTGCACAAGATAGTCCCAGAGGAGTTGGAGAGTAGGCGCGCACCTCCTGCCAAATCACGGGAGCCGTAGTGGCACGCCTGCCAGTGAGAGGCTGTGCACTGTGAGGCACATGTCCTAAAGAAGGCGGTGAGCCTTGTACTCACGCCTGCCACTTCCACGAAACGCATGACAACGCCTCCAAAATGAAATCCCAGGTGCACTAGACCCAGGGGAACCTCGGCACTAGACGCGCAACTCCGGGAAATAACGGGCGACGGAGTGGCATGCGTGAGAGTGGGAGGCTGTGCAAGAGGAAGGGCTGAGCCTTGTACTCACGCGTGCTACTTCCACGAAACACATCACCACGCGGCCAAAACGGATTCCCGGGTGCACAAGATAGTCCCAGAGGAGTTGGAGAGTAGGCGCGCACCTCCTGCAAATCACGGGAGCCGTAGTGGCACGCCTCCGAGTGAGAGGCTGTGCACTATGAGGCACATGTCCTAAAGAAGGCGGTGAGCCTTGTACTCACGCCTGCCACTTCCACGAAACGCATGACAACGCCTCCAAAATGAAATCCCAGGTGCACTAGTCCCAGGGGAACCTCGGCAATAGACGGGCAACTCCGGAAAATCGCGGGCGACGGAGTGGCATGCGTGAGAGTGGGAGGCTGTGCAAGAGGAAGGGCTGAGCCTTGTACTCACGCCTGCTACTTCCACGAAACACATCACCACGCGGCCAAAACGGATTCCCGGGTGCACAAGATAGTCCCAGAGGAGTTGGAGAGTAGGCGCGCACCTCCTGCCAAATCACGGGAGCCGTAGTGGCACGCCTGCCAGTGAGAGGCTGTGCACTGTGAGGCACATGTCCTAAAGAAGGCGGTGAGCCTTGTACTCACGCCTGCCACTTCCACGAAACGCATGACAACGCCTCCAAAATGAAATCCCAGGTGCACTAGACCCAGGGAAACCTCGGCAATAGACGCGCAACTCCGGGATATCACGGGCGACGGAGTGGCATGCGTGAGAGTGGGAGGCTGTGCAAGAGGAAGGGCTGAGCCTTGTACTCACGCCTGCTACTTCCACGAAACACATAACCACGTGGCCAAAACGGATTCCCGGGTGCACTAGATAGTCCCAGGGGAGTTGGAGAGTAGGCGCGCACCTCCTGCCAAATCACGGGAGCCGTAGTGGCACGCCTGCCAGTGAGAGGCTGTGCACTGTGAGGCACATGTGCTAAAGAAGGCGGTGAGTCTTGTACTCACGCCTGCCACTTCCACGAAACACATCACCACGCGGCTAAAATGGATTCCCGCGTGCACTAGATAGTCCCAGGGGAGTTGGGGGGTAGGCGCGCACCTCCTGCAAGTCACGGGAGCCGTGGTGGCACGCCTCCGAGTGAGAGACACTGCACTATGAGGCACATGTGCTAAGGAAGGTGGTGAGCCTTGTACTCACGCCTGCCACTTCCACGAAACGCATGACAACGCCTCCAAAATGAAATCCCAGGTGCACTAGTCCCAGGGGAACCTCGGAAATAGACGGGCAACTCCGGGAAATCACGGGCGACGGAGTGGCGTGCGTGAGAGTGGGAGGCTGTGCAAGAGGAAGAGCTGAGCCTTGTACTCACGCCTGCCACTTCCACGAAACACATCACCACGCGGCCAAAACGAATTCCCGGGTGCACTAGATAGTCCCAGGGGAGTTGGAGAGTAGGCGCGCACCTCCTGCCAAATAACGGAAGCCGTAGTAGCACGCCTGCCAGTGAGAGGCTGTGCACTGTGAGGCACATGTGCTAAAGAAGGCGGTGAGTCTTGTACTCACGCCTGCCACTTCCACGAAACACATCACCACGCGGCTAAAATGGATTCCCGCGTGCACTAGATAGTCCCAGGGGAGTTGGGGGGTAGGCGCGCACCTCCTGCAAATCACGGGAGCCGTGGTGGCACGCCTCCGAGTGAGAGGCTGTGCACTATGAGGCACATGTGCTAAAGAAGGTGGTGAGCCTTGTACTCACGCCTGCCACTTCCACGAAACGCATGACAACGCCTCCAAAATGAAATCCCAGGTGCACTAGTCCCAGGGGAACCTCGGCAATAGACGGGCAACTCTGGAAAATCGCGGGCGACGGAGTGGCATGCGTGAGAGTGGGAGGCTGTGCAAGAGGAAGGGCTGAGCCTTGTACTCACGCCTGCTACTTCCACGAAACACATCACCACGCGGCCAAAACGGATTCCCGGGTGCACAAGATAGTCCCAGAGGAGTTGGAGAGTAGGCGCGCACCTCCTGCCAAATCACGGGAGCCGTAGTGGCACGCCTGCCAGTGAGAGGCTGTGCACTGTAAGGCACATGTCCTAAAGAAGGCGGTGAGTCTTGTAGTCACGCCTGCCACTTCCACGAAACACATCACCACGCGGCTAAAATGAATTCCCGCGTGCACTAGATAGTCCCAGGGGAGTTGGGGGGTAGGCGCGCACCTCCTGCAAATCACGGGAGCCGTGGTGGCACGCCTCCGAGTGAGAGGCTTTGCACTATGAGGCACATGTGCTAAAGAAGGTGGTGAGCCTTGTACTCACGCCTGCCACTTCCACGAAACGCATCACAACGCCTCCAAAATGAAATCCCAGGTGCACTAGTCCCAGGGGAACCTCGGCAATAGACGGGCAACTCCGGAAAATCGCGGGCGACGAAGTGGCATGCGTGAGAGTGGGAGGCTGTGCAAAAGGAAGGGCTGAGCCTTGTACTCACGCCTGCTACTTCCACGAAACACATCACCACGCGGCCAAAACGGATTCCCGGGTGCACAAGATAGTCCCAGAGGAGTTAGAGAGTAGGCGCGCACCTCCTGCAAATCACGGGAGCCGTAGTGGCACGCCTCCGAGTGAGAGGCTGTGCACTATGAGGCACATGTCCTAAAGAAGGCGGTGAGCCTTGTACTCACGCCTGCCACTTCCACGAAACACATCACCACGCGGCCAAAACGGATTCCCGGGTGCACTAGATAGTCCCAGGGGAGTTGGGGGGTAGGCGCGCACCTCCTGCAAATCACGGGAGCCGTGGTGGCACGCCTCCGAGTGAGAGGCTTTGCACTATGAGGCACATGTGCTAAAGAAGGTGGTGAGCCTTGTACTCACGCCTGCCACTTCCACGAAACGCATCACAACGCCTCCAAAATGAAATCCCAGGTGCACTAGTCCCAGGGGAACCTCGGCAATAGACGGGCAACTCCGGAAAATCGCGGGCGACGAAGTGGCATGCGTGAGAGTGGGAGGCTGTGCAAAAGGAAGGGCTGAGCCTTGTACTCACGCCTGCTACTTCCACGAAACACATCACCACGCGGCCAAAACGGATTCCCGGGTGCACAAGATAGTCCCAGAGGAGTTGGAGAGTAGGCGCGCACCTCCTGCAAATCACGGGAGCCGTAGTGGCACGCCTCCGAGTGAGAGGCTGTGCACTATGAGGCACATGTCCTAAAGAAGGCGGTGAGCCTTGTACTCACGCCTGCCACTTCCACGAAACGCATGACAACGCCTCCAAAATGAAATCCCAGGTGCACTAGTCCCAGGGGAACCTCGGCAATAGACGGGCAACTCCGGAAAATCGCGGGCGACGGAGTGGCATGCGTGAGAGTGGGAGGCTGTGCAAGAGGAAGGGCTGAGCCTTGTACTCACGCCTGCTACTTCCACGAAACACATCACCACGCGGCCAAAACGGATTCCCGGGTGCACAAGATAGTCCCAGAGGAGTTGGAGAGTAGGCGCGCACCTCCTGCCAAATCACGGGAGCCGTAGTGGCACGCCTGCCAGTGAGAGGCTGTGCACTGTAAGGCACATGTCCTAAAGAAGGCGGTGAGTCTTGTAGTCACGCCTGCCACTTCCACGAAACACATCACCACGCGGCTAAAATGGATTCCCGCGTGCACTAGATAGTCACAGGGGAGTTGGGGGGTAGGCGCGCACCTCCTGCAAATCACGGGAGCCGTGGTGGCACGCCTCCGAGTGAGAGGCTGTGCACTATGAGGCACATGTGCTAAAGAAGGTGGTGAGCCTTGTACTCACGCCTGCCACTTCCACGAAACGCATCACAACGCCTCCAAAATGAAATCCCAGGTGCACTAGTCCCAGGGGAACCTCGGCAATAGACGGGCAACTCCGGAAAATCGCGGGCGACGAAGTGGCATGCGTGAGAGTGGGAGGCTGTGCAAAAGGAAGGGCTGAGCCTTGTACTCAAGCCTGCTACTTCCACGAAACACATCACCACGCGGCCAAAACGGATTCCCGGGTGCACAAGATAGTCCCAGAGGAGTTGGAGAGTAGGCGCGCACCTCCTGCAAATCACGGGAGCCGTAGTGGCACGCCTCCGAGTGAGAGGCTGTGCACTATGAGGCACATGTCCTAAAGAAGGCGGTGAGCCTTGTACTCACGCCTGCCACTTCCACGAAACGCATGACAACGCCTCCAAAATGAAATCCCAGGTGCACTAGTCCCAGGGGAACCTCGGCAATAGACGGGCAACTCCGGAAAATCGCGGGCGACGAAGTGGCATGCGTGAGAGTGGGAGGCTGTGCAAGAGGAAGGGCTGAGCCTTGTACTGACGCCTGCTACTTCCACGAAACACATCACCACGCGGCCAAAACGGATTCCCCGGGTGCACAAGATAGTCCCAGAGGAGTTGGAGAGTAGGCGCGCACCTCTTGCAAATCACGGGAGCCGTAGTGGCACGCCTCCGAGTGAGAGGCTGTGCACTATGAGGCACATGTCCTAAAGAAGGCGGTGAGCCTTGTACTCACGCCTGCCACTTCCACGAAACGCATGACAACGCCTCCAAAATAAAATCCCAGGTGCACTAGTCCCAGGGGAACCTCGGCAATAGACGGGAAACTCCGGAAAATCGCGGGCGACGGAGTGGCATGCGTGAGAGTGGGAGGCTGTGCAAGAGGAAGGGCTGAGCCTTGTACTGACGCCTGCTACTTCCACGAAACACATCACCACGCGGCCAAAACGGATTCCCGGGTGCACAAGATAGTCCCAGAGGAGTTGGAGAGTAGGCGCGCACCTCCTGCCAAATAACGGGAGCCGTAGTGGCACGCCTGCCAGTGAGAGGCTGTGCACTGTGAGGCACATGTCCTAAAGAAGGCGGTGAGCCTTGTACTCACGCCTGCCACTTCCACGAAACGCATGACAACGCCTCCAAAATGAAATCCCAGGTGCACTAGACCCAGGGGAACCTCGGCACTAGACGCGCAACTCCGGGAAATAACGGGCGACGGAGTGGCATGCGTGAGAGTGGGAGGCTGTGCAAGAGGAAGGGCTGAGCCTTGTACTCACGCGTGCTACTTCCACGAAACACATCACCACGCGGCCAAAACGGATTCCCGGGTGCACAAGATAGTCCCAGAGGAGTTGGAGAGTAGGCGCGCACCTCCTGCAAATCACGGGAGCCGTAGTGGCACGCCTCCGAGTGAGAGGCTTTGCACTATGAGGCACATGTCCTAAAGAAGGCGGTGAGCCTTGTACTCACGCCTGCCACTTCCACGAAACGCATGACAACGCCTCCAAAATGAAATCCCAGGTGCACTAGTCCCAGGGGAACCTCGGCAATAGACGGGCAACTCCGGAAAATCGCGGGCGACGGAGTGGCATGCGTGAGAGTGGGAGGCTGTGCAAGAGGAAGGGCTGAGCCTTGTACTCACTCCTGCTACTTCCACGAAACACATCACCACGCGGCCAAAACGGATTCCCGGGTGCACAAGATAGTCCCAGAGGAGTTGGAGAGTAGGCGCGCACCTCCTGCCAAATCACGGGAGCCGTAGTGGCACGCCTGCCAGTGAGAGGCTGTGTACTGTGAGGCACATGTCCTAAAGAAGGCGGTGAGCCTTGTACTCACGCCTGCCACTTCCACGAAACGCATGACAACGCCTTTAAAATGAAATCGCAGGTGCACTAGACCCAGGGGAACCTCGGCAATAGACGCGCAACTCCGGGAAATCACGGGCGACGGAGTGGCATGCGTGAGAGTGGGAGGCTGTGCAAGAGGAAGGGCTGAGCCTTGTACTCACGCCTGCTACTTCCACGAAACACATAACCACGCGGCCAAAACGGATTCCCGGGTGCACTAGATAGTCCCAGGGGAGTTGGAGAGTAGGCGCGCACCTCCTGCCAAATCACGGGAGCCGTAGTGGCACGCCTGCCAGTGAGAGACTGTGCACTGTGAGGCACATGTGCTAAAGAAGGCGGTGAGTCTTGTACTCACGCCTGCCACTTCCACGAAACACATCACCACGCGGCTAAAATGGATTCCCGCGTGCACTAGATAGTCCCAGGGGAGTTGGGGGGTAGGCGCGCACCTCCTGCAAATCACGGGAGCCGTGGTGGCACGCCTCCGAGTGAGAGGCTGTGCACTATGAGGCACATGTGCTAAAGAAGGTGGTGAGCCTTGTACTCACGACTGCCACTTCCACGAAACGCATGACAACGCCTCCAAAATGAAATCCCAGGTGCACTAGTCCCAGGGGAACCTCGGCAGTAGACGGGCAACTCCGGAAAATCGCGGGCGACGGAGTGGCATGCGTGAGAGTGGGAGGCTGTGCAAGAGGAAGGGCTGAGCCTTGTACTCACGCCTGCTACTTCCACGAAACACATCACCACGCGGCCAAAACGGATTCCCGGGTGCACAAGATAGTCCCAGAGGAGTTGGAGAGTAGGCGCGCACCTCCTGCCAAATCACGGGAGCCGTAGTGGCACGCCTGCCAGTGAGAGGCTGTGCACTGTAAGGCACATGTCCTAAAGAAGGCGGTGAGTCTTGTAGTCACGCCTGCCACTTCCACGAAACACATCACCACGCGGCTAAAATGGATTCCCGCGTGCACTAGATAGTCCCAGGGGAGTTGGGGGGTAGGCGCGCACCTCCTGCAAATCACGGGAGCCGTGGTGGCACGCCTCCGAGTGAGAGGCTGTGCACTATGAGGCACATGTGCTAAAGAAGGTGGTGAGCCTTGTACTCACGCCTGCCACTTCCACGAAACGCATCACAACGCCTCCAAAATGAAATCCCAGGTGCACTAGTCCCAGGGGAACCTCGGCAATAGACGGGCAACTCCGGAAAATCGCGGGCGACGAAGTGGCATGCGTGAGAGTGGGAGGCTGTGCAAAAGGAAGGGCTGAGCCTTGTACTCACGCCTGCTACTTCCACGAAACACATCACCACGCGGCCAAAACAGATTCCCGGGTGCACAAGATAGTCCCAGAGGAGTTGGAGAGTAGGCGCGCACCTCCTGCAAATCACGGGAGCCGTAGTGGCACGCCTCCGAGTGAGAGGCTGTGCACTATGAGGCACATGTCCTAAAGAAGGCGGTGAGCCTTGTACTCACGCCTGCCACTTCCACGAAACGCATGACAACGCCTCCAAAATGAAATCCCAGGTGCACTAGTCCCAGGGGAACCTCGGCAATAGACGGGCAACTCCGGAAAATCGCGGGCGACGGAGTGGCATGCGTGAGAGTGGGAGGCTGTGCAAGAGGAAGGGCTGAGCCTTGTACTCACGCCTGCTACTTCCACGAAACACATCACCACGCGGCCAAAACGGATTCCCGGGTGCACAAGATAGTCCCAGAGGAGTTGGAGAGTAGGCGCGCACCTCCTGCCAAATCACGGGAGCCGTAGTGGCACGCCTGCCAGTGAGAGGCTGTGCACTGTAAGGCACATGTCCTAAAGAAGGCGGTGAGTCTTGTAGTCACGCCTGCCACTTCCACGAAACACATCACCACGCGGCTAAAATGGATTCCCGCGTGCACTAGATAGTCCCAGGGGAGTTGGGGGGTAGGCGCGCACCTCCTGCAAATCACGGGAGCCGTGGTGGCACGCCTCCGAGTGAGAGGCTGTGCACTATGAGGCACATGTGCTAAAGAAGGTGGTGAGCCTTGTACTCACGCCTGCCACTTCCACGAAACGCATCACAACGCCTCCAAAATGAAATCCCAGGTGCACTAGTCCCAGGGGAACCTCGGCAATAGACGGGCAACTCCGGAAAATCGCGGGCGACGAAGTGGCATGCGTGAGAGTGGGAGGCTGTGCAAAAGGAAGGGCTGAGCCTTGTACTCAAGCCTGCTACTTCCACGAAACACATCACCACGCGGCCAAAACGGATTCCCGGGTGCACAAGATAGTCCCAGAGGAGCTGGAGAGTAGGCGCGCACCTCCTGCAAATCACGGGAGCCGTAGTGGCACGCCTCCGAGTGAGAGGCTGTGCACTATGAGGCACATGTCCTAAAGAAGGCGGTGAGCCTTGTACTCACGCCTGCCACTTCCACGAAACGCATGACAACGCCTCCAAAATGAAATCCCAGGTGCACTAGTCCCAGGGGAACCTCGGCAATAGACGGGCAACTCCGGAAAATCGAGGGCGACGGAGTGGCATGCGTGAGAGTGGGAGGCTGTGCAAGAGGAAGGGCTGAGCCTTGTACTCACGCCTGCTACTTCCACGAAACACATCACCACGCGGCCAAAACGGATTCCCGGGTGCACAAGATAGTCCCAGAGGAGTTGGAGAGTAGGCGCGCACCTCCTGCCAAATCACGGGAGCCGTAGTGGCACTCCTGCCAGTGAGAGGCTGTGCACTGTGAGGCACATGTCCTAAAGAAGGCGGTGAGCCTTGTACTCACGCCTGCCACTTCCACGAAACGCATGACAACGCCTCCAAAATGAAATCCCAGGTGCACTAGACCCAGGGGAACCTCGGCAATAGACGCGCAACTCCGGGAAATCACGGGCGACGGAGTGGCATGCGTGAGAGTGGGAGGCTGTGCAAGAGGAAGGGCTGAGCCTTGTACTCACGCCTGCTACTTCCACGAAACACATAACCACGCGGCCAAAACGGATTCCCGGGTGCACTAGATAGTCCCAGGGGAGTTGGAGAGTAGGCGCGCACCTCCTGCCAAATCACGGGAGCCGTAGTGGCACGCCTGCCAGTGAGAGGCTGTGCACTGTGAGGCACATGTGCTAAAGAAGGCGGTGAGTCTTGTACTCACGCCTGCCACTTCCACGAAACACATCACCACGCGGCTAAAATGGATTCCCGCGTGCACTAGATAGTCCCAGGGGAGTTGGGGGGTAGGCGCGCACCTCCTGCAAGTCACGGGAGCCGTGGTGGCACGCCTCCGAGTGAGAGGCTGTGCACTATGAGGCACATGTGCTAAGGAAGGTGGTGAGCCTTGTACTCACGGCTGCCACTTCCACGAAACGCATGACAACGCCTCCAAAATGAAATCCCAGGTGCACTAGTCCCAGGAGAACCTCGGAAATAGACGGGCAACTCCGGGAAATCACGGGCGACGGAGTGGCATGCGTGAGAGTGGGAGGCTGTGCAAGAGGAAGGGCTGAGCCTTGTACTCACGCCTGCCACTTCCACGAAACACATCACCACGCGGCCAAAACGGATTCCCGGGTGCACTAGATAGTCCCAGGGGAGTTGGAGAGTAGGCGCGCACCTCCTGCCAAATCACGGGAGCCGTAGTGGCACGCCTGCCAGTGAGAGGCTGTGCACTGTGAGGCACATGTGCTAAAGAAGGCGGTGAGTCTTGTACTCACGCCTGCCACTTCCACGAAACACATCACCACGCGGCTAAAATGGATTCCCGCGTGCACTAGATAGTCCCAGGGGAGTTGGGGGGTAGGCGCGCACCTCCTGCAAATCACGGGAGCCGTGGTGGCACGCCTCCGAGTGAGAGGCTGTGCACTATGAGGCACATGTGCTAAAGAAGGTGGTGAGCCTTGTACTCACGCCTGCCACTTCCACGAAACGCATGACAACGCCTCCAAAATGAAATCCCAGGTGCACTAGTCCCAGGGGAACCTCGGCAATAGACGGGCAACTCCGGAAAATCGCGGGCGACGGAGTGGCATGCGTGAGAGTGGGAGGCTGTGCAAGAGGAAGGGCTGAGCCTTGTACTCACGCCTGCTACTTCCACGAAACACATCACCACGCGGCCAAAACGGATTCCCCGGGTGCACAAGATAGTCCCAGAGGAGTTGGAGAGTAGGCGCGCACCTCCTGCAAATCACGAGAGCCGTAGTGGCACGCCTCCGAGTGAGAGGCTGTGCACTATGAGGCACATGTCCTAAAGAAGGCGGTGAGCCTTGTACTCACGCCTGCCACTTCCACGAAACGCATGACAACGCCTCCAAAATGAAATCCCAGGTGCACTAGTCCCAGGGGAACCTCGGCAATAGACGGGCAACTCCGGAAAATCGCGGGCGACGGAGTGGCATGCGTGAGAGTGGGAGGCTGTGCAAGAGGAAGGGCTGAGCCTTGTACTGACGCCTGCTACTTCCACGAAACACATCACCACGCGGCCAAAACGGATTCCCGGGTGCACAAGATAGTCCCAGAGGAGTTGGAGAGTAGGCGCGCACCTCCTGCCAAATCACGGGAGCCGTAGTGGCACGCCTGCCAGTGAGAGGCTGTGCACTGTGAGGCACATGTCCTAAAGAAGGCGGTGAGCCTTGTACTCACGCCTGCCACTTCCACGAAACGCATGACAACGCCTCCAAAATGAAATCCCAGGTGCACTAGACCCAGGGGAACCTCGGCAATAGACGCGCAACTCCGGGAAATAACGGGCGACGGAGTGGCATGCGTGAGAGTGGGAGGCTGTGCAAGAGGAAGGGCTGAGCCTTGTACTCACGCGTGCTACTTCCACGAAACACATTACCACGCGGCCAAAACGGATTCCCGGGTGCACAAGATAGTCCCAGAGGAGTTGGAGAGTAGGCGCGCACCTCCTGCAAATCACGGGAGCCGTAGTGGCACGCCTCCGAGTGAGAGGCTGTGCACTATGAGGCACATGTCCTAAAGAAGGCGGTGAGCCTTGTACTCACGCCTGCCACTTCCACGAAACGCATGACAACGCCTCCAAAATGAAATCCCAGGTGCACTAGTCCCAGGGGAACCTCGGCAATAGACGGGCAACTCCGGAAAATCGCGGGCGACGGAGTGGCATGCGTGAGAGTGGGAGGCTGTGCAAGAGGAAGGGCTGAGCCTTGTACTCACGCCTGCTACTTCCACGAAACACATCACCACGCGGCCAAAACGGATTCCCGGGTGCACAAGATAGTCCCAGAGGAGTTGGAGAGTAGGCGCGCACCTCCTGCCAAATCACGGGAGCCGTAGTGGCACGCCTGCCAGTGAGAGGCTGTGCACTGTGAGGCACATGTCCTAAAGAAGGCGGTGAGCCTTGTACTCACGCCTGCCACTTCCACGAAACGCATGACAACGCCTCCAAAATGAAATCCCAGGTGCACTAGACCCAGGGGAACCTCGGCAATAGACGGGCAACTCCGGGAAATCACGGGCGACGGAGTGGCATGCGTGAGAGTGGGAGGCTGTGCAAGAGGAAGGGCTGAGCCTTGTACTCACGCCTGCTACTTCCAAGAAACACATAACCACGCGGCTAAAACGGATTCCCGGGTGCACTAGATAGTCCCAGGGGAGTTGGAGAGTAGGCGCGCACCTCCTGCCAAATCACGGGAGCCGTAGTGGCACGCCTGCCAGTGAGAGGCTGTGCACTGTGAGGCACATGTGCTAAAGAAGGCGGTGAGTCTTGTACTCACGCCTGCCACTTCCACGAAACACATCACCACGCGGCTAAAATGGATTCCCGCGTGCACTAGATAGTCCCAGGGGAGTTGGGGGGTAGGCGCGCACCTCCTGCAAGTCACGGGAGCCGTGGTGGCACGCCTCCGAGTGAGAGGCTGTGCACTATGAGGCACATGTGCTAAGGAAGGTGGTGAGCCTTGTACTCACGCCTGCCACTTCCACGAAACGCATGACAACGCCTCCAAAATGAAATCCCAGGTGCACTAGTCCCAGGGGAACCTCGGAAATAGACGGGCAACTCCGGGAAATCACGGGCGACGGAGTGGCATGCGTGAGAGTGGGAGGCTGTGCAAGAGGAAGGGCTGAGCCTTGTACTCACGCCTGCCACTTCCACGAAACACATCACCACGCGGCCAAAACGGATTCCCGGGTGCACTAGATAGTCCCAGGGGAGTTGGAGAGTAGGCGCGCACCTCCTGCCAAATCACGGGAGCCGTAGTGGCACGCCTGCCAGTGAGAGGCTGTGCACTGTGAGGCACATGTGCTAAAGAAGGCGGTGAGTCTTGTACTCACGCCTGCCACTTCCACGAAACACATCACCACGCGGCTAAAATGGATTCCCGCGTGCACTAGATAGTCCCAGGGGAGTTGGGGGGTAGGCGCGCACCTCCTGCAAATCACGGGAGCCGTGGTGGCACGCCTCCGAGTGAGAGGCTGTGCACTATGAGGCACATGTGCTAAAGAAGGTGGTGAGCCTTGTACTCACGCCTGCCACTTCCACGAAACGCATGACAACGCCTCCAAAATGAAATCCCAGGTGCACTAGTCCCAGGGGAACCTCGGCAATAGACGGGCAACTCCGGAAAATCGCGGGCGACGGAGTGGCATGCGTGAGAGTGGGAGGCTGTGCAAGAGGAAGGGCTGAGCCTTGTACTCACGCCTGCTACTTCCACGAAACACATCACCACGCGGCCAAAACGGATTCCCGGGTGCACAAGATAGTCCCAGAGGAGTTGGAGAGTAGGCGCGCACCTCCTGCCAAATCACGGGAGCCGTAGTGGCACGCCTGCCAGTGAGAGGCTGTGCACTGTAAGGCACATGTCCTAAAGAAGGCGGTGAGTCTTGTAGTCACGCCTGCCACTTCCACGAAACACATCACCACGCGGCTAAAATGGATTCCCGCGTGGACTAGATAGTCCCAGGGGAGTTGGGGGGTAGGCGCGCACCTCCTGCAAATCACGGGAGCCATGGTGGCACGCCTCCGAGTAAGAGGCTGTGCACTATGAGGCACATGTGCTAAAGAAGGTGGTGAGCCTTGTCCTCACGCCTGCCACTTCCACGAAACGCATCACAACGCCTCCAAAATGAAATCCCAGGTGCACTAGTCCCAGGGGAACCTCGGCAATAGACGGGCAACTCCGGAAAATCGCGGGCGACGAAGTGGCATGCGTGAGAGTGGGAGGCTGTGCAAAAGGAAGGGCTGAGCCTTGTACTCAAGCCTGCTACTTCCACGAAACACATCACCACGCGGCCAAAACGGATTCCCGGGTGCACAAGATAGTCCCAGAGGAGTTGGAGAGTAGGCGCGCACCTCCTGCAAATCACGGGAGCCGTAGTGGCACGCCTCCGAGTGAGAGGCTGTGCACTATGAGGCACATGTCCTAAAGAAGGCGGTGAGCCTTGTACTCACGCCTGCCACTTCCACGAAACGCATGACAACGCCTCCAAAATGAAATCCCAGGTGCACTAGTCCCAGGGAAACCTCGGCAATAGACGGGCAACTCCGGAAAATCGCGGGCGACGAAGTGGCATGCGTGAGAGTGGGAGGCTGTGCAAGAGGAAGGGCTGAGCCTTGTACTGACGCCTGCTACTTCCACGAAACACATCACCACGCGGCCAAAACGGATTCCCCGGGTGCACAAGATAGTCCCAGAGGAGTTGGAGAGTAGGCGCGCACCTCCTGCAAATCACGAGAGCCGTAGTGGCACGCCTCCGAGTGAGAGGCTGTGCACTATAAGGCACATGTCCTAAAGAAGGCGGTGAGCCTTGTACTCACGCCTGCCACTTCCACGAAACGCATGACAACGCCTCCAAAATGAAATCCCAGGTGCACTAGTCCCAGGGGAACCTCGGCAATAGACGGGCAACTCCGGAAAATCGCGGGCGACGGAGTGGCATGCGTGAGAGTGGGAGGCTGTGCAAGAGGAAGGGCTGAGCCTTGTACTGACGCCTGCTACTTCCACGAAACACATCACCACGCGGCCAAAACGGATTCCCGGGTGCACAAGATAGTCCCAGAGGAGTTGGAGAGTAGGCGCGCACCTCCTGCCAAATCACGGGAGCCGTAGTGGCACGCCTGCCAGTGAGAGGCTGTGCACTGTGAGGCACATGTCCTAAAGAAGGCGGTGAGCCTTGTACTCACGCCTGCCACTTCCACGAAACGCATGACAACGCCTCCAAAATGAAATCCCAGGTGCACTAGACCCAGGGGAACCTCGGCAATAGACGCGCAACTCCGGGAAATAACGGGCGACGGAGTGGCATGCGTGAGAGTGGGAGGCTGTGCAAGAGGAAGGGCTGAGCCTTGTACTCACGCGTGCTACTTCCACGAAACACATCACCACGCGGCCAAAACGGATTCCCGGGTGCACAAGATAGTCCCAGAGGAGTTGGAGAGTAGGCGCGCACCTCCTGCAAATCACGGGAGCCGTAGTGGCACGCCTCCGAGTGAGAGGCTGTGCACTATGAGGCACATGTCCTAAAGAAGGCGGTGAGCCTTGTACTCACGCCTGCCACTTCCACGAAACGCATGACAACGCCTCCAAAATGAAATCCCAGGTGCACTAGTCCCAGGGGAACCTCGGCAATAGACGGGCAACTCCGGAAAATCGCGGGCGACGGAGTGGCATGCGTGAGAGTGGGAGGCTGTGCAAGAGGAAGGGCTGAGCCTTGTACTCACGCCTGCTACTTCCACGAAACACATCACCACGCGGCCAAAACGGATTCCCGGGTGCACAAGATAGTCCCAGAGGAGTTGGAGAGTAGGCGCGCACCTCCTGCCAAATCACGGGAGCCGTAGTGGCACGCCTGCCAGTGAGAGGCTGTGCACTGTGAGGCACATGTCCTAAAGAAGGCGGTGAGCCTTGTACTCACGCCTGCCACTTCCACGAAACGCATGACAACGCCTCCAAAATGAAATCCCAGGTGCACTAGACCCAGGGGAACCTCGGCAATAGACGGGCAACTCCGGGAAATCACGGGCGACGGAGTGGCATGCGTGAGAGTGGGAGGCTGTGCAAGAGGAAGGGCTGAGCCTTGTACTCACGCCTGCTACTTCCAAGAAACACATAACCACGCGGCTAAAACGGATTCCCGGGTGCACTAGATAGTCCCAGGGGAGTTGGAGAGTAGGCGCGCACCTCCTGCCAAATCACGGGAGCCGTAGTGGCACGCCTGCCAGTGAGAGGCTGTGCACTGTGAGGCACATGTGCTAAAGAAGGCGGTGAGTCTTGTACTCACGCCTGCCACTTCCACGAAACACATCACCACGCGGCTAAAATGGATTCCCGCGTGCACTAGATAGTCCCAGGGGAGTTGGGGGGTAGGCGCGCACCTCCTGCAAGTCACGGGAGCCGTGGTGGCACGCCTCCGAGTGAGAGGCTGTGCACTATGAGGCACATGTGCTAAGGAAGGTGGTGAGCCTTGTACTCACGCCTGCCACTTCCACGAAACGCATGACAACGCCTCCAAAATGAAATCCCAGGTGCACTAGTCCCAGGGGAACCTCGGAAATAGACGGGCAACTCCGGGAAATCACGGGCGACGGAGTGGCATGCGTGAGAGTGGGAGGCTGTGCAAGAGGAAGGGCTGAGCCTTGTACTCACGCCTGCCACTTCCACGAAACACATCACCACGCGGCCAAAACGGATTCCCGGGTGCACTAGATAGTCCCAGGGGAGTTGGAGAGTAGGCGCGCACCTCCTGCCAAATCACGGGAGCCGTAGTGGCACGCCTGCCAGTGAGAGGCTGTGCACTGTGAGGCACATGTGCTAAAGAAGGCGGTGAGTCTTGTACTCACGCCTGCCACTTCCACGAAACACATCACCACGCGGCTAAAATGGATTCCCGCGTGCACTAGATAGTCCCAGGGGAGTTGGGGGGTAGGCGCGCACCTCCTGCAAATCACGGGAGCCGTGGTGGCACGCCTCCGAGTGAGAGGCTGTGCACTATGAGGCACATGTGCTAAAGAAGGTGGTGAGCCTTGTACTCACGCCTGCCACTTCCACGAAACGCATCACAACGCCTCCAAAATGAAATCCCAGGTGCACTAGTCCCAGGGGAACCTCGGCAATAGACGGGCAACTCCGGAAAATCGCGGGCGACGGAGTGGCATGCGTGAGAGTGGGAGGCTGTGCAAGAGGAAGGGCTGAGCCTTGTACTCACGCCTGCTACTTCCACGAAACACATCACCACGCGGCCAAAACGGATTCCCGGGTGCACAAGATAGTCCCAGAGGAGTTGGAGAGTAGGCGCGCACCTCCTGCCAAATCACGGGAGCCGTAGTGGCACGCCTGCCAGTGAGAGGCTGTGCACTGTAAGGCACATGTCCTAAAGAAGGCGGTGAGTCTTGTAGTCACGCCTGCCACTTCCACGAAACACATCACCACGCGGCTAAAATGGATTCCCGCGTGGACTAGATAGTCCCAGGGGAGTTGGGGGGTAGGCGCGCACCTCCTGCAAATCACGGGAGCCATGGTGGCACGCCTCCGAGTGAGAGGCTGTGCACTATGAGGCACATGTGCTAAAGAAGGTGGTGAGCCTTGTCCTCACGCCTGCCACTTCCACGAAACGCATCACAACGCCTCCAAAATGAAATCCCAGGTGCACTAGTCCCAGGGGAACCTCGGCAATAGACGGGCAACTCCGGAAAATCGCGGGCGACGAAGTGGCATGCGTGAGAGTGGGAGGCTGTGCAAAAGGAAGGGCTGAGCCTTGTACTCACGCCTGCTACTTCCACGAAACACATCACCACGCGGCCAAAACGGATTCCCGGGTGCACAAGATAGTCCCAGAGGAGTTGGAGAGTAGGCGCGCACCTCCTGCAAATCACGGGAGCCGTAGTGGCACGCCTCCGAGTGAGAGGCTGTGCACTATGAGGCACATGTCCTAAAGAAGGCGGTGAGCCTTGTACTCACGCCTGCCACTTCCACGAAACGCATGACAACGCCTCCAAAATAAAATCCCAGGTGCACTAGTCCCAGGGGAACCTCGGCAATAGACGGGCAACTCCGGAAAATCGCGGGCGACGGAGTGGCATGCGTGAGAGTGGGAGGCTGTGCAAGAGGAAGGGCTGAGCCTTGTACTCACGCCTGCTACTTCCACGAAACACATCACCACGCGGCCAAAACGGATTCCCGGGTGCACAAGATAGTCCCAGAGGAGTTGGAGAGTAGGCGCGCACCTCCTGCCAAATCACGGGAGCCGTAGTGGCACGCCTGCCAGTGAGAGGCTGTGCACTGTGAGGCACATGTCCTAAAGAAGGCGGTGAGCCTTGTACTCACGCCTGCCACTTCCACGAAACGCATGACAACGCCTCCAAAATGAAATCCCAGGTGCACTAGACCCAGGGGAACCTCGGCAATAGACGCGCAACTCCGGGAAATCACGGGCGACGGAGTGGCATGCGTGAGAGTGGGAGGCTGTGCAAGAGGAAGGGCTGAGCCTTGTACTCACGCCTGCTACTTCCACGAAACACATAACCACGCGGCCAAAACGGATTCCCGGGTGCACTAGATAGTCCCAGGGGAGTTGGAGAGTAGGCGCGCACCTCCTGCCAAATCACGGGAGCCGTAGTGGCACGCCTGCCAGTGAGAGGCTGTGCACTGTGAGGCACATGTGCTAAAGAAGGCGGTGAGTCTTGTACTCACGCCTGCCACTTCCACGAAACACATCACCACGCGGCTAAAATGGATTCCCGCGTGCACTAGATAGTCCCAGGGGAGTTGGGGGGTAGGCGCGCACCTCCTGCAAGTCACGGGAGCCGTGGTGGCACGCCTCCGAGTGAGAGGCTGTGCACTATGAGGCACATGTGCTAAGGAAGGTGGTGAGCCTTGTACTCACGCCTGCCACTTCCACGAAACGCATGACAACGCCTCCAAAATGAAATCCCAGGTGCACTAGTCCCAGGGGAACCTCGGAAATAGACGGGCAACTCCGGGAAATCACGGGCGACGGAGTGGCATGCGTGAGAGTGGGAGGCTGTGCAAGAGGAAGGGCTGAGCCTTGTACTCACGCCTGCCACTTCCACGAAACACATCACCACGCGGCCAAAACGGATTCCCGGGTGCACTAGATAGTCCCAGGGGAGTTGGAGAGTAGGCGCGCACCTCCTGCCAAATCACGGGAGCCGTAGTGGCACGCCTGCCAGTGAGAGGCTGTGCACTGTGAGGCACATGTGCTAAAGAAGGCGGTGAGTCTTGTACTCACGCCTGCCACTTCCACGAAACACATCACCACGCGGTTAAAATGGATTCCCGCGTGCACTAGATAGTCCCAGGGGAGTTGGGGGGTAGGCGCGCACCTCCTGCAAATCACGGGAGCCGTGGTGGCACGCCTCCGAGTGAGAGGCTGTGCACTATGAGGCACATGTGCTAAAGAAGGTGGTGAGCCTTGTACTCACGCCTGCCACTTCCACGAAACGCATGACAACGCCTCCAAAATGAAATCCCAGGTGCACTAGTCCCAGGGGAACCTCGGCAATAGACGGGCAACTCCGGAAAATCGCGGGCGACGGAGTGGCATGCGTGAGAGTGGGAGGCTGTGCAAGAGGAAGGGCTGAGCCTTGTACTCACGCCTGCTACTTCCACGAAACACATCACCACGCGGCCAAAACGGATTCCCGGGTGCACAAGATAGTCCCAGAGGAGTTGGAGAGTAGGCGCGCACCTCCTGCCAAATCACGGGAGCCGTAGTGGCACGCCTGCCAGTGAGAGGCTGTGCACTGTAAGGCACATGTCCTAAAGAAGGCGGTGAGTCTTGTAGTCACGCCTGCCACTTCCACGAAACACATCACCACGCGGCTAAAATGGATTCCCGCGTGCACTAGATAGTCCCAGGGGAGTTGGGGGGTAGGCGCGCACCTCCTGCAAATCACGGGAGCCGTGGTGGCACGCCTCCGAGTGAGAGGCTGTGCACTATGAGGCACATGTGCTAAAGAAGGTGGTGAGCCTTGTACTCACGCCTGCCACTTCCACGAAACGCATCACAACGCCTCCAAAATGAAATCCCAGGTGCACTAGTCCCAGGGGAACCTCGGCAATAGACGGGCAACTCCGGAAAATCGCGGGCGACGAAGTGGCATGCGTGAGAGTGGGAGGCTGTGCAAAAGGAAGGGCTGAGCCTTGTACTCAAGCCTGCTACTTCCACGAAACACATCACCACGCGGCCAAAACGGATTCCCGGGTGCACAAGATAGTCCCAGAGGAGTTGGAGAGTAGGCGCGCACCTCCTGCAAATCACGGGAGCCGTAGTGGCACGCCTCCGAGTGAGAGGCTGTGCACTATGAGGCACATGTCCTAAAGAAGGCGGTGAGCCTTGTACTCACGCCTGCCACTTCCACGAAACGCATGACAACGCCTCCAAAATGAAATCGCAGGTGCACTAGTCCCAGGGGAACCTCGGCAATAGACGGGCAACTCCGGAAAATCGCGGGCGACGAAGTGGCATGCGTGAGAGTGGGAGGCTGTGCAAGAGGAAGGGCTGAGCCTTCTACTGACGCCTGCTACTTCCACGAAACACATCACCACGCGGCCAAAACGGATTCCCCGGGTGCACAAGATAGTCCCAGAGGAGTTGGAGAGTAGGCACGCACCTCCTGCAAATCACAGGAGCCGTAGTGGCACGCCTCCGAGTGAGAGGCTGTGCACTATGAGGCACATGTCCTAAAGAAAGCGGTGAGCCTTGTACTCACGCCTGCCACTTCCACGAAACGCATGACAACGCCTCCAAAATGAAATCCCAGGTGCACTAGTCCCAGGGGAACCTCGGCAATAGACGGGCAACTCCGGAAAATCGCGGGCGACGGAGTAACATGCGTGAGAGTGGGAGGCTGTGCAAGAGGAAGGGCTGAGCCTTGTACTGACGCCTGCTACTTCCACGAAACACATCACCACGCGGCCAAAACGGATTCCCGGGTGCACAAGATAGTCCCAGAGGAGTTGGAGAGTAGGCGCGCACCTCCTGCCAAATCACGGGAGCCGTAGTGGCACGCCTGCCAGTGAGAGGCTGTGCACTGTGAGGCACATGTCCTAAAGAAGGCGGTGAGCCTTGTACTCACGCCTGCCACTTCCACGAAACGCATGACAACGCCTCCAAAATGAAATCCCAGGTGCACTAGACCCAGGGGAACCTCGGCAATAGACGCGCAACTCCGGGAAATAACGGGCGACGGAGTGGCATGCGTGAGAGTGGGAGGCTGTGCAAGAGGAAGGGCTGAGCCTTGTACTCACGCGTGCTACTTCCACGAAACACATCACCACGCGGCCAAAACGGATTCCCGGGTGCACAAGATAGTCCCAGAGGAGTTGGAGAGTAGGCGCGCACCTCCTGCAAATCACGGGAGCCGTAGTGGCACGCCTCCGAGTCAGAGGCTGTGCACTATGAGGCACATGTCCTAAAGAAGGCGGTGAGCCTTGTACTCACGCCTGCCACTTCCACGAAACGCATCACAACGCCTCCAAAATGAAATCCCAGATGCACTAGTCCCAGGGGAACCTCGGCAATAGACGGGCAACTCCGGAAAATCGCGGGCGACGGAGTGGCATGCGTGAGAGTGGGAGGCTGTGCAAGAGGAAGGGCTGAGCCTTGTACTCACGCCTGCTACTTCCACGAAACACATCACCACGCGGCCAAAACGGATTCCCGGGTGCACAAGATAGTCCCAGAGGAGTTGGAGAGTAGGCGCGCACCTCCTGCCAAATCACGGGAGCCGTAGTTGCACGCCTGCCAGTGAGAGGCTGTGCACTGTGAGGCACATGTCCTAAAGAAGGCGGTGAGCCTTGTACTCACGCCTGCCACTTCCACGAAACGCATGACAACGCCTCCAAAATGAAATCCCAGGTGCACTAGACCCAGGGGAACCTCGGCAATAGACGCGCAACTCCGGGAAATCACGGGCGACGGAGTGGCATGCGTGAGAGTGGGAGGCTGTGCAAGAGGAAGGGCTGAGCCTTGTACTCACGCCTGCTACTTCCACGAAACACATAACCACGCGGCCAAAACGGATTCCCGGGTGCACTAGATAGTCCCAGGGGAGTTGGAGAGTAGGCGCGCACCTCCTGCCAAATCACGGGAGCCGTAGTGGCACGCCTGCCAGTGAGAGGCTGTGCACTGTGAGGCACATGTGCTAAAGAAGGCGGTGAGTCTTGTACTCAAGCCTGCCACTTCCACGAAACACATCACCACGCGGCTAAAATGGATTCCCGCGTGCACTAGATAGTCCCAGGGGAGTTGGGGGGTAGGCGCGCACCTCCTGCAAGTCACGGGAGCCGTGGTGGCACGCCTCCGAGTGAGAGGCTGTGCACTATGAGGCACATGTGCTAAGGAAGGTGGTGAGCCTTGTACTCACGCCTGCCACTTCCACGAAACGCATGACAACGCCTCCAAAATGAAATCCCAGGTGCACTAGTCCCAGGGGAACCTCGGAAATAGACGGGCAACTCCGGGAAATCACGGGCGACGGAGTAGCATGCGTGAGAGTGGGAGGCTGTGCAAGAGGAAGGGCTGAGCCTTGTACTCACGCCTGCCACTTCCACGAAACACATCACCACGCGGCCAAAACGGATTCCCGGGTGCACTAGATAGTCCCAGGGGAGTTGGAGAGTAGGCGCGCACCTCCTGCCAGATCACGGGAGCCGTAGTGGCACGCCTGCCAGTGAGAGGCTGTGCACTGTGAGGCACATGTGCTAAAGAAGGCGGTGAGTCTTGTACTCACGCCTGCCACTTCCACGAAACACATCACCACGCGGCTAAAATGGATTCCCGCGTGCACTAGATAGTCCCAGGGGAGTTGGGGGGTAGGCGCGCACCTCCTGCAAATCACGGGAGCCGTGGTGGCACGCCTCCGAGTGAGAGGCTCTGCACTATGAGGCACATGTGCTAAAGAAGGTGGTGAGCCTTGTACTCACGCCTGCCACTTCCACGAAACGCATGACAACGCCTCCAAAATGAAATCCCAGGTGCACTAGTCCCAGGGGAACCTCGGCAATAGACGGGCAACTCCGGAAAATCGCGGGCGACGGAGTGGCATGCGTGAGAGTGGGAGGCTGTGCAAGAGGAAGGGCTGAGCCTTGTACTCACGCCTGCTACTTCCACGAAACACATCACCACGCGGCCAAAACGGATTCCCGGGTGCACAAGATAGTCCCAGAGGAGTTGGAGAGTAGGCGCGCACCTCCTGCCAAATCACGAGAGCCGTAGTGGCACGCCTGCCAGTGAGAGGCTGTGCACTGTAAGGCACATGTCCTAAAGAAGGCGGTGAGTCTTGTAGTCACGCCTGCCACTTCCACGAAACACATCACCACGCGGCTAAAATGGATTCCCGCGTGCACTAGATAGTCCCAGGGGAGTTGGGGGGTAGGCGCGCACCTCCTGCAAATCACGGGAGCCGTGGTGGCACGCCTCCGAGTGAGAGGCTGTGCACTATGAGGCACATGTGCTAAAGAAGGTGGTGAGCCTTGTACTCACGCCTGCCACTTCCACGAAACGCATCACAACGCCTCCAAAATGAAATCCCAGGTGCACTAGTCCCAGGGGAACCTCGGCAAAAGACGGGCAACTCCGGAAAATCGCGGGCGACGAAGTGGCATGCGTGAGAGTGGGAGGCTGTGCAAAAGGAAGGGCTGAGCCTTGTACTCACGCCTGCTACTTCCACGAAACACATCACCACGCGGCCAAAACGGATTCCCGGGTGCACAAGATAGTCCCAGAGGAGTTGGAGAGTAGGCGCGCACCTCCTGCAAATCACGGGAGCCGTAGTGGCACGCCTCCGAGTGAGAGGCTGTGCACTATGAGGCACATGTCCTAAAGAAGGCGGTGAGCCTTGTACTCACGCCTGCCACTTCCACGAAACGCATGACAACGCCTCCAAAATGAAATCCCAGGTGCACTAGTCCCAGGGGAACCTCGGCAATAGACGGGCAACTCCGGAAAATCGCGGGCGACGGAGTGGCATGCGTGAGAGTGGGAGGCTGTGCAAGAGGAAGGGCTGAGCCTTGTACTCACGCCTGCTACTTCCACGAAACACATCACCACGCGGCCAAAACGGATTCCCGGGTGCACAAGATAGTCCCAGAGGAGTTGGAGAGTAGGCGCGCACCTCCTGCCAAATCACGGGAGCCGTAGTGGCACGCCTGCCAGTGAGAGGCTGTGCACTGTAAGGCACATGTCCTAAAGAAGGCGGTGAGTTTTGTAGTCACGCCTGCCACTTCCACGAAACACATCACCACGCGGCTAAAATGGATTCCCGCGTGCACTAGATAGTCCCAGGGGAGTTGGGGGGTAGGCGCGCACCTCCTGCAAATCACGGGAGCCGTGGTGGCACGCCTCCGAGTGAGAGGCTGTGCACTATGAGGCACATGTGCTAAAGAAGGTGGTGAGCCTTGTACTCACGCCTGCCACTTCCACGAAACGCATCACAACGCCTCCAAAATGAAATCCCAGGTGCACTAGTCCCAGGGGAACGTCGGCAATAGACGGGCAACTCCGGAAAATCGCGGGCGACGAAGTGGCATGCGTGAGAGTGGGAGGCTGTGCAACAGGAAGGGCTGAGCCTTGTACTCAAGCCTGCTACTTCCACGAAACACATCACCACGCGGCCAAAACGGATTCCCGGGTGCACAAGATAGTCCCAGAGGAGTTGGAGAGTAGGCGCGCACCTCCTGCAAATCACGGGAGCCGTAGTGGCACGCCTCCGAGTGAGAGGCTGTGCACTATGAGGCACATGTCCTAAAGAAGGCGGTGAGCCTTGTACTCACGCCTGCCACTTCCACGAAACGCATGACAACGCCTCCAAAATGAAATCGCAGGTGCACTAGTCCCAGGGGAACCTCGGCAATAGACGGGCAACTCCGGAAAATCGCGGGCGACGAAGTGGCATGCGTGAGAGTGGGAGGCTGTGCAAGAGGAAGGGCTGAGCCTTGTACTGACGCCTGCTACTTCCACGAAACACATCACCACGCGGCCAAAACGGATTCCCCGGGTGCACAAGATAGTCCCAGAGGAGTTGGAGAGTAGGCGCGCACCTCCTGCAAATCACGGGAGCCGTAGTGGCACGCCTCCGAGTGAGAGGCTGTGCACTATGAGGCACATGTCCTAAAGAAGGCGGTGAGCCTTGTACTCACGCCTGCCACTTCCACGAAACGCATGACAACGCCTCCAAAATGAAATCCCAGGTGCACTAGTCCCAGGGGAACCTCGGCAATAGACGGGCAACTCCGGAAAATCGCGGGCGACGGAGTGGCATGCGTGAGAGTGGGAGGCTGTGCAAGAGGAAGGGCTGAGCCTTGTACTGACGCCTGCTACTTCTACGAAACACATCACCACGCGGCCAAAACGGATTCCCGGGTGCACAAGATAGTCCCAGAGGAGTTGGAGAGTAGGCGCGCACCTCCTGCCAAATCACGGGAGCCGTAGTGGCACGCCTGCCAGTGAGAGGCTGTGCACTGTGAGGCACATGTCCTAAAGAAGGCGGTGAGCCTTGTACTCACGCCTGCCACTTCCACGAAACGCATGACAACGCCTCCAAAATGAAATCCCAGGTGCACTAGACCCAGGGGAACCTCGGCAATAGACGCGCAACTCCAGGAAATAACGGGCGACGGAGTGGCATGCGTGAGAGTGGGAGGCTGTGCAAGAGGAAGGGCTGAGCCTTGTACTCACGCGTGCTACTTCCACGAAACACATCACCACGCGGCCAAAACGGATTCCCGGGTGCACAAGATAGTCCCAGAGGAATTGGAGAGTAGGCGCGCACCTCCTGCAAATCACGGGAGCCGTAGTGGCACGCCTCCGAGTGAGAGGCTGTGCACTATGAGGCACATGTCCTAAAGAAGGCGGTGAGCCTTGTACTCACGCCTGCCACTTCCACGAAACGCATGACAACGCCTCCAAAATGAAATCCCAGGTGCACTAGTCCCAGGGGAACCTCGGCAATAGACGGGCAACTCCGGAAAATTGCGGGCGACGGAGTGGCATGCGTGAGAGTGGGAGGCTGTGCAAGAGGAAGGGCTGAGCCTTGTACTCACGCCTGCTACTTCCACGAAACACATCACCACGCGGCCAAAACGGATTCCCGGGTGCACAAGATAGTCCCAGAGGAGTTGGAGAGTAGGCGCGCAGCTCCTGCCAAATCACGGGAGCCGTAGTGGCACGCCTGCCAGTGAGAGGCTGTGCACTGTGAGGCACATGTCCTAAAGAAGGCGGTGAGCCTTGTACTCACGCCTGCCACTTCCACGAAACGCATGACAACGCCTCCAAAATGAAATCCCAGGTGCACTAGACCCAGGGGAACCTCGGCAATCGACGCGCAACTCCGGAAAATCGCGGGCGACGGAGTGGCATGCGTGAGAGTGGGAGGCTGTGCAAGAGGAAGGGCTGAGCCTTGTACTCACGCCTGCTACTTCCACGAAACACATCACCACGCGGCCAAAACGGATTCCCGGGTGCACTAGATAGTCCCAGGGGAGTTGGAGAGTAGGCGCGCACCTCCTGCCAAATCACGGGAGCCGTAGTGGCACGCCTGCCAGTGAGAGGCTGTGCACTGTGAGGCACATGTGCTAAAGAAGGCGGTGAGTCTTGTACTCACGCCTGCCACTTCCACGAAACACATCACTACGCGGCTAAAATGGATTCCCGCGTGCACTAGATAGTCCCAGGGGAGTTGGGGGGTAGGCGCGCACCTCCTGCAAATCACGGGAGCTGTGGTGGCACGCCTCCGAGTGAGAGGCTGTGCACTATGAGGCACATGTGCTAAAGAAGGTGGTGAGCCTTGTACTCACGCCTGCCACTTCCACGAAACGCATCACAACGCCTCCAAAATGAAATCCCAGGTGCACTAGTCCCAGGGGAACCTCGGCAATAGACGGGCAACTCCGGAAAATCGCGGGCGACGAAGTGGCATGCGTGAGAGTGGGAGGCTGTGCAAAAGGAAGGGTTGAGCCTTGTACTCACGCCTGCTACTTCCACGAAACACATCACCACGCGGCCAAAACGGATTCCCGGGTGCACAAGATAGTCCCAGAGGAGTTGGAGAGTAGGCGCGCACCTCCTGCAAATCACGGGAGCCGTAGTGGCACGCCTCCGAGTGAGAGGCTGTGCACTATGAGGCACATGTCCTAAAGAAGGCGGTGAGCCTTGTACTCACGCCTGCCACTTCCACGAAACGCATGACAACGCCTCCAAAATGAAATCCCAGGTGCACTAGTCCCAGGGGAACCTCGGCAATAGACGGGCAACTCCGGAAAATCGCGGGCGACGGAGTGGCATGCGTGAGAGTGGGAGGCTGTGCAAGAGGAAGGGCTGAGCCTTGTACTCACGCCTGCTACTTCCACGAAACACATCACCACGCGGCCAAAACGGATTCCCGGGTGCACAAGATAGTCCCAGAGGAGTTGGAGAGTAGGCGCACACCTCCTGCCAAGTCACGGGAGCCGTAGTGGCACGCCTGCCAGTGAGAGGCTGTGCACTGTAAGGCACATGTGCTAAAGAAGGCGGTGAGTCTTGTACTCACGCCTGCCACTTCCACGAAACACATCACCACGCGGCTAAAATGGATTCCCGCGTGCACTAGATAGTCCCAGGGGAGTTGGGGGGTAGGCGCGCACCTCCTGCAAATCACGGGAGCCGTGGTGGCACGCCTCCGAGTGAGAGGCTGTGCACTATGAGGCACATGTGCTAAAGAAGGTGGTGAGCCTTGTACTCACGCCTGCCACTTCCACGAAACGCATCACAACGCCTCCAAAATGAAATCCCAGGTGCACTAGTCCCAGGGGAACCTCGGCAATAGACGGGCAACTCCGGAAAATCGCGGGCGACGAAGTGGCATGCGTGAGAGTGGGAGGCTGTGCAAAAGGAAGGGCTGAGCCTTGTACTCAAGCCTGCTACTTCCACGAAACACATCACCACGCGGCCAAAACGGATTCCCGGGTGCACAAGATAGTCCCAGAGGAGTTGGAGAGTAGGCGCGCACCTCCTGCAAATCAAGGGAGCCGTAGTGGCACGCCTCCGAGTGAGAGGCTGTGCACTATGAGGCACATGTCCTAAAGAAGGCGGTGAGCCTTGTACTCACGCCTGCCACTTCCACGAAACGCATGACAACGCCTCCAAAATGAAATCCCAGGTGCACTAGTCCCAGGGGAACCTCGGCAATAGACGGTCAACTCCGGAAAATCGCGGGCGACGAAGTGGCATGCGTGAGAGTGGGAGGCTGTGCAAGAGGAAGGGCTGAGCCTTGTACTGACGCCTGCTACTTCCACGAAACACATCACCACGCGGCCAAAACGGATTCCCCGGGTGCACAAGATAGTCCCAGAGGAGTTGGAGAGTAGGCGCGCACCTCCTGCAAATCACGGGAGCCGTAGTGGCACGCCTGCCAGTGAGAGGCTGTGCACTGTAAGGCACATGTCCTAAAGAAGGCGGTGAGCCTTGTACTCACGCCTGCCACTTCCACGAAACGCATGACAACGCCTCCAAAATGAAATCCCAGGTGCACTAGTCCCAGGGGAACCTCGGCAATAGACGGACAACTCCGGAAAATCGCGGGCGACGGAGTGGCATGCGTGAGAGTGGGAGGCTGTGCAAGAGGAAGGGCTGAGCCTTGTACTGACGCCTGCTACTTCCACGAAACACATCACCACGCGGCCAAAACGGATTCCCGGGTGCACAAGATAGTCCCAGAGGAGTTGGAGAGTAGGCGCGCACCTCCTGCCAAATCACGGGAGCCGTAGTGGCACGCCTGCCAGTGAGAGGCTGTGCACTGTGAGGCACATGTCCTAAAGAAGGCGGTGAGCCTTGTACTCACGCCTGCCACTTCCACGAAACGCATGGTAACGCCTCCAAAATGAAATCCCAGGTGCACTAGACCCAGGGGAACCTCGGCAATAGACGCGCAACTCCGGGAAATAACGGGCGACGGAGTGGCATGCGTGAGAGTGGGAGGCTGTGCAAGAGGAAGGGCTGAGCCTTGTACTCACGCGTGCTACTTCCACGAAACACATCACCACGCGGCCAAAACGGATTCCCGGGTGCACAAGATAGTCCCAGAGGAGTTGGAGAGTAGGCGCGCACCTCCTGCCAAATCACGGGAGCCGTAGTGGCACGCCTGCCAGTGAGAGGCTGTGCACTGTGAGGCACATGTGCTAAAGAAGGCGGTGAGTCTTGTACTCACGCCTGCCACTTCCACGAAACACATCACCACGCGGCTAAAATGGATTCCCGCGTGCACTAGATAGTCCCAGGGGAGTTGGGGGGTAGGCGCGCACCTCCTGCAAGTCACGGGAGCCGTGGTGGCACGCCTCCGAGTGAGAGGCTGTGCACTATGAGGCACATGTGCTAAGGAAGGTGGTGAGCCTTGTACTCACGCCTGCCACTTCCACGAAACGCATGACAACGCCTCCAAAATGAAATCCCAGGTGCACTAGTCCCAGGGGAACCTCGGAAATAGACGGGCAACTCCGGGAAATCACGGGCGACGGAGTGGCATGCGTGAGAGTGGGAGGCTGTGCAAGAGGAAGGGCTGAGCCTTGTACTCACGCCTGCCACTTCCACGAAACACATCACCACGCGGCCAAAACGGATTCCCGGGTGCACTAGATAGTCCCAGGGGAGTTGGAGAGTAGGCGCGCACCTCCTGCCAAATCACGGGAGCCGTAGTGGCACGCCTGCCAGTGAGAGGCTGTGCACTGTGAGGCACATGTGCTAAAGAAGGCGGTGAGTCTTGTACTCACGCCTGCCACTTCCACGAAACACATCACCACGCGGCTAAAATGGATTCCCGCGTGCACTAGATAGTCCCAGGGGAGTTGGGGGGTAGGCGCGCACCTCCTGCAAATCACGGGAGCCGTGGTGGCACGCCTCCGAGTGAGAGGCTGTGCACTATGAGGCACATGTGCTAAAGAAGGTGGTGAGCCTTGTACTCACGCCTGCCACTTCCACGAAACGCATGACAACGCCTCCAAAATGAAATCCCAGGTGCACTAGTCCCAGGGGAACCTCGGCAATAGACGGGCAACTCCGGAAAATCGCGGGCGACGGAGTGGCATGCGTGAGAGTGGGAGGCTGTGCAAGAGGAAGGGCTGAGCCTTGTACTCACGCCTGCTACTTCCACGAAACACATCACCACGCGGCCAAAACGGATTCCCGGGTGCACAAGATAGTCCCAGAGGAGTTGGAGAGTAGGCGCGCACCTCCTGCCAAATCACGGGAGCCGTAGTGGCACGCCTGCCAGTGAGAGGCTGTGCACTGTAAGGCACATGTCCAAAAGAAGGCGGTGAGTCTTGTAGTCACGCCTGCCACTTCCACGAAACACATCACCACGCGGCTAAAATGGATTCCCGCGTGCACTAGATAGTCCCAGGGGAGTTGGGGGGTAGGCGCGCACCTCCTGCAAATCACGGGAGCCGTGGTGGCACGCCTCCGAGTGAGAGGCTGTGCACTATGAGGCACATGTGCTAAAGAAGGTGGTGAGCCTTGTACTTACGCCTGCCACTTCCACGAAACGCATCACAACGCCTCCAAAATGAAATCCCAAGTGCACTAGTCCCAGGGGAACCTCGGCAATAGACGGGCAACTCCGGAAAATCGCGGGCGACGAAGTGGCATGCGTGAGAGTGGGAGGCTGTGCAAAAGGAAGGGCTGAGCCTTGTACTCACGCCTGCTACTTCCACGAAACACATCACCACGCGACCAAAACGGATTCCCGGGTGCACAAGATAGTCCCAGAGGAGTTGGAGAGTAGGCGCGCACCTCCTGCAAATCACGGGAGCCGTAGTGGCACGCCTCCGAGTGAGAGGCTGTGCACTATGAGGCACATGTCCTAAAGAAGGCGGTGAGCCTTGTACTCACGCCTGCCACTTCCACGAAACGCATGACAACGCCTCCAAAATGAAATCCCAGGTGCACTAGTCCCAGGGGAACCTCGGCAATAGACGGGCAACTCCGGAAAATCGCGGGCGACGGAGTGGCATGCGTGAGAGTGGGAGGCTGTGCAAGAGGAAGGGCTGAGCCTTGTACTCACGCCTGCTACTTCCACGAAACACATCACCACGCGGCCAAAACGGATTCCCGGGTGCACAAGATAGTCCCAGAGGAGTTGGAGAGTAGGCGCGCACCTCCTGCCAAATCACGGGAGCCGTAGTGGCACGCCTGCCAGTGAGAGGCTGTGCACTGTAAGGCACATGTCCTAAAGAAGGCGGTGAGTCTTGTAGTCACGCCTGCCACTTCTACGAAACACATCACCACGCGGCTAAAATGGATTCCCGCGTGCACTAGATAGTCCCAGGGGAGTTGGGGGGTAGGCGCGCACCTCCTGCAAATCACGGGAGCCGTGGTGGCACGCCTCCGAGTGAGAGGCTGTGCACTATGAGGCACATGTGCTAAAGAAGGTGGTGAGCCTTGTACTCACGCCTGCCACTTCCACGAAACGCATCACAACGCCTCCAAAATGAAATCCCAGGTGCACTAGTCCCAGGGGAACCTCGGCAATAGACGGGCAACTCCGGAAAATCGCGGGCGACGAAGTGGCATGCGTGAGAGTGGGAGGCTGTGCAAAAGGAAGGGCTGAGCCTTGTACTCAAGCCTGCTACTTCCACGAAACACATCACCACGCGGCCAAAACGGATTCCCGGGTGCACAAGATAGTCCCAGAGGAGTTGGAGAGTAGGCGCGCACCTCCTGCAAATCACGGGAGCCGTAGTGGCACGCCTCCGAGTGAGAGGCTGTGCACTATGAGGCACATGTCCTAAAGAAGGCGGTTAGCCTTGTACTCACGCCTGCCACTTCCACGAAACGCATGACAACGCCTCCAAAATGAAATCCCAGGTGCACTAGTCCCAGGGGAACCTCGGCAATAGACGGGCAACTCCGGAAAATCGCGGGCGACGAAGTGGCATGCGTGAGAGTGGGAGGCTGTGCAAGAGGAAGGGCTGAGCCTTGTACTGACGCCTGCTACTTCCACGAAACACATCACCACGCGGCCAAAACGGATTCCCCGGGTGCACAAGATAGTCCCAGAGGAGTTGGAGAGTAGGCGCGCACCTCCTGCAAATCACGGGAGCCGTAGTGGCACGCCTCCGAGTGAGAGGCTGTGCACTATGAGGCACATGTCCTAAAGAAGGCGGTGAGCCTTGTACTCACGCCTGCCACTTCCACGAAACGCATGACAACGCCTCCAAAATGAAATCCCAGGTGCACTAGTCCCAGGGGAACCTCGGCAATAGACGGGCAACTCCGGAAAATCGCGGGCGACGGAGTGGCATGCGTGAGAGTGGGAGGCTGTGCAAGAGGAAGGGCTGAGCCTTGTACTGACGCCTGCTACTTCCACGAAACACATCACCACGCGGCCAAAACGGATTCCCGGGTGCACAAGATAGTCCCAGAGGAGTTGGAGAGTAGGCGCGCACCTCCTGCCAAATCACGGGAGCCGTAGTGGCACGCCTGCCAGTGAGAGGCTGTGCACTGTGAGGCACATGTCCTAAAGAAGGCGGTGAGCCTTGTACTCACGCCTGCCACTTCCACGAAACGCATGACAACGCCTCCAAAATGAAATCCCAGGTGCACTAGACCCAGGGAAACCTCGGCAATAGACGCGCAACTCCGGGAAATAACGGGCGACGGAGTGGCATGCGTGAGAGTGGGAGGCTGTGCAAGAGGAAGGGCTGAGCCTTGTACTCACGCGTGCTACTTCCACGAAACACATCACCACGCGGCCAAAACGGATTCCCGGGTGCACAAGATAGTCCCAGAGGAGTTGGAGAGTAGGCGCGCACCTCCTGCAAATCACGGGAGCCGTAGTGGCACGCCTCCGAGTGAGAGGCTGTGCACTATGAGGCACATGTCCTAAAGAAGGCGGTGAGCCTTGTACTCACGCCTGCCACTTCCACGAAACGCATGACAACGCCTCCAAAATGAAATCCCAGGTGCACTAGTCCCAGGGGAACCTCGGCAATAGACGGGCAACTCCGGAAAATCGCGGGCGACGGAGTGGCATGCGTGAGAGTGGGAGGCTGTGCAAGAGGAAGGGCTGAGCCTTGTACTCACGCCTGCTACTTCCACGAAACACATCACCACGCGGCCAAAACGGATTCCCGGGTGCACAAGATAGTCCCAGAGGAGTTGGAGAGTAGGCGCGCACCTCCTGCCAAATCACGGGAGCCGTAGTGGCACGCCTGCCAGTGAGAGGCTGTGCACTGTGAGGCACATGTCCTAAAGAAGGCGGTGAGCCTTGTACTCACGCCTGCCACTTCCACGAAACGCATGACAACGCCTCCAAAATGAAATCCCAGGTGCACTAGACCCAGGGGAACCTCGGCAATAGACGCGCAAGTCCGGGAAATCACGGGCGACGGAGTGGCATGCGTGAGAGTGGGAGGCTGTGCAAGAGGAAGGGCTGAGCCTTGTACTCACGCCTGCTACTTCCACGAAACACATAACCACGCGGCCAAAACGGATTCCCGGGTGCACTAGATAGTCCCAGGGGAGTTGGAGAGTAGGCGCGCACCTCCTGCCAAATCACGGGAGCCGTAGTGGCACGCCTGCCAGTGAGAGGCTGTGCACTGTAAGGCACATGTGCTAAAGAAGGCGGTGAGTCTTGTACTCACGCCTGCCACTTCCACGAAACACATCACCACGCGGCTAAAATGGATTCCCGCGTGCACTAGATAGTCCCAGGGGAGTTGGGGGGTAGGCGCGCACCTCCTGCAAGTCACGGGAGCCGTGGTGGCACGCCTCCGAGTGAGAGGCTGTGCACTATGAGGCACATGTGCTAAGGAAGGTGGTGAACCTTGTACTCACGCCTGCCACTTCCACGAAACGCATGACAACGCCTCCAAAATGAAATCCCAGGTGCACTAGTCCCAGGGGAACCTCGGAAATAGACGGGCAACTCCGGGAAATCACGGGCGACGGAGTGGCATGCGTGAGAGTGGGAGGCTGTGCAAGAGGAAGGGCTGAGCCTTGTACTCACGCCTGCCACTTCCACGAAACACATCACCACGCGGCCAAAACGGATTCCCGGGTGCACTAGATAGTCCCAGGGGAGTTGGAGAGTAGGCGCGCACCTCCTGCCAAATCACGGGAGCCGTAGTGGCACGCCTGCCAGTGAGAGGCTGTGCACTGTGAGGCACATGTGCTAAAGAAGGCGGTGAGTCTTGTACTCACGCCTGCCACTTCCACGAAACACATCACCACGCGGCTAAAATGGATTCCCGCGTGCACTAGATAGTCCCAGGGGAGTTGGGGGGTAGGCGCGCACCTCCTGCAAATCACGGGAGCCGTGGTGGCACGCCTCCGAGTGAGAGGCTGTGCACTATGAGGCACATGTGCTAAAGAAGGTGGTGAGCCTTGTACTCACGCCTGCCACTTCCACGAAACGCATGACAACGCCTCCAAAATGAAATCCCAGGTGCACTAGTCCCAGGGGAACCTCGGCAATAGACGGGCAACTCCGGAAAATCGCGGGCGACGGAGTGGCATGCGTGAGAGTGGGAGGCTGTGCAAGAGGAAGGGCTGAACCTTGTACTCACGGCTGCTACTTCCACGAAACACACAACCACGCGGCCAAAACGGATTCCCGGGTGCACAAGATAGTCCCAGAGGAGTTGGAGAGTAGGCGCGCACCTCCTGCCAAATCACGGGAGCCGTAGTGGCACGCCTGCCAGTGAGAGGCTGTGCACTGTAAGGCACATGTCCTAAAGAAGGCGGTGAGTCTTGTAGTCACGCCTGCCACTTCCACGAAACACATCACCACGCGGCTAAAATGGATTCCCGCGTGCACTAGATAGTCCCAGGGGAGTTGGGGGGTAGGCGCGCACCTCCTGCAAATCACGGGAGCCGTGGTGGCACGCCTCCAAGTGAGAGGCTGTGCACTATGAGGCACATGTGCTAAAGAAGGTGGTGAGCCTTGTACTCACGCCTGCCACTTCCACGAAACGCATGACAACGCCTCCAAAATGAAATCCCAGGTGCACTAGTCCCAGGGGAACCTCGGCAATAGACGGGCAACTCCGGAAAATCGCGGGCGACGGAGTGGCATGCGTGAGAGTGGGAGGCTGTGCAAGAGGAAGGGCTGAGCCTTGTACTCACGGCTGCTACTTCCACGAAACACATCACCACGCGGCCAAAACGGATTCCCGGGTGCACAAGATAGTCCCAGAGGAGTTGGAGAGTAGGCGCGCACCTCCTGCCAAATCACGGTAGCCGTAGTGGCACGCCTGCCAGTGAGAGGCTGTGCACTGTAAGGCACATGTCCTAAAGAAGGCGGTGAGTCTTGTAGTCACGCCTGCCCCTTCCACGAAACACATCACCACGCGGCTAAAATGGATTCCCGCGTGCACTAGATAGTCCCAGGGGAGTTGGGGGGTAGGCGCGCACCTCCTGCAAATCACGGGAGCCGTGGTGGCACGCCTCCGAGTGAGAGGCTGTGCACTATGAGGCACATGTGCTAAAGAAGGTGGTGAGCCTTGTACTTACGCCTGCCACTTCCACGAAACGCATCACAACGCCTCCAAAATGAAATCCCAGGTGCACTAGTCCCAGGGGAACCTCGGCAATAGACGGGCAACTCCGGAAAATCGCGGGCGACGAAGTGGCATGCGTGAGAGTGGGAGGCTGTGCAAAAGGAAGGGCTGAGCCTTGTACTCACGCCTGCTACTTCCACGAAACACATCACCACGCGGCCAAAACGGATTCCCGGGTGCACAAGATAGTCCCAGAGGAGTTGGAGAGTAGGCGCGCACCTCCTGCAAATCACGGGAGCCGTAGTGGCACACCTCCGAGTGAGAGGCTGTGCAATATGAGGCACATGTCGTAAAGAAGGCGGTGAGCCTTGTACTCACGCCTGCCACTTCCACGAAACGCATGACAACGCCTCCAAAATGAAATCCCAGGTGCACTAGTCCCAGGGGAACCTCGGCAATAGACGGGCAACTCCGGAAAATCGCGGGCGACGGAGTGGCATGCGTGAGAGTGGGAGGCTGTGCAAGAGGAAGGGCTGAGCCTTGTACTCACGCCTGCTACTTCCACGAAACACATCACCACGCGGCCAAAACGGATTCCCGGGTGCACAAGATAGTCCCAGAGGAGTTGGAGAGTAGGCGCGCACTTCCTGCCAAATCACGGGAGCCGTAGTGGCACGCCTGCCAGTGAGAGGCTGTGCACTGTAAGGCACATGTTCTAAAGAAGGCGGTGAGTCTTGTAGTCACGCCTGCCACTTCCACGAAACACATCACCACGCGGCTAAAATGGATTCCCGCGTGCACTAGATAGTCCCAGGGGAGTTGGGGGGTAGGCGCGCACCTCCTGCAAATCACGGGAGCCGTGGTGGCACGCCTCCGAGTGAGAGGCTGTGCACTATGAGGCACATGTGCTAAAAATGGTGGTGAGCCTTGTACTTACGCCTGCCACTTCCACGAAACGCATCACAACGCCTCCAAAATGAAATCCCAGGTGCACTAGTCCCAGGGGAACCTCGGCAATAGACGGGCAACTCCGGAAAATCGCGGGCGACGAAGTGGCATGCGTGAGAGTGGGAGGCTGTGCAAAAGGAAGGGCTGAGCCTTGTACTCACGCCTGCTACTTCCACGAAACACATCACCACGCGGCCAAAACGGATTCCCGGGTGCACAAGATAGTCCCAGAGGAGTTGGAGAGTAGGCGCGCACCTCCTGCAAATCACGGGAGCCGTAGTGGCACACCTCCGAGTGAGAGGCTGTGCAATATATGGCACATGTCGTAAAGAAGGCGGTGAGCCTTGTACTCACGCCTGCCACTTCCACGAAACGCATGACAACGCCTCCAAAATGAAATCCCAGGTGCACTAGTCCCAGGGGAACCTCGGCAATAGACGGGCAACTCCGGAAAATCGCGGGCGACGGAGTGGCATGCGTGAGAGTGGGAGGCTGTGCAAGAGGAAGGGCTGAGCCTTGTACTCACGCCTGCTACTTCCACGAAACACATCACCACGCGGCCAAAACGGATTCCCGGGTGCACAAGATAGTCCCAGAGGAGTTGGAGAGTAGGCGCGCACCTCCTGCCAAATCACGGGAGCCGTAGTGGCACGCCTGCCAGTGAGAGGCTGTGCACTGTAAGGCACATGTCCTAAAGAAGGCGGTGAGTCTTGTAGTCACGCCTGCCACTTCCACGAAACACATCACCACGCGGCTAAAATGGATTCCCGCGTGCACTAGATAGTCCCAGGGGAGTTGGGGGGTAGGCGCGCACCTCCTGCAAATCACGGGAGACGTGGTGGCACGCCTCCGAGTGAGAGGCTGTGCACTATGAGGCACATGTGCTAAAGAAGGTGGTGAGCCTTGTACTCACGCCTGCCACTTCCACGAAACGCATCACAACGCCTCCAAAATGAAATCCCAGGTGCACTAGTCCCAGGGGAACCTCGGCAATAGACGGGCAACTCCGAAAAATCGCGGGCGACGAAGTGGCATGCGTGAGAGTGGGAGGCTGTGCAAAAGGAAGGGCTGAGCCTTGTACTCAAGCCTGCTACTTCCACGAAACACATCACCACGCGGCCAAAACGGATTCCCGGGTGCACAAGATAGTCCCAGAGGAGTTGGAGAGTAGGCGCGCACCTCCTGCAAATCACGGGAGCCGTAGTGGCACGCCTCCGAGTGAGAGGCTGTGCACTATGAGGCACATGTCCTAAAGAAGGCGGTGAGCCTTGTACTCACGCCTGCCACTTCCACGAAACGCATGACAACGCCTCCAAAATGAAATCCCAGGTGCACTAGTCCCAGGGGAACCTCGGCAATAGACGGGCAACTCCGGAAAATCGCGGGCGACGAAGTGGCATGCGTGAGAGTGGGAGGCTGTGCAAGAGGAAGGGCTGAGCCTTGTACTGACGCCTGCTACTTCCACGAAACACATCACCACGCGGCCAAAACGGATTCCCCGGGTGCACAAGATAGTCCCAGAGGAGTTGGAGAGTAGGCTTGCACCTCCTGCAAATCACGGGAGCCGTAGTGGCACGCCTCCGAGTGAGAGTCTGTGCACTATGAGGCACATGTCCTAAAGAAGGCGGTGAGCCTTGTACTCACGCCTGCCACTTCCACGAAACGCATGACAACGCCTCCAAAATGAAATCCCAGGTGCACTAGTCCCAGGGGAACCTCGGCAATAGACGGGCAACTCCGGAAAATCGCGGGCGACGGAGTGGCATGCGTGAGAGTGGGAGGCTGTGCAAGAGGAAGGGCTGAGCCTTGTACTCACGCCTGCTACTTCCACGAAACACATCACCACGCGGCCAAAACGGATTCCCGGGTGCACAAGATAGTCCCAGAGGAGTTGGAGAGTAGGCGCGCACCTCCTGCCAAATCACGGGAGCCGTAGTGGCACGCCTGCCAGTGAGAGGCTGTGCACTGTGAGGCACATGTCCTAAAAAAGGCGGTGAGCCTTGTACTCACGCCTGCCACTTCCACGAAACGCATGACAACGCCTCCAAAATGAAATCCCAGGTGCACTAGACCCAGGGGAACCTCGGCAATAGACGCGCAACTCCGGGAAATAACGGGCGACGGAGTGGCATGCGTGAGAGTGGGAGGCTGTGCAAGAGGAAGGGCTGAGCCTTGTACTCACGCGTGCTACTTCCACGAAACACATCACCACGCGGCCAAAACGGATACCCGTGTGCACAAGATAGTCCCAGAGGAGTTGGAGAGTAGGCGCGCACCTCCTGCAAATCACGGGAGCCGTAGTGGCACGCCTCCGAGTGAGAGGCTGTGCACTATGAGGCACATGTCCTAAAGAAGGCGGTGAGCCTTGTACTCACGCCTGCCACTTCCACGAAACGCATCACAACGCCTCCAAAATGAAATCCCAGGTGCACTAGTCCCAGGGGAACCTCGGCAATAGACGGGCAACTCCGGAAAATCGCGGGCGACGGAGTGGCATGCGTGAGAGTGGGAGGCTGTGCAAGAGGAAGGGCTGAGCCTTGTACTCACGCCTGCTACTTCCACGAAACACATCACCACGCGGCCAAAACAGATTCCCGGGTGCACAAGATAGTCCCAGAGGAGTTGGAGAGTAGGCGCGCACCTCCTGCCAAATCACGGGAGCCGTAGTGGCACGCCTGCCAGTGAGAGGCTGTGCACTGTGAGGCACATGTCCTAAAGAAGGCGGTGAGCCTTGTACTCACGCCTGCCACTTCCACGAAACGCATGAAAACGCCTCCAAAATGAAATCCCAGGTGCACTAGACCCAGAAGAACCTCGGCAATAGACGTGCAACTCCGGGAAATCACGGGCGACGGAGTGGCATGCGTGAGAGTGGGAGGCTGTGCAAGAGGAAGGGCTGAGCCTTGTACTCACGCCTGCTACTTCCACGAAACACATAACCACGCGGCCAAAACGGATTCCCGGGTGCACTATATAGTCCCAGGGGAGTTGGAGAGTAGGCGCGCACCTCCTGCCAAATCACGGGAGCCGTAGTGGCACGCCTGCCAGTGAGAGGCTGTGCACTGTGAGGCACATGTGCTAAAGAAGGCGGTGAGTCTTGTACTCACGCCTGCCACTTCCACGAAACACATCACCACGCGGCTAAAATGGATTCCCGCGTGCACTAGATAGTCCCAGGGGAGTTGGGGGGTAGGCGCGCACCTCCTGCAAGTCACGGGAGCCGTGGTGGCACGCCTCCGAGTGAGAGGCTGTGCACTATGAGGCACATGTGCTAAGGAAGGTGGTGAGCCTTGTACTCACGCCTGCCACTTCCACGAAACGCATGACAACGCCTCCAAAATGAAATCCCAGGTGCACTAGTCCCAGGGGAACCTCGGAAATAGACGGGCAACTCCGGGAAATCACGGGCGACGGAGTGGCAGGCGTGAGAGTGGGAGGCTGTGCAAGAGGAAGGGCTGAGCCTTGTACTCACGCCTGCCACTTCCACGAAACACATCACCACGCGGCCAAAACGGATTCCCGGGTGCACTAGATAGTCCCAGGGGAGTTGGAGAGTAGGCGCGCACCTCCTGCCAAATCACGGGAGCCGTAGTGGCACGCCTGCCAGTGAGAGGCTGTGCACTGTGAGGCACATGTGCTAAAGAAGGCGGTGAGTCTTGTACTCACGCCTGCCACTTCCACGAAACACATCACCACGCGGCTAAAATGGATTCCCGCGTGCACTAGATAGTCCCAGGGGAGTTGGGGGGTAGGCGCGCACCTCCTGCAAATCACGGGAGCCGTGGTGGCACGCCTCCGAGTGAGAGGCTGTGCACTATGAGGCACATGTGCTAAAGAAGGTGGTGAGCCTTGTACTCACGCCTGCCACTTCCACGAAACGCATGACAACGCCTCCAAAATGAAATCCCAGGTGCAGTAGTCCCAGGGGAACCTCGGCAATAGACGGGCAACTCCGGAAAATCGCGGGCGACGGAGTGGCATGCGTGAGAGTGGGAGGCTGTGCAAGAGGAAGGGCTGAGCCTTGTACTCACGCCTGCTACTTCCACGAAACACATCACCACGCGGCCAAAACGGATTCCCGGGTGCACAAGATAGTCCCAGAGGAGTTGGAGAGTAGGCGCGCACCTCCTGCCAAATCACGGGAGCCGTAGTGGCACGCCTGCCAGTGAGAGGCTGTGCACTGTAAGGCACATGTCCTAAAGAAGGCGGTGAGTCTTGTAGTCACGCCTGCCACTTCCACGAAACACATCACCACGCGGCTAAAATGGATTCCCGCGTGCACTAGATAGTCCCAGGGGAGTTGGGGGGTTGGCGCGCACCTCTTGCAAATCACGGGAGCCGTGGTGGCACGCCTCCGAGTGAGAGGCTGTGCACTATGAGGCACATGTGCTAAAGAAGGTGGTGAGCCTTGTACTCACGCCTGCCACTTCCACGAAACGCATCACAACGCCTCCAAAATGAAATCCCAGGTGCACTAGTCCCAGGGGAACCTCGGCAATAGACGGGCAACTCCGGAAAATCGCGGGCGACGAAGTGGCATGCGTGAGAGTGGGAGGCTGTGCAAAAGGAAGGGCTGAGCCTTGTACTCAAGCCTGCTACTTCCACGAAACACATCACCACGCGGCCAAAACGGATTCCCGGGTGCACAAGATAGTCCCAGAGGAGTTGGAGAGTAGGCGCGCACCTCCTGCAAATCACGGGAGCCGTAGTGGCACGCCTCCGAGTGAGAGGCTGTGCACTATGAGGCACATGTCCTAAAGAAGGCGGTGAGCCTTGTACTCACGCCTGCCACGTCCACGAAACGCATGACAACGCCTCCAAAATGAAATCCCAGGTGCACTAGTCCCAGGGGAACCTCGGCAATAGACGGGCAACTCCGGAAAATCGCGGGCGACGAGGTGGCATGCGTGAGAGTGGGAGGCTGTGCAAGAGGAAGGGCTGAGCCTTGTACTGACGCCTGCTACTTCCACGAAACACATCACCACGCGGCCAAAACGGAGTCCCGGGTGCCCAAGATAGTCCCAGAGGAGTTGGAGAGTAGGCGCGCACCTCCTGCAAATCACGGGAGCCGTAGTGGCACGCCTCCGAGTGAGAGGCTGTGCACTATGAGGCACATGTCCTAAAGAAGGCGGTGAGCCTTGTACTCACGCCTGCCACTTCCACGAAACGCATGACAACGCCTCCAAAATGAAATCCCAGGTGCACTAGTCCCAGGGGAACCTCGGCAATAGACGGGCAACTCCGGAAAATCGCGGGCGACGGAGTGGCATGCGTGAGAGTGGGAGGCTGTGCAAGAGGAAGGGCTGAGCCTTGTACTGACGCCTGCTACTTCCACGAAACACATCACCACGCGGCCAAAACGGATTCCCGGGTGCACAAGATACTCCCAGAGGAGTTGGAGAGTAGGCGCGCACCTCCTGCCAAATCACGGGAGCCGTAGTGGCACGCCTGCCAGTGAGAGGCTGTGCACTGTGAGGCACATGTCCTAAAGAAGGCGGTGAGCCTTGTACTCACGCCTGCCACTTCCACGAAACGCATGACAACGCCTCCAAAATGAAATCCCAGGTGCACTAGACCCAGGGGAACCTCGGCAATAGACGCGCAACTCCGGGAAATAACGGGCGACGGAGTGGCATGCGTGAGAGTGGGAGGCTGTGCAAGAGGAAGGGCTGAGCCTTGTACTCACGCGTGCTACTTCCACGAAACACATCACCACGCGGCCAAAACGGATTCCCGGGTGCACAAGATAGTCCCAGAGGAGTTGGAGAGTAGGCGCGCACCTCCTGCAAATCACGGGAGCCGTAGTGGCACGCCTCCGAGTGAGAGGCTGTGCACTATGAGGCACATGTCCTAAAGAAGGCGGTGAGCCTTGTACTCACGCCTGCCACTTCCACGAAACGCATGACAACGCCTCCAAAATGAAATCCCAGGTGCACTAGTCCCAGGGGAACCTCGGCAATAGACGGGCAACTCCGGAAAATCGCGGGCGACGGAGTGGCATGCGTGAGAGTGGGAGGCTGTGCAAGAGGAAGGGCTGAGCCTTGTACTCACGCCTGCTACTTCCACGAAACACATCACCACGCGGCCAAAACGGATTCCCGGGTGCACAAGATAGTCCCAGAGGAGTTGGAGAGTAGGCGCGCACCTCCTGCCAAATCACGGGAGCCGTAGTGGCACGCCTGCCAGTGAGAGGCTGTGCACTGTGAGGCACAAGTCCTAAAGAAGGCGGTGAGCCTTGTACTCACGCCTGCCACTTCCACGAAACGCATGACAACGCCTCCAAAATGAAATCCCAGGTGCACTAGACCCAGGGGAACCTCGGCAATAGACGCGCAACTCCGGGAAATCACGGGCGACGGAGTGGCATGCGTGAGAGTGGGAGGCTGTGCAAGAGGAAGGGCTGAGCCTTGTACTCACGCCTGCTACTTCCACGAAACACATAACCACGCGGCCAAAACGGATTCCCGGGTGCACTAGATAGACCCAGGGGAGTTGGAGAGTAGGCGCGCACCTCCTGCCAAATCACGGGAGCCGTAGTGGCACGCCTGCCAGTGAGAGGCTGTGCACTGTGAGGCACATGTGCTAAAGAAGGCGGTGAGTCTTGTACTCACGCCTGCCACTTCCACGAAACACATCACCACGCGGCTAAAATGGATTCCCGCGTGCACTAGATAGTCCCACGGGAGTTGGGGGGTAGGCGCGCACCTCCTGCAAGTCACGGGAGCCGTGGTGGCACGCCTCCGAGTGAGAGGCTGTGCACTATGAGGCACATGTGCTAAGGAAGGTGGTGAGCCTTGTACTCACGCCTGCCACTTCCACGAAACGCATGACAACGCCTCCAAAATGAAATCCCAGGTGCACTAGTCCCAGGGGAACCTCGGAAATAGACGGGCAACTCCGGGAAATCACGGGCGACGGAGTGGCAGGCGTGAGAGTGGGAGGCTGTGCAAGAGGAAGGGCTGAGCCTTGTACTCACGCCTGCCACTTCCACGAAACACATCACCACGCGGCCAAAACGGATTCCCGGGTGCACTAGATAGTCCCAGGGGAGTTGGAGAGTAGGCGCGCACCTCCTGCCAAATCACGGGAGCCGTAGTGGCACGCCTGCCAGTGAGAGGCTGTACACTGTGAGGCACATGTGCTAAAGAAGGCGGTGAGTCTTGTACTCACGCCTGCCACTTCCACGAAACACATCACCACGCGGCTAAAATGGATTCCCGCGTGCACTAGATAGTCCCAGGGGAGTTGGGGGGTAGGCGTGCACCTCCTGCAAATCACGGGAGCCGTGGTGGCACGCCTCCGAGTGAGAGGCTGTGCACTATGAGGCACATGTGCTAAAGAAGGTGGTGAGCCTTGTACTCACGCCTGCCACTTCCACGAAACGCATGACAACGCCTCCAAAATGAAATCCCAGGTGCACTAGTCCCAGGGGAACCTCGGCAATAGACGGGCAACTCCGGAAAATCGCGGGCGACGGAGTGGCATGCGTGAGAGTGGGAGGCTGTGCAAGAGGAAGGGCTGAGCCTTGTACTCACGCCTGCTACTTCCACGAAACACATCACCACGCGGCCAAAACGGATTCCCGGGTGCACAAGATAGTCCCAGAGGAGTTGGAGAGTAGGCAAGCACCTCCTGCCAAATCACGGGAGCCGTAGTGGCACGCCTGCCAGTGAGAGGCTGTGCACTGTAAGGCACATGTCCTAAAGAAGGCGGTGAGTCTTGTAGTCACGCCTGCCACTTCCACGAAACACATCACCACGCGGCTAAAATGGATTCCCGCGTGCACTAGATAGTCCCAGGGGAGTTGGGGGGTAGGCGCGCACCTCCTGCAAATCACGGGAGCCGTGGTGGCACGCCTCCGAGTGAGAGGCTGTGCACTATGAGGCACATGTGCTAAAGAAGGTGGTGAGCCTTGTACTCACGCCTGCCACTTCCACGAAACGCATCACAACGCCTCCAAAATGAAATCCCAGGTGCACTAGTCCCAGGGGAACCTCGGTAATAGACGGGCAACTCCGGAAAATCTTGGGCGACGAAGTGGCATGCGTGAGAGTGGGAGGCTGTGCAAAAGGAAGGGCTGAGCCTTGTACTCACGCCTGCTACTTCCACGAAACACATCACCACGCGGCCAAAACGGATTCCCGGGTGCACAAGATAGTCCCAGAGGAGTTGGAGAGTAGGCGCGCACCTCCTGCAAATCACGGGAGCCGTAGTGGCACGCCTCCGAGTGAGAGGCTGTGCACTATGAGGCACATGTCCTAAAGAAGGCGGTGAGCCTTGTACTCACGCCAGCCACTTCCACGAAACGCATGACAACGCCTCCAAAATGAAATCCCAGGTGCACTAGACCCAGGGGAACCTCGGCAATAGACGCGCAACTCCGGGAAATCACGGGCGACGGAGTGGCATGCGTGAGAGTGGGAGGCTGTGCAAGAGGAAGGGCTGAGCCTTGTACTCACGCCTGCTACTTCCACGAAACACATAACCACGCGGCCAAAACGGATTCCCGGGTGCACTAGATAGTCCCAGGGGAGTTGGAGAGTAGGCGCGCACCTCCTGCCAAATCACGGGAGCCGTAGTGGCACGCCTGCCAGTGAGAGGCTGTGCACTGTGAGGCACATGTGCTAAAGAAGGCGGTGAGTCTTGTACTCACGCCTGCCACTTCCACGAAACACATCACCACGCGGCTAAAATGGATTCCCGCGTGCACTAGATAGTCCCAGGGGAGTTGGGGGGTAGGCGCGCACCTCCTGCAAATCACGGGAGCCGTGGTGGCACGCCTTCGAGTGAGAGGCTGTGCACTATGAGGCACATGTGCTAAAGAAGGTGGTGAGCCTTGTACTCACGCCTGCCACTTCCACGAAACGCATGACAACGCCTCCAAAATGAAATCCCAGGTGCACTAGTCCCAGGGGAACCTCGGCAATAGACGGGCAACTCCGGAAAATCGCGGGCGACGAAGTCGCATGCGTGAGAGTGGGAGGCTGTGCAAGAGGAAGGGCTGAGCCTTGTACTGACGCCTGCTACTTCCACGAAACACATCACCACGCGGCCAAAACGGATTCCCCGGGTGAACAAGATAGTCCCAGAGGAGTTGGAGAGTAGGCGCGCACCTCCTGCAAATCACGGGAGCCGTAGTGGCACGCCTCCGAGTGAGAGGCTGTGCACTATGAGGCACATGTCCTAAAGAAGGCGGTGAGCCTTGTACTCACGCCTGCCACTTCCACGAAACGCATGACAACGCCTCCAAAATGAAATCCCAGGTGCACTAGTCCCAGGGAAACCTCGGCAATAGACGGGGAACTCCGGAAAATCGCGGGCGACGGAGTGGCATGCGTGAGAGTGGGAGGCTGTGCAAGAGGAAGGGCTGAGCCTTGTACTGACGCCTGCTACTTCCACGAAACACATCACCACGCGGCCAAAACGGATTCCCGGGTGCACAAGATAGTCCCAGAGGAGTTGGAGAGTAGGCGCGCACCTCCTGCCAAATCACGGGAGCCGTAGTGGCACGCCTGCCAGTGAGAGGCTGTGCACTGTGAGGCACATGTCCTAAAGAAGGCGGTGAGCCTTGTACTCACGCCTGCCACTTCCACGAAACGCATGACAACGCCTCCAAAATGAAATCCCAGGTGCACTAGACCCAGGGGAACCTCGGCAATAGACGCGCAACTCCGGGAAATAACGGGCGACGGAGTGGCATGCGTGAGAGTGGGAGGCTGTGCAAGAGGAAGGGCTGAGCCTTGTACTCACGCGTGCTACTTCCACGAAACACATCACCACGCGGCCAAAACGGATTCCCGGGTGCACAAGATAGTCCCAGAGGAGTTGGAGAGTAGGCGCGCACCTCCTGCAAATCACGGGAGCCGTAGTGGCACGCCTCCGAGTGAGAGGCTGTGCACTATGAGGCACATGTCCTAAAGAAGGCGGTAAGCCTTGTACTCACGCCTGCCACTTCCACGAAACGCATGACAACGCCTCCAAAATGAAATCCCAGGTGCACTAGTCCCAGGGGAACCTCGGCAATAGACGGGCAACACCGGAAAATCGCGGGCGACGGAGTGGCATGCGTGAGAGTGGGAGGCTGTGCAAGAGGAAGGGCTGAGCCTTGTACTCACGCCTGCTACTTCCACGAAACACATCACCACGCGGCCAAAACGGATTCCCGGGTGCACAAGATAGTCCAAGAGGAGTTGGAGAGTAGGCGCGCACCTCCTGCCAAATCACGGGAGCCGTAGTGGCACGCCTGCCAGTGAGAGGCTGTGCACTGTGAGGCACATGTCCTAAAGAAGGCGGTGAGCCTTGTACTCACGCCTGCCACTTCCACGAAACGCATGACAACGCCTCCAAAATGAAATCCCAGGTGCACTAGACCCAGGGGAACCTCGGCAATAGACGCGCAACTCCGGGAAATCACGGGCGACGGAGTGGCATGCGTGAGAGTGGGAGGCTGTGCAAGAGGAAGGGCTGAGCCTTGTACTCACGCCTGCTACTTCCACGAAACACATAACCACGCGGCCAAAACGGATTCCCGGGTGCACTAGATAGTCCCAGGGGAGTTGGAGAGTAGGCGCGCACCTCCTGCCAAATCACGGGAGCCGTAGTGGCACGCCTGCCAGTGAGAGGCTGTGCACTGTGAGGCACATGTGCTAAAGAAGGCGGTGAGTCTTGTACTCACGCCTGCCACTTCCACGAAACACATCACCACGCGGCTAAAATGGATTCCCGCGTGCACTAGATAGTCCCAGGGGAGTTGGGGGGTAGGCGCGCACCTCCTGCAAGTCACGGGAGCCGTGGTGGCACGCCTCCGAGTGAGAGGCTGTGCACTATGAGGCACATGTGCTAAGGAAGGTGGTGAGCCTTGTACTCACGCCTGCCACTTCCACGAAACGCATGACAACGCCTCCAAAATGAAATCCCAGGTGCACTAGTCTCAGGGGAACCTCGGAAATAGACGGGCAACTCCGGGAAATCACGGGCGACGGAGTGGCATGCGTGAGAGTGGGAGGCTGTGCAAGAGGAAGGGCTGAGCCTTGTACTGACGCCTGCCACTTCCACGAAACACATCACCACGCGGCCAAAACGGATTCCCGGGTGCACTAGATAGTCCCAGGGGAGTTGGAGAGTAGGCGCGCACCTCCTGCCAAATCACGGGAGCCGTAGTGGCACGCCTGCCAGTGAGAGGCTGTGCACTGTGAGGCACATGTGCTAAAGAAGGCGGTGAGTCTTGTACTCACGCCTGCCACTTCCACGAAACACATCACCACGCGGCTAAAATGGATTCCCGCGTGCACTAGATAGTCCCAGGGGAGTTGGGGGGTAGGCGCGCACCTCCTGCAAATCACGGGAGCCGTGGTGGCACGCCTCCGAGTGAGAGGCTGTGCACTATGAGGCACATGTGCTAAAGAAGGTGGTGAGCCTTGTACTCACGCCTGCCACTTCCACGAAACGCATGACAACGCCTCCAAAATGAAATCCCAGGTGCACTAGTCCCAGGGGAACCTCGGCAATAGACGGGCAACTCCGGAAAATCGCGGGCGACGGAGTGGCATGCGTGAGAGTGGGAGGCTGTGCAAGAGGAAGGGCTGAGCCTTGTACTCACGCCTGCTACTTCCACGAAACACATCACCACGCGGCCAAAACGGATTCCCGGGTGCACAAGATAGTCCCAGAGGAGTTGGAGAGTAGGCGCGCACCTCCTGCCAAATCACGGGAGCCGTAGTGGCACGCCTGCCAGTGAGAGGCTGTGCACTGTAAGGCACATGTCCTAAAGAAGGCGGTGAGTCTTGTAGTCACGCCTGCCACTTCCACGAAACACATCACCACGCGGCTAAAATGGATTCCCGCGTGCACTAGATAGTCCCAGGGGAGTTGGGGGGTAGGCGCGCACCTCCTGCAAATCACGGGAGCCGTGGTGGCACGCCTCCGAGTGAGAGGCTGTGCACTATGAGGCACATGTGCTAAAGAAGGTGGTGAGCCTTGTACTCACGCCTGCCACTTCCACGAAACGCATGACAACGCCTCCAAAATGAAATCCCAGGTGCACTAGTCCCAGGGGAACCTCGGCAATAGACGGGCAACTCCGGAAAATCGCGGGCGACGAAGTGGCATGCGTGAGAGTGGGAGGCTGTGCAAAAGGAAGGGCTGAGCCTTGTACTCACGCCTGCTACTTCCACGAAACACATCACCACGCGGCCAAAACGGATTCCCGGGTGCACAAGATAGTCCCAGAGGAGTTGGAGAGTAGGCGCGCACCTCCTGCAAATCACGGGAGCCGTAGTGGCACGCCTCCGAGTGAGAGGCTGTGCACTATGAGGCACATGTCCTAAAGAAGGCGGTGAGCCTTGTACTCACGCCTGCCACTTCCACGAAACGCATGACAACGCCTCCAAAATGAAATCCCAGGTGCACTAGTCCCAGGGGAACCTCGGCAATAGACGGGCAACTCCGGAAAATCGCGGGCGACGGAGTGGCATGCGTGGGAGTGGGAGGCTGTGCAAGAGGAAGGGCTAAGCCTTGTACTCACGCCTGCTACTTCCACGAAACACATCACCACGCGGCCAAAACGGATTCCCGGGTGCACAAGATAGTCCCAGAGGAGTTGGAGAGTAGGCGCGCACCTCCTGCCAAATCACGGGAGCCGTAGTGGCACGCCTGCCAGTGAGAAGCTGTGCACTGTAAGGCACATGTCCTAAAGAAGGCGGTGAGTCTTGTAGTCACGCCTGCCACTTCCACGAAACACATCACCACGCGGCTAAAATGGATTCCCGCGTGCACTAGATAGTCCCAGGGGAGTTGGGGGGTAGGCGCGCACCTCCTGCAAATCACGGGAGCCGTGGTGGCACGCCTCCGAGTGAGAGGCTGTGCACTATGAGGCACATGTGCTAAAGAAGGTGGTGAGCCTTGTACTCACGCCTGCCACTTCCACGAAACGCATCACAACGCCTCCAAAATGAAATCCCAGGTGCACTAGTCCCAGGGGAACCTCGGCAATAGACGGGCAACTCCGGAAAATCGCGGGCGACGAAGTGGCATGCGTGAGAGTGGGAGGCTGTGCAAAAGGAAGGGCTGAGCCTTGTACTCAAGCCTGCTACTTCCACGAAACACATCACCACGCGGCCAAAACGGATTCCCGGGTGCACATGATAGTCCCAGAGGAGTTGGAGAGTAGGCGCGCACCTCCTGCAAATCACGGGAGCCGTACTGGCACGCCTCCGAGTGAGAGGCTGTGCACTATGAGGCACATGTCCTAAAGAAGGCGGTGAGCCTTGTACTCACGCCTGCCACTTCCACGAAACGCATGACAACGCCTCCAAAATGAAATCCCAGGTGCACTAGTCCCAGGGGAACCTCGGCAATAGACGGGCAACTCCGGAAAATCGCGGGCGACGAAGTGGCATGCGTGAGAGTGGGAGGCTGTGCAAGAGGAAGGGCTGAGCCTTGTACTGACGCCTGCTACTTCCACGAAACACATCACCACGCGGCCAAAACGGATTCCCCGGGTGCACAAGATAGTCCCAGAGGAGTTGGAGAGTAGGCGCGCACCTCCTGCAAATCACGGGAGCCGTAGTGGCACGCCTCCGAGTGAGAGGCTGTGCACTATGAGGCACATGTCCTAAAGAAGGCGGTGAGCCTTGTACTCACGCCTGCCACTTCCACGAAACGCATGACAACGCCTCCAAAATGAAATCCCAGGTGCACTAGACCCAGGGGAACCTCGGCAATAGACGCGCAACTCCGGGAAATAACGGGCGACGGAGTGGCATGCGTGAGAGTGGGAGGCTGTGCAAGAGGAAGGGCTGAGCCTTGTACTCACGCGTGCTACTTCCACGAAACACATCACCACGCGGCCAAAACGGATTCCCGGGTGCACAAGATAGTCCCAGAGGAGTTGGAGAGTAGGCGCGCACCTCCTGCAAATCACGGGAGCCGTAGTGGCACGCCTCCGAGTGAGAGGCTGTGCACTATGAGGCACATGTCCTAAAGAAGGCGGTGAGCCTTGTACTCACGCCTGCCACTTCCACGAAACGCATGACAACGCCTCCAAAATGAAATCCCAGGTGCACTAGTCCCAGGGGAACCTCGGCAATAGACGGGCAACTCCGGAAAATCGCGGGCGACGGAGTGGCATGCGTGAGAGTGGGAGGCTGTGCAAGAGGAAGGGCTGAGCCTTGTACTCACGCCTGCTACTTCCACGAAACACATCACCACGCGGCCAAAACGGATTCCCGGGTGCACAAGATAGTCCCAGAGGAGTTGGAGAGTAGGCGCGCACCTCCTGCCAAATCACGGGAGCCGTAGTGGCACGCCTGCCAGTGAGAGGCTGTGCACTGTGAGGCACATGTCCTAAAGAAGGCGGTGAGCCTTGTACTCACGCCTGCCACTTCCACGAAACGCATGACAACGCCTCCAAAATGAAATCCCAGGTGCACTAGACCCAGGGGAACCTCGGCAATAGACGCGCAACTCCGGGAAATCACGGGCGACGGAGTGGCATGCGTGAGAGTGGGAGGCTGTGCAAGAGGAAGGGCTGAGCCTTGTACTCACGCCTGCTACTTCCACGAAACACATAACCACGCGGGCAAGACGGATTCCCGGGTGCACTAGATAGTCCCAGGGGAGTTGGAGAGTAGGCGCGCACCTCCTGCCAAATCACGGGAGCCGTAGTGGCACGCCTGCCAGTGAGAGGCTGTGCACTGTGAGGCACATGTGCTAAAGAAGGCGGTGAGTCTTGTACTCACGCCTGCCACTTCCACGAAACACATCACCACGCGGCTAAAATGGATTCCCGCGTGCACTAGATAGTCCCAGGGGAGTTGGGGGGTAGGCGCGCACCTCCTGCAAGTCGCGGGAGCCGTGGTGGCACGCCTCCGAGTGAGAGGCTGTGCACTATGAGGCACATGTGCTAAGGAAAGTGGTGAGCCTTGTACTCACGCCTGCCACTTCCACGAAACGCATGACAACGCCTCCAAAATGAAATCCCAGGTGCACTAGTCCCAGGGGAACCTCGGAAATAGACGGGCAACTCCGGGAAATCACGGGCGACGGAGTGGCATGCGTGAGAGTGGGAGGCTGTGCAAGAGGAAGGGCTGAGCCTTGTACTCACGCCTGCCACTTCCACGAAACACATCACCACGCGGCCAAAACGGATTCCCGGGTGCACTAGATAGTCCCAGGGGAGTTGGAGAGTAGGCGCGCACCTCCTGCCAAATCACGGAAGCCGTAGTGGCACGCCTGCCAGTGAGAGGCTGTGCACTGTGAGGCACATGTGCTAAAGAAGGCGGTGAGTCTTGTACTCACGCCTGCCACTTCCACGAAACACATCACCACGCGGCTAAAATGGATTCCCGCGTGCACTAGATAGTCCCAGGGGAGTTGGGGGGTAGGCGCGCACCTCCTGCAAATCACGGGAGCCGTGGTGGCACGCCTCCGAGTGAGAGGCTGTGCACTATGAGGCACATGTGCTAAAGAAGGTGGTGAGCCTTGTACTCACGCCTGCCACTTCCACGAAACGCATGACAACGCCTCCAAAATGAAATCCCAGGTGCACTAGTCCCAGGGGAACCTCGGCAATAGACGGGCAACTCCGGAAAATCGCGGGCGACGGAGTGGCATGCGTGAGAGTGGGAGGCTGTGCAAGAGGAAGGGCTGAGCCTTGTACTCACGCCTGCTACTTCCACGAAACACATCACCACGCGGCCAAAACGGATTCCCGGGTGCACAAGATAGTCCCAGAGGAGTTGGAGAGTAGGCACGCACCTCCTGCCAAATCACGGGAGCCGTAGTGGCACGCCTGCCAGTGAGAGGCTGTGCACTGTAAGGCACATGTCCTAAAGAAGGCGGTGAGTCTTGTAGTCACGCCTGCCACTTCCACGAAACACATCACCACGCGGCTAAAATGGATTCCCGCGTGCACTAGATAGTCCCAGGGGAGTTGGGGGGTAGGCGCGCACCTCCTGCAAATCACGGGAGCCGTGGTGGCACGCCTCCGAGTGAGAGGCTGTGCACTATGAGGCACATGTGCTAAAGAAGGTGGTGAGCCTTGTACTCACGACTGCCACTTCCACGAAACGCATCACAACGCCTCCAAAATGAAATCCCAGGTGCACTAGTCCCAGGGGAACCTCGGCAATAGACGGGCAACTCCGGAAAATCGTGGGCGACGAAGTGGCATGCGTGAGAGTGGGAGGCTGTGCAAAAGGAAGGGCTGAGCCTTGTACTCACGCCTGCTACTTCCACGAAACACATCACCACGCGGCCAAAACGGATTCCCGGGTGCACAAGATAGTCCCAGAGGAGTTGGAGAGTAGGCGCGCACCTCCTGCAAATCACGGGAGCCGTAGTGGCACGCCTCCGAGTGAGAGGCTGTGCACTATGAGGCACATGTCCTAAAGAAGGCGGTGAGCCTTGTACTCACGCCTGCCACTTCCACGAAACGCATGACAACGCCTCCAAAATGAAATCCCAGGTGCACTAGTCCCAGGGGAACCTCGGCAATAGACGGGCAACTCCGGAAAATCGCGGGCGACGGAGTGGCATGCGTGAGAGTGGGAGGCTGTGCAAGAGGAAGGGCTGAGCCTTGTACTCACGCCTGCTACTTCCACGAAACACATCACCACGCGGCCAAAACGGATTCCCGGGTGCACAAGATAGTCCCAGAGGAGTTGGAGAGTAGGCGCGCACCTCCTGCCAAATCACGGGAGCCGTAGTGGCACGCCTGCCAGTGAGAGGCTGTGCACTGTAAGGCACATGTCCTAAAGAAGGCGGTGAGTCTTGTAGTCACGCCTGCCACTTCCACGAAACACATCACCACGCGACTAAAATGGATTCCCGCGTGCACTAGATAGTCCCAGGGGAGTTGGGGGGTAGGCGCGCACCTCCTGCAAATCACGGGAGCCGTGGTGGCACGCCTCCGAGTGAGAGGCTGTGCACTATGAGGCACATGTGCTAAAGAAGGTGGTGAGCCTTGTACTCACGCCTGCCACTTCCACGAAACGCATCACAACGCCTCCAAAATGAAATCCCAGGTGCACTAGTCCCAGGGGAACCTCGGCAATAGACGGGCAACTCAAGCCTGTACTCAAGCCTTGTACTCAAGCCTTGTACTCAAGCCTTGTACTCAAGCCTTGTACTCAAGCCTGCTACTTCCACGAAACACATCACCACGCGGCCAAAACGGATTCCCGGGTGCACAAGATAGTCCCAGAGGAGTTGGAGAGTAGGCGCGCACCTCCTGCAAATCACGGGAGCCGTAGTGGCACGCCTCCGAGTGAGAGGCTGTGCACTATGAGGCACATGTCCTAAAGAAGGCGGTGAGCCTTGTACTCACGCCTGCCACTTCCACGAAACGCATGACAACGCCTCCAAAATGAAATCCCAGGTGCACTAGTCCCAGGGGAACCTCGGCAATAGACGGGCAACTCCGGAAAATCGCGGGCGACGAAGTGGCATGCGTGAGAGTGGGAGGCTGTGCAAGAGGAATGGCTGAGCCTTGTACTGACGCCTGCTACTTCCACGAAACACATCACCACGCGGCCAAAACGGATTCCCCGGGTGCACAAGATAGTCCCAGAGGAGTTGGAGAGTAGGCGCGTACCTCCTGCAAATCACGGGAGCCGTAGTGGCACGCCTGCCAGTGAGAGGCTGTGCACTGTGAGGCACATGTCCTAAAGAAGGCGGTGAGCCTTGTACTCACGCCTGCCACTTCCACGAAACGCATGACAACGCCTCCAAAATGAAATCCCAGGTGCACTAGACCCAGGGGAACCTCGGCACTAGACGCGCAACCCCGGGAAATAACGGGCGACGGAGTGGCATGCGTGAGAGTGGGAGGCTGTGCAAGAGGAAGGGCTGAGCCTTGTACTCACGCGTGCTACTTCCACGAAACACATCACCACGCGGCCAAAACGGATTCCCGGGTGCACAAGATAGTCCCAGAGGAGTTGGAGAGTAGGCGCGCACCTCCTGCAAGTCACGGGAGCCGTAGTGGCACGCCTCCGAGTGAGAGGCTGTGCACTATGAGGCACATGTCCTAAAGAAGGCGGTGAGCCTTGTACTCACGCCTGCCACTTCCACGAAACGCATGACAACGCCTCCAAAATGAAATCCCAGGTGCACTAGTCCCAGGGGAACCTCGGCAATAGACGGGCAACTCCGGAAAATCGCGGGCGACGGAGTGGCATGCGTGAGAGTGGGAGGCTGTGCAAGAGGAAGGGCTGAGCCTTGTACTCACGCCTGCCACTTCCACGAAACACATCACCACGCGGCCAAAACGGATTCCCGGGTGCACTAGATAGTCCCAGGGGAGTTGGAGAGTAGGCGCGCACCTCCTGCCAAATCACGGGAGCCGTAGTGGCACGCCTGCCAGTGAGAGGCTGTGCACTGTGAGGCACATGTGCTAAAGAAGGCGGTGAGTCTTGTACTCACGCCTGCCACTTCCACGAAACACATCACCACGCGGCTAAAATGGATTCCCGCGTGCACTAGATAGTCCCAGGGGAGTTGGGGGGTAGGCGCGCACCTCCTGCAAATCACGGGAGCCGTGGTGGCACGCCTCCGAGTGAGAGGCTGTGCACTATGAGGCACATGTGCTAAAGAAGGTGGTGAGCCTTGTACTCACGCCTGCCACTTCCACGAAACGCATGACAACGCCTCCAAAATGAAATCCCAGGTGCACTAGTCCCAGGGGAACCTCGGCAATAGACGGGCAACTCCGGAAAATCGCGGGCGACGGAGTGGCATGCGTGAGAGTGGGAGGCTGTGCAAGAGGAAGGGCTGAGCCTTGTACTCACGCCTGCTACTTCCACGAAACACATCACCACGCGGCCAAAACGGATTCCCGGGTGCACAAGATAGTCCCAGAGGAGTTGGAGAGTAAGCGCGCACCTCCTACCAAATCACGGGAGCCGTAGTGGCACGCCTGCCAGTGAGAGGCTGTGCACTGTAAGGCACATGTCCTAAAGAAGGCGGTGAGTCTTGTAGTCACGCCTGCCACTTCCACGAAACACATCACCACGCGGCTAAAATGGATTCCCGCGTGCACTAGATAGTCCCAGGGGAGTTGGGGGGTAGGCGCGCACCTCCTGCAAATCACGGGAGCCATGGTGGCACGCCTCCGAGTGAGAGTCTGTGCACTATGAGGCACATGTGCTAAAGAAGGTGGTGAGCCTTGTACTCACGCCTGCCACTTCCACGAAACGCATCACAACGCCTCCAAAATGAAATCCCAGGTGCACTAGTCCCAGGGGAACCTCGGCAATAGACGGGCAACTCCGGAAAATCGCGGGCGACGAAGTGGCATGCGTGAGAGTGGGAGGCTGTGCAAAAGGAAGGGCTGAGCCTTGTACTCACGCCTGCTACTTCCACGAAACACATCACCACGCGGCCAAAACGGATTCCCGGGTGCACAAGATAGTCCCAGAGGAGTTGGAGAGTAGGCGCGCACCTCTTGCCAAATCACGGGAGCCGTAGTGGCACGCCTCCGAGTGAGAGGCTGTGCACTATGAGGCACATGTCCTAAAGAAGGCGGTGAGCCTTGTACTCACGCCTGCCACTTCCACGAAACGCATGACAACGCCTCCAAAATGAAATCCCAGGTGCACTAGTCCCAGGGGAACCTCGGCAATAGACGGGCAACTCCGGAAAATTGCGGGCGACGGAGTGGCATGCGTGAGAGTGGGAGGCTGTGCAAGAGGAAGGGCTGAGCCTTGTACTCACGCCTGCTACTTCCACGAAACACATCACCACGCGGCCAAAACGGATTCCCGGGTGCACAAGATAGTCCCAGAGGAGTTGGAGAGTAGGCGCGCACCTCCTGCCAAATCACGGGAGCCGTAGTGGCACGCCTGCCAGTGAGAGGCTGTGCACTGTAAGGCACATGTCCTAAGGAAGGCGGTGAGTCTTGTAGTCACGCCTGCCACTTCCACGAAACACATCACCACGCGGCTAAAATGGATTCCCGCGTGCACTAGATAGTCCCAGGGGAGTTGGGGGGTAGGCGCGCACCTCCTGCAAATCACGGGAGCCGTGGTGGCACGCCTCCGAGTGAGAGGCTGTGCACTATGAGGCACATGTGCTAAAGAAGGTGGTGAGCCTTGTACTCACGCCTGCCACTTGCACGAAACGCATCACAACGCCTCCAAAATGAAATCCCAGGTGCACTAGTCCCAGGGGAACCTCGGCAATAGACGGGCAACTCCGGAAAATCGCGGGCGACGAAGTGGCATGCGTGAGAGTGGGAGGCTGTGCAAAAGGAAGGGCTGAGCCTTGTACTCAAGCCTGCTACTTCCACGAAACACATCACCACGCGGCCAAAACGGATTCCCGGGTGCACAAGATAGTCCCAGAGGAGTTGGAGAGTAGGCGCGCACCTCCTGCAAATCACGGGAGCCGTAGTGGCACGCCTCCGAGTGAGAGGCTGTGCACTATGAGGCACATGTCCTAAAGAAGGCGGTGAGCCTTGTACTCACGCCTGCCACTTCCACGAAACGCATAACAACGCCTCCAAAATGAAATCGCAGGTGCACTAGTCCCAGGGGAACCTCGGCAATAGACGGGCAACTCCGGAAAATCGCGGGCGACGAAGTGGCATGCGTGAGAGTGGGAGGCTGTGCAAGAGGAAGGGCTGAGCCTTGTACTGACGCCTGCTGCTTCCACGAAACACATCACCACGCGGCCAAAACGGATTCCCCGGGTGCACAAGATAGTCCCAGAGGAGTTGGAGAGTAGGCGCGCACCTCCTGCAAATCACGGGAGCCGTAGTGGCACGCCTCCGAGTGAGAGGCTGTGCACTATGAGGCACATGTCCTAAAGAAGGCGGTGAGCCTTGTACTCACGCCTGCCACTTCCACGAAACGCATGACAACGCCTCCAAAATGAAATCCCAGGTGCACTAGTCCCAGGGGAACCTCGGCAATAGACGGGCAACTCCGGAAAATCGCGGACGACGGAGTGGCATGCGTGAGAGTGGGAGGCTGTGCAAGAGGAAGGGCTGAGCCTTGTACTGACGCCTGCTACTTCCACGAAACACATCACCACGCGGCCAAAACGGATTCCCGGGTGCACAAGATAGTCCCAGAGGAGTTGGAGAGTAGGCGCGCACCTCCTGCCAAATCACGGGAGCCGTAGTGGCACGCCTGCCAGTGAGAGGCTGTGCACTGTGAGGCACATGTCCTAAAGAAGGCGGTGAGCCTTGTACTCACGCCTGCCACTTCCACGAAACGCATGACAACGCCTCCAAATTGAAATCCCAGGTGCACTAGACCCAGGGGAACCTCGGCAATAGACGCGCAACTCCGGGAAATAACGGGCGACGGAGTGGCATGCGTGAGAGTGGGAGGCTGTGCAAGAGGAAGGGCTGAGCCTTGTACTCACGCGTGCTACTTCCACGAAACACATCACCACGCGGCCAAAACGGATTCCCGGGTGCACAAGATAGTCCCAGAGGAGTTGGAGAGTAGGCGCGCACCTCCTGCAAATCACGGGAGCCGTAGTGGCACGCCTCCGAGTGAGAGGCTGTGCACTATGAGGCACATGTCCTAAAGAAGGCGGTGAGCCTTGTACTCACGCCTGCCACTTCCACGAAACGCATGACAACGCCTCCAAAATGAAATCCCAGGTGCACTAGTCCCAGGGGAACCTCGGCAATAGACGGGCAACTCCGGAAAATCGCGGGCGACGGAGTGGCATGCGTGAGAGTGGGAGGCTGTGCAAGAGGAAGGGCTGAGCCTTGTACTCACGCCTGCTACTTCCACGAAACACATCACCACGCGGCCAAAACGGATTCCCGGGTGCACAAGATAGTCCCAGAGGAGTTGGAGAGTAGGCGCGCACCTCCTGCCAAATCACGGGAGCCGTAGTGGCACGCCTGCCAGTGAGAGGCTGTGCACTGTGAGGCACATGTCCTAAAGAAGGCGGTGAGCCTTGTACTCACGCCTGCCACTTCCACGAAACGCATGACAACGCCTCCAAAATGAAATCCCAGGTGCACTAGACCCAGGGGAACCTCGGCAATAGACGCGCAACTCCGGGAAATCACGGGCGACGGAGTTGCATGCGTGAGAGTGGGAGGCTGTGCAAGAGGAAGGGCTGAGCCTTGTACTCACGCCTGCTACTTCCACGAAACACATAACCACGCGGCCAAAACGGATTCCCAGGTGCACTAGATAGTCCCAGGGGAGTTGGAGAGTAGGCGCGCACCTCCTGCCAAATCACGGGAGCCGTAGTGGCACGCCTGCCAGTGAGAGGCTGTGCACTGTGAGGCACATGTGCTAAAGAAGGCGGTGAGTCTTGTACTCACGCCTGCCACTTCCACGAAACACATCACCACGCGGCTAAAATGGATTCCCGCGTGCACTAGATAGTCCCAGGGGAGTTGGGGGGTAGGCGCGCACCTCCTGCAAGTCACGGGAGCCGTGGTGGCACGCCTCCGAGTGAGAGGCTGTGCACTATGAGGCACATGTGCTAAGGAAGGTGGTGAGCCTTGTACTCACGCCTGCCACTTCCACGAAACGCATGACAACGCCTCCAAAATGAAATCCCAGGTGCACTAGTCCCAGGGGAACCTCGGAAATAGACGGGCAACTCCGGGAAATCACGGGCGACGGAGTGGCATGCGTGAGAGTGGGAGGCTGTGCAAGAGGAAGGGCTGAGCCTTGTACTCACGCCTGCCACTTCCACGAAACACATCACCACGCGGCCAAAACGGATTCCCGGGTGCACTAGATAGTCCCAGGGGAGTTGGAGAGTAGGCGCGCACCTCCTGCCAAATCACGGGAGCCGTAGTGGCACGCCTGCCAGTGAGAGGCTGTGCACTGTGAGGCACATGTGCTAAAGAAGGCGGTGAGTCTTGTACTCACGCCTGCCACTTCCACGAAACGCATGACAACGCCTCCAAAATGAAATCCCAGGTGCACTAGTCCCAGGGGAACCTCGGCAATAGACGGGCAACTCCGGAAAATCGCGGGCGACGGAGTGGCATGCGTGAGAGTGGGAGGCTGTGCAAGAGGAAGGGCTGAGCCTTGTACTCACGCCTGCTACTTCCACGAAACACATCACCACGCGGCCAAAACGGATTCCCGGGTGCACAAGATAGTCCCAGAGGAGTTGGAGAGTAGGCGAGCACCTCCTGCCAAATCACGGGAGCCGTAGTGGCACGCCTGCCAGTGAGAGGCTGTGCACTGTAAGGCACATGTTCTAAAGAAGGCGGTGAGTCTTGTAGTCACGCCTGCCACTTCCACGAAACACATCACCACGCGGCTAAAATGGATTCCCGCGTGCACTAGATAGTCCCAGGGGAGCTGGGGGGTAGGCGCGCACCTCCTGCAAATCACGGGAGCCGTGGTGGCACGCCTCCGAGTGAGAGGCTGTGCACTATGAGGCACATGTGCTAAAGAAGGTGGTGAGCCTTGTACTCACGCCTGCCACTTCCACGAAACGCATCACAACGCCTCCAAAATGAAATCCCAGGTGCACTAGTCCCAGGGGAACCTCGGCAATAGACGGGCAACTCCGGAAAATCGCGGGCGACGAAGTGGCATGCGTGAGAGTGGGAGGCTGTGCAAAAGGAAGGGCTGAGCCTTGTACTCACGCCTGCTACTTCCACGAAACACATCACCACGCGGCCAAAACGGATTCCCGGGTGCACAAGATAGTCCCAGAGGAGTTGGAGAGTAGGCGCGCACCTCCTGCAAATCACGGGAGCCGTAGTGGCACGCCTCCGAGTGAGAGGCTGTGCACTATGAGGCACATGTCCTAAAGAAGGCGGTGAGCCTTGTACTCACGCCTGCCACTTCCACGAAACGCATGACAACGCCTCCAAAATGAAATCCCAGGTGCACTAGTCCCAGGGGAACCTCGGCAATAGACGGGCAACTCCGGAAAATCGCGGGCGACGGAGTGGCATGCGTGAGAGTGGGAGGCTGTGCAAGAGGAAGGGCTGAGCCTTGTACTCACGCCTGCTACTTCCACGAAACACATCACCACGCGGCCAAAACGGATTCCCGGGTGCACAAGATAGTCCCAGAGGAGTTGGAGAGTAGGCGCGCACCTCCTGCCAAATCACGGGAGCCGTAGTGGCACGCCTGCCAGTGAGAGGCTGTGCACTGTAAGGCACATGTCCTAAAGAAGGCGGTGAGTCTTGTAGTCACGCCTGCCACTTCCACGAAACACATCACCACGCGGCTAAAATGGATTCCCGCGTGCACTACATAGTCCCAGGGGAGTTGGGGGGTAGGCGCGCACCTCCTGCAAATCACGGGAGCCGTGGTGGCACGCCTCCGAGTGAGAGGCTGTGCACTATGAGGCACATGTGCTAAAGAAGGTGGTGAGCCTTGTACTCACGCCTGCCACTTCCACGAAACGCATCACAACGCCTCCAAAATGAAATCCCAGGTGCACTAGTCCCAGGGGAACCTCGGCAATAGACGGGCAACTCCGGAAAATCGCGGGCGACGAAGTGGCATGCGTGAGAGTGGGAGGCTGTGCAAAAGGAAGGGCTGAGCCTTGTACTCAAGCCTGCTACTTCCACGAAACACATCACCACGCGGCCAAAACGGATTCCCGGGTGCACAAGATAGTCCCAGAGGAGTTGGAGAGTAGGCGCGCACCTCCTGCAAATCACGGGAGCCGTAGTGGCACGCCTCCGAGTGAGAGGCTGTGCACTATGAGGCACATGTCCTAAAGAAGGCGGTGAGCCTTGTACTCACGCCTGCCACTTCCACGAAACGCATGACAACGCCTCCAAAATGAAATCCCAGGTGCACTAGTCCCAGGGGAACCTCGGCAATAGACGGGCAACTCCGGAAAATCGCGGGCGACGAAGTGGCATGCGTGAGAGTGGGAGGCTGTGCAAGAGGAAGGGCTGAGCCTTGTACTGACGCCTGCTACTTCCACGAAACACATCACCACGCGGTCAAAACGGATTCCCGGGTGCACAAGATAGTCCCAGAGGAGTTGGAGAGTAGGCGCGCACCTCCTGCAAATCACGGGAGCCGTAGTGGCACGCCTCCGAGTGAGAGGCTGTGCACTATGAGGCACATGTCCTAAAGAAGGCGGTGAGCCTTGTACTCACGCCTGCCACTTCCACGAAACGCATGACAACGCCTCCAAAATGAAATCCCAGGTGCACTAGTCCCAGGGGAACCTCGGCAATAGACGGGCAACTCCGGAAAATCGCGGGTGACGGAGTGGCATGCGTGAGAGTGGGAGGCTGTGCAAGAGGAAGGGCTGAGCCTTGTACTGACGCCTGCTACTTCCACGAAACACATCACCACGCGGCCAAAACGGATTCCCGGGTGCACAAGATAGTCCCAGAGGAGTTGGAGAGTAGGCGCGAGCCTCCTGCCAAATCACGGGAGCCGTAGTGGCACGCCTGCCAGTGAGAGGCTGTGCACTGTGAGGCACATGTCCTAAAGAAGGCGGTGAGCCTTGTACTCACGCCTGCCACTTCCACGAAACGCATCACAACGCCTCCAAAATGAAATCCCAGGTGCACTAGACCCAGGGGAACCTCGGCAATAGACGCGCAACTCCGGGAAATAACGGGCGACGGAGTGGCATGCGTGAGAGTGGGAGGCTGTGCAAGAGGAAGGGCTGAGCCTTGTACTCACGCGTGCTACTTCCACGAAACACATCACCACGCGGCCAAAACGGATTCCCGGGTGCACAAGATAGTCCCAGAGGAGTTGGAGAGTAGGCGCGCACCTCCTGCAAATCACGGGAGCCGTAGTGGCACGCCTCCGAGTGAGAGGCTGTGCACTATGAGGCACATGTCCTAAAGAAGGCGGTGAGCCTTGTACTCACGCCTGCCACTTCCACGAAACGCATGACAACGCCTCCAAAATGAAATCCCAGGTGCACTAGTCCCAGGGGAACCTCGGCAATAGACGGGCAACTCCGGAAAATCGCGGGCGACGGAGTGGCATGCGTGAGAGTGGGAGGCTGTGCAAGAGGAAGGGCTGAGCCTTGTACTCACGCCTGCTACTTCCACGAAACACATCACCACGCGGCCAAAACGGATTCCCGGGTGCACAAGATAGTCCCAGAGGAGTTGGAGAGTAGGCGCGCACCTCCTGCCAAATCACGGGAGCCGTAGTGGCACGCCTGCCAGTGAGAGGCTGTGCACTGTGAGGCACATGTCCTAAAGAAGGCGGTGAGCCTTGTACTCACGCCTGCCACTTCCACGAAACGCATGACAACGCCTCGAAAATGAAATCCCAGGTGCACTAGACCCAGGGGAACCTCGGCAATAGACGCGCAACTCCGGGAAATCACGGGCGACGGAGTGGCATGCGTGAGAGTGGGAGGCTGTGCAAGAGGAAGGGCTGAGCCTTGTACTCACGCCTGCTACTTCCACGAAACACATAACCACGCGGCCAAAACGGATTCCCGGGTGCACTAGATAGTCCCAGGGGAGTTGGAGAGTAGGCGCGCACCTCCTGCCAAATCACGGGAGCCGTAGTGGCACGCCTGCCAGTGAGAGGCTGTGCACTGTGAGGCACATGTGCTAAAGAAGGCGGTGAGTCTTGTACTCACGCCTGCCACTTCCACGAAACACATCACCACGCGGCTAAAATGGATTCCCGCGTGCACTAGATAGTCCCAGGGGAGTTGGGGGGTAGGCGCGCACCTCCTGCAAGTCACGGGAGCCGTGGTGGCACGCCTCCGAGTGAGAGGCTGTGCACTATGAGGCACATGTGCTAAGGAAGGTGGTGAGCCTTGTACTCACGCCTGCCACTTCCACGAAACGCATGACAACGCCTCCAAAATGAAATCCCAGGTGCACTAGTCCCAGGGGAACCTCGGAAATAGACGGGCAACTCCGGGAAATCACGGGCGACGGAGTGGCATGCGTGAGAGTGGGAGGCTGTGCAAGAGGAAGGGCTGAGCCTTGTACTCACGCCTGCCACTTCCACGAAACACATCACCAGGCGGCCAAAACGGATTCCCGGGTGCACTAGATAGTCCCAGGGGAGTTGGAGAGTAGGCGCGCACCTCCTGCCAAATCACGGGAGCCGTAGTGGCACGCCTGCCAGTGAGAGGCTGTGCACTGTGAGGCACATGTGCTAAAGAAGGCGGTGAGTCTTGTACTCACGCCTGCCACTTCCACGAAACACATCACCACGCGGCTAAAATGGATTCCCGCGTGCACTAGATAGTCCCAGGGGAGTTGGGGGGTAGGCGCGCACCTCCTGCAAATCACGGGAGCCGTGGTGGCACGCCTCCGAGTGAGAGGCTGTGCACTATGAGGCACATGTGCTAAGGAAGGTGGTGAGCCTTGTACTCACGCCTGCCACTTCCACGAAACGCATGACAACGCCTCCAAAATGAAATCCCAGGTGCACTAGTCCCAGGGGAACCTCGGAAATAGACGGGCAACTCCGGGAAATCACGGGCGACGGAGTGGCATGCGTGAGAGTGGGAGGCTGTGCAAGAGGAAGGGCTGAGCCTTGTACTCACGCCTGCCACTTCCACGAAACACATCACCACGCGGCCAAAACGGATTCCCGGGTGCACTAGATAGTCCCAGGGGAGTTGGAGAGTAGGCGTGCACCTCCTGCCAAATCACGGGAGCCGTAGTGGCACGCCTGCCAGTGAGAGGCTGTGCACTGTGAGGCACATGTGCTAAAGAAGGCGGTGAGTCTTGTACTCACGCCTGCCACTTCCACGAAACACATCACCACGCGGCTAAAATGGATTCCCGCGTGCACTAGATAGTCCCAGGGGAGTTGGGGGGTAGGCGCGCACCTCCTGCAAATCACGGGAGCCGTGGTGGCACGCCTCCGAGTGAGAGGCTGTGCACTATGAGGCACATGTGCTAAAGAAGGTGGTGAGCCTTGTACTCACGCCTGCCACTTCCACGAAACGCATGACAACGCCTCCAAAATGAAATCCCAGGTGCACTAGTCCCAGGGGAACCTCGGCAATAGACGGGCAACTCCGGAAAATCGCGGGCGACGGAGTGGCATGCGTGAGAGTGGGAGGCTGTGCAAGAGGAAGGGCTGAGCCTTGTACTCACGCCTGCTACTTCCACGAAACACATCACCACGCGGCCAAAACGGATTCCCGGGTGCACAAGATAGTCCCAGAGGAGTTGGAGAGTAGGCGCGCACCTCCTGCCAAATCACGGGAGCCGTAGTGGCACGCCTGCCAGTGAGAGGCTGTGCACTGTAAGGCACATGTCCTAAAGAAGGCGGTGAGTCTTGTAGTCACGCCTGCCACTTCCACGAAACACATCACCACGCGGCTAAAATGGATTCCCGCGTGCACTACATAGTCCCAGGGGAGTTGGGGGGTAGGCGCGCACCTCCTGCAAATCACGGGAGCCGTGGTGGCACGCCTCCGAGTGAGAGGCTGTGCACTATGAGGCACATGTGCTAAAGAAGGTGGTGAGCCTTTTACTCACGCCTGCCACTTCCACGAAACGCATCACAACGCCTCCAAAATGAAATCCCAGGTGCACTAGTCCCAGGGGAACCTCGGCAATAGACGGGCAACTCCGGAAAATCGCGGGCGACGAAGTGGCATGCGTGAGAGTGGGAGGCTGTGCAAAAGGAAGGGCTGAGCCTTGTACTCAAGCCTGCTACTTCCACGAAACACATCACCACGCGGCCAAAACGGATTCCCGGGTGCACAAGATAGTCCCAGAGGAGTTGGAGAGTAGGCGCGCACCTCCTGCAAATCACGGGAGCCGTAGTGGCACGCCTCCGAGTGAGAGGCTGTGCACTATGAGGCACATGTCCTAAAGAAGGCGGTGAGCCTTGTACTCACGCCTGCCACTTCCACGAAACGCATGACAACGCCTCCAAAATGAAATCCCAGGTGCACTAGTCCCAGGGGAACCTCGGCAATAGACGGGCAACTCCGGAAAATCGCGGGCGACGAAGTGGCATGCGTGAGAGTGGGAGGCTGTGCAAGAGGAAGGGCTGAGCCTTGTACTGACGCCTGCTACTTCCACGAAACACATCACCACGCGGCCAAAACGGATTCCCAGGTGCACAAGATAGTCCCAGAGGAGTTGGAGAGTAGGCGCGCACCTCCTGCAAATCACGGGAGCCGTAGTGGCACGCCTCCGAGTGAGAGGCTGTGCACTATGAGGCACATGTCCTAAAGAAGGCGGTGAGCCTTGTACTCACGCCTGCCACTTCCACGAAACGCATGACAACGCCTCCAAAATGAAATCCCAGGTGCACTAGTCCCAGGGGAACCTCGGCAATAGACGGGCAACTCCGGAAAATCGCGGGCGACGGAGTGGCATACGTGAGAGTGGGAGGCTGTGCAAGAGGAAGGGCTGAGCCTTGTACTGACGCCTGCTACTTCCACGAAACACATCACCACGCGGCCAAAACGGATTCCCGGGTGCACAAGATAGTCCCAGAGGAGTTGGAGAGTAGGCGCGCACCTCCTGCCAAATCACGGGAGCCGTAGTGGCACGCCTGCCAGTGAGAGGCTGTGCACTGTGAGGCACATGTCCTAAAGAAGGCGGTGAGCCTTGTACTCACGCCTGCCACTTCCACGAAACGCATGACAACGCCTCCAAAATGAAATCCCAGGTGCACTAGACCCAGGGGAACCTCGGCAATAGACGCGCAACTCCGGGAAATAACGGGCGACGGAGTGGCATGCGTGAGAGTGGGAGGCTGTGCAAGAGGAAGGGCTGAGCCTTGTAGTCACGCGTGCTACTTCCACGAAACACATCACCACGCGGCCAAAACGGATTCCCGGGTGCACAAGATAGTCCCAGAGGAGTTGGAGAGTAGGCGCGCACCTCCTGCAAATCACGGGAGCCGTAGTGGCACGCCTCCGAGTGAGAGGCTGTGCACTATGAGGCACATGTCCTAAAGAAGGCGGTGAGCCTTGTACTCACGCCTGCCACTTCCACGAAACGCATGACAACGCCTCCAAAATGAAATCCCAGGTGCACTAGTCCCAGGGAAACCTCGGCAATAGACGGGCAACTCCGGAAAATCGCGGGCGACGGAGTGGCATGCGTGAGAGTGGGAGGCTGTGCAAGAGGAAGGGCTGAGCCTTGTACCCACGCCTGCTACTTCCACGAAACACATCACCACGCGGCCAAAACGGATTCCCGGGTGCACAAGATAGTCCCAGAGGAGTTGGAGAGTAGGCGCGCACCTCCTGCCAAATCACGGGAGCCGTAGTGGCACGCCTGCCAGTGAGAGGCTGTGCACTGTGAGGCACATGTCCTAAAGAAGGCGGTGAGCCTTGTACTCACGCCTGCCACTTCCACGAAACGCATGACAACGCCTCCAAAATGAAATCCCAGGTGCACTAGACCCAGGGGAACCTCGGCAATAGACGCGCAACTCCGGGAAATCACGGGCGACGGAGTGGCATGCGTGAGAGTGGGAGGCTGTGCAAGAGGAAGGGTTGAGCCTTGTACTCACGCCTGCTACTTCCACGAAACACATAACCACGCGGCCAAAACGGATTCCCGGGTGCACTAGATAGTCCCAGGGGAGTTGGAGAGTAGGCGCGCACCTCCTGCCAAATCACGGGAGCCGTAGTGGCACGCCTGCCAGTGAGAGGCTGTGCACTGTGAGGCACATGTGCTAAAGAAGGCGGTGAGTCTTGTACTCACGCCTGCCACTTCCACGAAACACATCACCACGCGGCTAAAATGGATTCCCGCGTGCACTAGATAGTCCCAGGGGAGTTGGGGAGTAGGCGCGCACCTCCTGCAAGTCACGGGAGCCGTGGTGGCACGCCTCCGAGTGAGAGGCTGTGCACTATGAGGCACATGTGCTAAGGAAGGTGGTGAGCCTTGTACTCACGCCTGCCACTTCCACGAAACGCATGACAACGCCTCCAAAATGAAATCCCAGGTGCACTAGTCCCAGGGGAACCTCGGAAATAGACGGGCAACTCCGGGAAATCACGGGCGACGGAGTGGCATGCGTGAGAGTGGGAGGCTGTGCAAGAGGAAGGGCTGAGCCTTGTACTCACGCCTGCTACTTCCACGAAACACATAACCACGCGGCCAAAACGGATTCCCGGGTGCACTAGATAGTCCCAGGGAAGTTGGAGAGTAGGCGCGCACCTCCTGCCAAATCACGGGAGCCGTAGTGGCACGCCTGCCAGTGAGAGGCTGTGCACTGTGAGGCACATGTGCTAAAGAAGGCGGTGAGTCTTGTACTCACGCCTGCCACTTCCACGAAACACATCACCACGCGGCTAAAATGGATTCCCGCGTGCACTAGATAGTCCCAGGGGAGTTGGGGGGTAGGCGCGCACCTCCTGCAAATCACGGGAGCCGTGGTGGCACGCCTCCGAGGGAGAGGCTGTGCACTATGAGGCACATGTGCTAAAGAAGGTGGTGAGCCTTGTACTCACGCCTGCCACTTCCACGAAACGCATCACAACGCCTCCAAAATGAAATCCCAGGTGCACTAGTCCCAGGGGAACCTCGGCAATAGACGGGCAACTCCGGAAAATCGCGGGCGACGAAGTGGCATGCGTGAGAGTGGGAGGCTGTGCAAAAGGAAGGGCTGAGCCTTGTACTCACGCCTGCTACTTCCACGAAACACATCACCACGCGGCCAAAACGGATTCCCGGGTGCACAAGATAGTCCCAGAGGAGTTGGAGAGTAGGCGCGCACCTCCTGCAAATCACGGGAGCCGTAGTGGCACGCCTCCGAGTGAGAGGCTGTGCACTATGAGGCACATGTCCTAAAGAAGGCGGTGAGCCTTGTACTCACGCCTGCCACTTCCACGAAACGCATGACAACGCCTCCAAAATGAAATCCCAGGTGCACTAGTCCCAGGGGAACCTCGGCAATAGACGGGCAACTCCGGAAAATCGCGGGCGACGGAGTGGCATGCGTGAGAGTGGGAGGCTGTGCAAGAGGAAGGGCTGAGCCTTGTACTCACGCCTGCTACTTCCACGAAACACATCACCACGCGGCCAAAACGGATTCCCGGGTGCACAAGATAGTCCCAGAGGAGTTGGAGAGTAGGCGCGCACCTCCTGCCAAATCACGGGAGCCGTAGTGGCACGCCTGCCAGTGAGAGGCTGTGCACTGTAAGGCACATGTCCTAAAGAAGGCGGTGAGTCTTGTAGTCACGCCTGCCACTTCCACGAAACACATCACCACGCGGCTAAAATGGATTCCCGCGTGCACTAGATAGTCCCAGGGGAGTTGGGGGGTAGGCGCGCACCTCCTGCAAATCACGGGAGCCGTGGTGGCACGCCTCCGAGTGAGAGGCTGTGCACTATGAGGCACATGTGCTAAAGAAGGTGGTGAGCCTTGTTCTCACGCCTGCCACTTCCACGAAACGCATCACAACGCCTCCAAAATGAAAACCCAGGTGCACTAGTCCCAGGGGAACCTCGGCAATAGACGGGCAACTCCGGAAAATCGCGGGCGACGAAGTGGCATGCGTGAGAGTGGGAGGCTGTGCAAAAGGAAGGGCTAAGCCTTGTACTCAAGCCTGCTACTTCCACGAAACACATCACCACGCGGCCAAAACGGATTCCCGGGTGCACAAGATAGTCCCAGAGGAGTTGGAGAGTAGGCGCGCACCTCCTGCAAATCACGGGAGCCGTAGTGGCACGCCTCCGAGTGAGAGGCTGTGCACTATGAGGCACATGTCCTAAAGAAGGCGGTGAGCCTTGTACTCACGCCTGCCACTTCCACGAAACGCATGACAACGCCTCCAAAATGAAATCCCAGGTGCACTAGTCCCAGGGGAACCTCGGCAATAGACGGGCAACTCCGGAAAATCGCGGGCGACGAAGTGGCATGCGTGAGAGGGGGAGGCTGTGCAAGAGGAAGGGCTGAGCCTTGTACTGACGCCTGCTACTTCCACGAAACACATCACCACGCGGCCAAAACGGATTCCCCGGGTGCACAAGATAGTCCCAGAGGAGTTGGAGAGTAGGCGCGCACCTCCTGCAAATCACGGGAGCCGTAGTGGCACGCCTCCGAGTGAGAGGCTGTGCACTATGAGGCACATGTCCTAAAGAAGGCGGTGAGCCATGTACTCACGCCTGCCACTTCCACGAAACGCATGACAACGCCTCCAAAATGAAATCCCAGGTGCACTAGTCCCAGGGGAACCTCGGCAATAGACGGGCAACTCCGGAAAATCGCGGGCGACGGAGTGGCATGCGTGAGAGTGGGAGGCTGTGCAAGAGGAAGGGCTGAGCCTTGTACTCACGCCTGCTACTTCCACGAAACACATCACCACGCGGCCAAAACGGATTCCCGGGTGCACAAGATAGTCCCAGAGGAGTTGGAGAGTAGGCGCGCACCTCCTGCCAAATCACGGGAGCCGTAGTGGCACGCCTGCCAGTGAGAGGCTGTGCACTGTGAGGCACATGTCCTAAAGAAGGCGGTGAGCCTTGTACTCACGCCTGCCACTTCCACGAAACGCATGACAACGCCTCCAAAATGAAATCCCAGGTGCACTAGACCCAGGGGAACCTCGGCAATAGACGCGCAACTCCGGGAAATAACGGGCGACGGAGTGGCATGCGTGAGAGTGGGAGGCTGTGCAAGAGGAAGGGCTGAGCCTTGTACTCACGCGTGCTACTTTCACGAAACACATCACCACGCGGCCAAAACGGATTCCCGGGTGCACAAGATAGTCCCAGAGGAGTTGGAGAGTAGGCGCGCACCTCCTGCAAATCACGGGAGCCGTAGTGGCACGCCTCCGAGTGAGAGGCTGTGCACTATGAGGCACATGTCCTAAAAAAGGCGGTGAGCCTTGTACTCACGCCTGCCACTTCCACGAAACGCATGACAACGCCTCCAAAATGAAATCCCAGGTGCACTAGTCCCAGGGGAACCTCGGCAATAGACGGGCAACTCCGGAAAATCGCGGGCGACGGAGTGGCATGCGTGAGAGTGGGAGGCTGTGCAAGAGGAAGGGCTGAGCCTTGTACTCACGCCTGCTACTTCCACGAAACACATCACCACGCGGCCAAAACGGATTCCCGGGTGCACAAGATAGTCCCAGAGGAGTTGGAGAGTAGGCGCGCACCTCCTGCCAAATCACGGGAGCCGTAGTGGCACGCCTGCCAGTGAGAGGCTGTGCACTGTCAGGCACAAGTCCTAAAGAAGGCGGTGAGCCTTGTACTCACGCCTGCCACTTCCACGAAACGCATGACAACGCCTCCAAAATGAAATCCCAGGTGCACTAGACCCAGGGGAACCTCGGCAATAGACGCGCAACTCCGGGAAATCACGGGCGACGGAGTGGCATGCGTGAGAGTGGGAGGCTGTGCAAGAGGAAGGGCTGAGCCTTGTACTCACGCCTGCTACTTCCACGAAACACATAACCACGCGGCCAAAACGGATTCCCGGGTGCACTAGATAGTCCCAGGGGAGTTGGAGAGTAGGCGCGCACCTCCTGCCAAATCACGGGAGCCGTAGTGGCACGCCTGCCAGTGAGAGGCTGTGCACTGTGAGGCACATGTGCTAAAGAAGGCGGTGAGTCTTGTACTCACGCCTGCCACTTCCACGAAACACATCACCACGCGGCTAAAATGGATTCCCGCGTGCACTAGATAGTCCCAGGGGAGTTGGGGGGTAGGCGCGCACCTCCTGCAAGTCACGGGAGCCGTGGTGGCACGCCTCCGAGTGAGAGGCTGTGCACTATGAGGCACATGTGCTAAGGAAGGTGGTGAGCCTTGTACTCACGCCTGCCACTTCCACGAAACGCATGACAACGCCTCCAAAATGAAATCCCAGGTGCACTAGTCCCAGGGGAACCTCGGAAATAGACGGGCAACTCCGGGAAATCACGGGCGACGGATTGGCATGCGTGAGAGTGGGAGGCTGTGCAAGAGGAAGGGCTGAGCCTCTTACTCACGCCTGCCACTTCCACGAAACACATCACCACGCGGCCAAAACGGATTCCCGGGTGCACTGGATAGTCCCAGGGGAGTTGGAGAGTAGGCGCGCACCTCCTGCCAAATCACGGGAGCCGTAGTGGCACGCCTGCCAGTGAGAGGCTGTGCACTGTGAGGCACATGTGCTAAAGAAGGCGGTGAGTCTTGTACTCACGCCTGCCACTTCCACGAAACACATCACCACGCGGCTAAAATGGATTCCCGCGTGCACTAGATAGTCCCAGGGGAGTTGGGGGGTAGGCGCGCACCTCCTGCAAATCACGGGAGCCGTGGTGGCATGCCTCCGAGTGAGAGGCTGTGCACTATGAGGCACATGTGCTAAAGAAGGTGGTGAGCCTTGTACTCACGCCTGCCACTTCCACGAAACGCATGACAACGCCTCCAAATTGAAATCCCAGGTGCACTAGTCCCAGGGGAATCTCGGCAATAGACGGGCAACTCCGGAAAATCGCGGGCGACGGAGTGGCATGCGTGAGAGTGGGAGGCTGTGCAAGAGGAAGGGCTGAGCCTTGTACTCACGCCTGCTACTTCCACGAAACACATCACCACGCGGCCAAAACGGATTCCCGGGTGCACAAGATAGTCCCAGAGGAGTTGGAGAGTAGGCGCGCACCTCCTGCCAAATCACGGGAGCCGTAGTGGCACGCCTGCCAGTGAGAGGCTGTGCACTGTAAGGCACATGTCCTAAAGAAGGCGGTGAGTCTTGTAGTCACGCCTGCCACTTCCACGAAACACATCACCACGGGGCTAAAATGGATTCCCGCGTGCACTAGATAGTCCCAGGGGAGCTGGGGGGTAGGCGCGCACCTCCTGCAAATCACGGGAGCCGTGGTGGCACGCCTCCGAGTGAGAGGCTGTGCACTATGAGGCACATGTGCTAAAGAAGGTGGTGAGCCTTGTACTCACGCCTGCCACTTCCACGAAACGCATCACAACGCCTCCAAAATGAAATCCCAGGTGCACTAGTCCCAGGGGAACCTCGGTAATAGACGGGCAACTCCGGAAAATCTTGGGCGACGAAGTGGCATGCGTGAGAGTGGGAGGCTGTGCAAAAGGAAGGGCTGAGCCTTGTACTCACGCCTGCTACTTCTACGAAACACATCACCACGCGGCCAAAACGGATTCCCGGGTGCACAAGATAGTCCCAGAGGAGTTGGAGAGTAGGCGCGCACCTCCTGCAAATCACGGGAGCCGTAGTGGCACGCCTCCGAGTGAGAGGCTGTGCACTATGAGGCACATGTCCTAAAGAAGGCGGTGAGCCTTGTACTCACGCCTGCCACTTCCACGAAACGCATGACAACGCCTCCAAAATGAAATCCCAGGTGCACTAGACCCAGGGGAACCTCGGCAATAGACGCGCAACTCCGGGAAATCACGGGCGACGGAGTGGCATGCGTGAGAGTGGGAGGCTGTGCAAGAGGAAGGGCTGAGCCTTGTACTCACGCCTGCTACTTCCACGAAACACATAACCACGCGGCCAAAACGGATTCCCGGGTGCACTAGATAGTCCCAGGGGAGTTGGAGAGTAGGCGCGCACCTCCTGCCAAATCACGGGAGCCGTAGTGGCACGCCTGCCAGTGAGAGGCTGTGCACTGTGAGGCACATGTGCTAAAGAAGGCGGTGAGTCTTGTACTCACGCCTGCCACTTCCACGAAACACATCACCACGCGGCTAAAATGGATTCCCGCGTGCACTAGATAGTCCCAGGGGAGTTGGGGGGTAGGCGCGCACCTCCTGCAAATCACGGGAGCCGTGGTGGCACGCCTCCGAGTAAGAGGCTGTGCACTATGAGGCACATGTGCTAAGGAAGGTGGTGAGCCTTGTACTCACGCCTGCCACTTCCACGAAACGCATGACAACGCCTCCAAAATGAAATCCCAGGTGCACTAGTCCCAGGGGAACCTCGGCAATAGACGGGCAACTCCGGAAAATCGCGGGCGACGAAGTGGCATGCGTGAGAGTGGGAGGCTGTGCAAGAGGAAGGGCTGAGCCTTGTACTGACGCCTGCTACTTCCACGAAACACATCACCACGCGGCCAAAACGGATTCCCCGGGTGCACAAGATAGTCCCAGAGGAGTTGGAGAGTAGGCGCGCACCTCCTGCAAATCACGGGAGCCGTAGTGGCACGCCTCCGAGTGAGAGGCTGTGCACTATGAGGCACATGTCCTAAAGAAGGCGGTGAGCCTTGTACTCACGCCTGCCACTTCCACGAAACGCATGACAACGCCTCCAAAATGAAATCCCAGGTGCACTAGTCCCAGGGGAACCTCGGCAATAGACGGGCAACTCCGGAAAATCGCGGGCGACGGAGTGGCATGCGTGAGAGTGGGAGGCTGTGCAAGAGGAAGGGCTGAGCCTTGTACTCACGCCTGCTACTTCCACGAAACACATCACCACGCGGCCAAAACGGATTCCCGGGTGCACAAGATAGTCCCAGAGGAGTTGGAGAGTAGGCGCGCACCTCCTGCCAAATCACGGGAGCCGTAGTGGCACGCCTGCCAGTGAGAGGCTGTGCACTGTAAGGCACATGTCCTAAAGAAGGCGGTGAGCCTTGTACTCACGCCTGCCACTTCCACGAAACGCATGACAACGCCTCCAAAATGAAATCCCAGGTGCACTAGACCCAGGGGGACCTCGGCAATAGACGCGCAACTCCGGGAAATAACAGGCGACGGAGTGGCATGCGTGAGAGTGGGAGGCTGTGCAAGAGGAAGGGCTGAGCCTTGTACTCACGCGTGCTACTTCCACGAAACACATCACCACGCGGCCAAAACGGATTCCCGGGTGCACAAGATAGTCCCAGAGGAGTTGGAGAGTAGGCGCGCACCTCCTGCAAATCACGGGAGCCGTAGTGGCACGCCTCCGAGTGAGAGGCTGTGCACTATGAGGCACATGTCCTAAAGAAGGCGGTGAGCCTTGTACTCACGCCTGCCACTTCCACGAAACGCATGACAACGCCTCCAAAATGAAATCCCAGGTGCACTAGTCCCAGGGGAACCTCGGCAATAGACGGGCAACTCCGGAAAATCGCGGGCGACGGAGTGGCATGCGTGAGAGTGGGAGGCTGTGCAAGAGGAAGGGCTGAGCCTTGTACTCACGCCTGCTACTTCCACGAAACACATCACCACGCGGCCAAAACGGATTCCCGGGTGCACAAGATAGTCCCAGAGGAGTTAAAGAGTAGGCGCGCACCTCCTGCCAAATCACGGGAGCCGTAGTGGCACGCCTGCCAGTGAGAGGCTGTGCACTGTGAGGCACATGTCCTAAAGAAGGCGGTGAGCCTTGTACTCACGCCTGCCACTTCCACGAAACGCATGACAACGCCTCCAAAATGAAATCCCAGGTGCACTAGACCCAGGGGAACCTCGGCAATAGACGCGCAACTCCGAGAAATCACGGGCGACGGAGTGGCATGCGTGAGAGTGGGAGGCTGTGCAAGAGGAAGGGCTGAGCCTTGTACTCACGCCTGCTACTTCCACGAAACACATAACCACGCGGCCAAAACGGATTCCCGGGTGCACTAGATAGTCCCAGGGGAGTTGGAGAGTAGGCGCGCACCTCCTGCCAAATCACGGGAGCCGTAGTGGCACGCCTGCCAGTGAGAGGCTGTGCACTGTGAGGCACATGTGCTAAAGAAGGCGGTGAGTCTTGTACTCACGCCTGCCACTTCCACAAAACACATCACCACGCGGCTAAAATGGATTCCCGCGTGCACTAGATAGTCCCAGGGGAGTTGGGGGGTAGGCGCGCACCTCCTGCAAGTCACGGGAGCCGTGGTGGCACGCCTCCGAGTGAGAGGCTGTGCACTATGAGGCACATGTGCTAAGGAAGGTGGTGAGCCTTGTACTCACGCCTGCCACTTCCACGAAACGCATGACAACGCCTCCAAAATGAAATCCCAGGTGCACTAGTCCCAGGGGAACCTCGGAAATAGACGGGCAACTCCGGGAAATCACGGGCGACGGAGTGGCATGCGTGAGAGTGGGAGGCTGTGCAAGAGGAAGGGCTGAGCCTTGTACTCACGCCTGCCACTTGCACGAAACACATCACCACGCGGCCAAAACGGATTCCCGGGTGCACTAGATAGTCCCAGGGGAGTTGGAGAGTAGGCGCGCACCTCCTGCCAAATCACGGGAGCCGTAGTGGCACGCCTGCCAGTGAGAGGCTGTGCACTGTGAGGCACATGTGCTAAAGAAGGCGGTGAGTCTTGTACTCACGCCTGCCACTTCCACGAAACACATCACCACGCGGCTAAAATGGATTCCCGCGTGCACTAGATAGTCCCAGGGGAGTTGGGGGGTAGGCGCGCACCTCCTGCAAATCACGGGAGCCGTGGTGGCACGCCTCCGAGTGAGAGGCTGTGCACTATGAGGCACATGTGCTAAAGAAGGTGGTGAGCCTTGTACTCACGCCTGCCACTTCCACGAAACGCATGACAACGCCTCCAAAATGAAATCCCAGGTGCACTAGTCCCAGGGGAACCTCGGCAATAGACGGGCAACTCCGGAAAATCGCGGGCGACGGAGTGGCATGCGTGAGAGTGGGAGGCTGTGCAAGAGGAAGGGCTGAGCCTTGTACTCACGCCTGCTACTTCCACGAAACACATCACCACGCGGCCAAAACGGATTCCCGGGTGCACAAGATAGTCCCAGAGGAGTTGGAGAGTAGGCGCGCACCTCCTGCCAAATCACGGGAGCCGTAGTGGCACGCCTGCCAGTGAGAGGCTGTGCACTGTAAGGCACATGTCCTAAAGAAGGCGGTGAGTCTTGTAGTCACGCCTGCCACTTCCACGAAACACATCACCACGCGGCTAAAATGGATTCCCGCGTGCACTAGATAGTCCCAGGGGAGTTGGGGGGTAGGCGCGCACCTCCTGCAAATCACGGGAGCCGTGGTGGCACGCCTCCGAGTGAGAGGCTGTGCACTATGAGGCACATGTGCTAAAGAAGGTGGTGAGCCTTGTACTCACGCCTGCCACTTCCACGAAACGCATCACAACGCCTCCAAAATGAAATCCCAGGTGCACTAGTCCCAGGGGAACCTCGGCAATAGACGGGCAACTCCGGAAAATCGCGGGCGACGAAGTGGCACGCGTGAGAGTGGGAGGCTGTGCAAAAGGAAGGGCTGAGCCTTGTACTCACGCCTGCTACTTCCACGAAACACATCACCACGCAGCCAAAACGGATTCCCGGGTGCACAAGATAGTCCCAGAGGAGTTGGAGAGTAGGCGCGCACCTCCTGCAAATCACGGGAGCCGTAGTGGCACGCCTCCGAGTGAGAGGCTGTGCACTATGAGGCACATGTCCTAAACAAGGCGGTGAGCCTTGTACTCACGCCTGCCACTTCCACGAAACGCATGACAACGCCTCCAAAATGAAATCCCAGGTGCACTAGTCCCAGGGGAACCTCGGCAATAGACGGGCAACTCCGGAAAATCGCGGGCGACGGAGTGGCATGCGTGAGAGTGGGAGGCTGTGCAAGAGGAAGGGCTGAGCCTTGTACTCACGCCTCCTACTTCCACGAAACACATCACCACGCGGCCAAAACGGATTCCCGGGTGCACAAGATAGTCCCAGAGGAGTTGGAGAGTAGGCGCGCACCTCCTGCCAAATCACGGGAGCCGTAGTGGCACGCCTGCCAGTGAGAGGCTGTGCACTGTAAGGCACATGTCCTAAAGAAGGCGGTGAGTCTTGTAGTCACGCCTGCCACTTCCACGAAACACATCACCACGCGGCTAAAATGGATTCCCGCGTGCACTAGATAGTCCCAGGGGAGTTGGGGGGTTGGCGCGCACCTCCTGCAAATCACGGGAGCCGTGGTGGCACGCCTCCGAGTGAGAGGCTGTGCACTATGAGGCACATGTGCTAAAGAAGGTGGTGAGCCTTGTACTCACGCCTGCCACTTCCACGAAACGCATCACAACGTCTCCAAAATGAAATCCCAGGTGCACTAGTCCCAGGGGAACCTCGGCAATAGACGGGCAACTCCGGAAAATCGCGGGCGACGAAGTGGCATGCGTGAGAGTGGGAGGCTGTGCAAAAGGAAGGGCTGAGCCTTGTACTCAAGCCTGCTACTTCCACGAAACACATCACCACGCGGCCAAAACGGATTCCCGGGTGCACAAGATAGTCCCAGAGGAGTTGGAGAGTAGGCGCGCACCTCCTGCAAATCACGGGAGCCGTAGTGGCACGCCTCCGAGTGAGAGGCTGTGCACTATGAGGCACATGTCCTAAAGAAGGCGGTGAGCCTTGTACTCACGCCTGCCACTTCCACGAAACGCATGACAACGCCTCCAAAATGAGATCCCAGGTGCACTAGTCCCAGGGGAACCTCGGCAATAGACGGGCAACTCCGGAAAATCGCGGGCGACGAAGTGGCATGCGTGAGAGTGGGAGGCTGTGCAAGAGGAAGGGCTGAGCCTTGTACTGACGCCTGCTACTTCCACGAAACACATCACCACGCGGCCAAAACGGATTCCCGGGTGCACAAGATAGTCCCAGAGGAGTTGGAGAGTAGGCGCGCACCTCCTGCAAATCACGGGAGCCGTAGTGGCACGCCTCCGAGTGAGAGGCTGTGCACTATGAGGCACATGTCCTAAAGAAGGCGGTGAGCCTTGTACTCACGCCTGCCACTTCCACGAAACGCATGACAACGCCTCCAAAATGAAATCCCAGGTGCACTAGTCCCAGGGGAACCTCGGCAATGGACGGGCAACTCCGGAAAATCGCGGGCGACGGAGTGGCATGCGTGAGAGTGGGAGGCTGTGCAAGAGGAAGGGCTGAGCCTTGTACTCACGCCTGCTACTTCCACGAAACACATCACCACGCGGCCAAAACGGATTCCCGGGTGCACAAGATAGTCCCAGAGGAGTTGGAGAGTAGGCGCGCACCTCCTGCCAAATCACGGGAGCCGTAGTGGCACGCCTGCCAGTGAGAGGCTGTGCACTGTGAGGCACATGTCATAAAGAAGGCAGTGAGCCTTGTACTCACGCCTGCCACTTCCACGAAACGCATGACAACGCCTCCAAAATGAAATCCCAGGTGCACTAGACCCAGGGGAACCTCGGCAATAGACGCGCAACTCCGGGAAATAACGGGCGACGGAGTGGCATGCGTGAGAGTGGGAGGCTGTGCAAGAGGAAGGGCTGAGCCTTGTACTCACGCGTGCTACTTCCACGAAACACATCACCACGCGGCCAAAACGGATTCCCGGGTGCACAAGATAGTCCCAGAGGAGTTGGAGAGTAGGCGCGCACCTCCTGCAAATCACGGGAGCCGTAGTGGCACGCCTCCGAGTGAGAGGCTGTGCACTATGAGGCACATGTCCTAAACAAGGCGGTGAGCCTTGTACTCACGCCTGCCACTTCCACGAAACGCATGACAACGCCTCCAAAATGAAATCCCAGGTGCACTAGTCCCAGGGGAACCTCGGCAATAGACGGGCAACTCCGGAAAATCGCGGGCGACGGAGTGGCATGCGTGAGAGTGGGAGGCTGTGCAAGAGGAAGGGCTGAGCCTTGTACTCACGCCTGCTACTTCCACGAAACACATCACCACGCGGCCAAAACGGATTCCCGGGTGCACAAGATAGTCCCAGAGGAGTTGGAGAGTAGGCGCGCACCTCCTGCCAAATCACGGGAGCCGTAGTGGCACGCCTGCCAGTGAGAGGCTGTGCACTGTAAGGCACATGTCCTAAAGAAGGCGGTGAGTCTTGTAGTCACGCCTGCCACTTCCACGAAACACATCACCACGCGGCTAAAATGGATTCCCGCGTGCACTAGATAGTCCCAGGGGAGTTGGGGGGTTGGCGCGCACCTCCTGCAAATCACGGGAGCCGTGGTGGCACGCCTCCGAGTGAGAGGCTGTGCACTATGAGGCACATGTGCTAAAGAAGGTGGTGAGCCTTGTACTCACGCCTGCCACTTCCACGAAACGCATCACAACGTCTCCAAAATGAAATCCCAGGTGCACTAGTCCCAGGGGAACCTCGGCAATAGACGGGCAACTCCGGAAAATCGCGGGCGACGAAGTGGCATGCGTGAGAGTGGGAGGCTGTGCAAAAGGAAGGGCTGAGCCTTGTACTCAAGCCTGCTACTTCCACGAAACACATCACCACGCGGCCAAAACGGATTCCCGGGTGCACAAGATAGTCCCAGAGGAGTTGGAGAGTAGGCGCGCACCTCCTGCAAATCACGGGAGCCGTAGTGGCACGCCTCCGAGTGAGAGGCTGTGCACTATGAGGCACATGTCCTAAAGAAGGCGGTGAGCCTTGTACTCACGCCTGCCACTTCCACGAAACGCATGACAACGCCTCCAAAATGAGATCCCAGGTGCACTAGTCCCAGGGGAACCTCGGCAATAGACGGGCAACTCCGGAAAATCGCGGGCGACGAAGTGGCATGCGTGAGAGTGGGAGGCTGTGCAAGAGGAAGGGCTGAGCCTTGTACTGACGCCTGCTACTTCCACGAAACACATCACCACGCGGCCAAAACGGATTCCCGGGTGCACAAGATAGTCCCAGAGGAGTTGGAGAGTAGGCGCGCACCTCCTGCAAATCACGGGAGCCGTAGTGGCACGCCTCCGAGTGAGAGGCTGTGCACTATGAGGCACATGTCCTAAAGAAGGCGGTGAGCCTTGTACTCACGCCTGCCACTTCCACGAAACGCATGACAACGCCTCCAAAATGAAATCCCAGGTGCACTAGTCCCAGGGGAACCTCGGCAATGGACGGGCAACTCCGGAAAATCGCGGGCGACGGAGTGGCATGCGTGAGAGTGGGAGGCTGTGCAAGAGGAAGGGCTGAGCCTTGTACTCACGCCTGCTACTTCCACGAAACACATCACCACGCGGCCAAAACGGATTCCCGGGTGCACAAGATAGTCCCAGAGGAGTTGGAGAGTAGGCGCGCACCTCCTGCCAAATCACGGGAGCCGTAGTGGCACGCCTGCCAGTGAGAGGCTGTGCACTGTGAGGCACATGTCATAAAGAAGGCGGTGAGCCTTGTACTCACGCCTGCCACTTCCACGAAACGCATGACAACGCCTCCAAAATGAAATCCCAGGTGCACTAGACCCAGGGGAACCTCGGCAATAGACGCGCAACTCCGGGAAATAACGGGCGACGGAGTGGCATGCGTGAGAGTGGGAGGCTGTGCAAGAGGAAGGGCTGAGCCTTGTACTCACGCGTGCTACTTCCACGAAACACATCACCACGCGGCCAAAACGGATTCCCGGGTGCACAAGATAGTCCCAGAGGAGTTGGAGAGTAGGCGCGCACCTCCTGCAAATCACGGGAGCCGTAGTGGCACGCCTCCGAGTGAGAGGCTGTGCACTATGAGGCACATGTCCTAAAGAAGGCGGTGAGCCTTGTACTCACGCCTGCCACTTCCACGAAACGCATGACAACGCCTCCAAAATGAAATCCCAGGTGCACTAGTCCCAGGGGAACCTCGGCAATAGACGGGCAACTCCGGAAAATCGCGGGCGACGGAGTGGCATGCGTGAGAGTGGGAGGCTGTGCAAGAGGAAGGGCTGAGCCTTGTACTCACGCCTGCTACTTCCACGAAACACATCACCACGCGGCCAAAACGGATTCCCGGGTGCACAAGATAGTCCCAGAGGAGTTGGAGAGTAGGCGCGCACCTCCTGCCAAATCACGGGAGCCGTAGTGGCACGCCTGCCAGTGAGAGGCTGTGCACTGTGAGGCACATGTCCTAAAGAAGGCGGTGAGCCTTGTACTCACGCCTGCCACTTCCACGAAACGCATGACAACGCCTCCAAAATGAAATCCCAGGTGCACTAGACCCAGGGGAACCTCGGCAATAGACGCGCAACTCCGCGAAATCACGGGCGACGGAGTGGCATGCGTGAGAGTGGGAGGCTGTGCAAGAGGAAGGGCTGAGCCTTGTACTCACGCCTGCTACTTCCACGAAACACATAACCACGCGGCCAAAACGGATTCCCGGGTGCACTAGATAGTCCCAGGGGAGTTGGAGAGTAGGCGCGCACCTCCTGCCAAATCACGGGAGCCGTAGTGGCACGCCTGCCAGTGAGAGGCTGTGCACTGTGAGGCACATGTGCTAAAGAAGGCGGTGAGTCTCTTACTCACGCCTGCCACTTCCACGAAACACATCACCACGCGGCTAAAATGGATTCCCGCGTGCACTAGATAGTCCCAGGGGAGTTGGGGGGTAGGCGCGCACCTCCTGCAAGTCACGGGAGCCGTGGTGGCACGCCTCCGAGTGAGAGGCTGTGCACTATGAGGCACATGTGCTAAGGAAGGTGGTGAGCCTTGTACTCACGCCTGCCACTTCCACGAAACGCATTACAACGCCTCCAAAATGAAATCCCAGGTGCACTAGTCCCAGGGGAACCTCGGAAATAGACGGGCAACTCCGGGAAATCACGGGCGACGGAGTGGCATGCGTGAGAGTGGGAGGCTGTGCAAGAGGAAGGGCTGAGCCTTGTACTCACGCCTGCCACTTCCACGAAAAACATCACCACGCGGCCAAAACGGATTCCCGGGTGCACTAGATAGTCCCAGGGGAGTTGGAGAGTAGGCGCGCACCTCCTGCCAAATCACGGGAGCCGTAGTGGCACGCCTGCCAGTGAGAGGCTGTGCACTGTGAGGCACATGTGCTAAAGAAGGCGGTGAGTCTTGTACTCACGCCTGCCACTTCCACGAAACACATCACCACGCGGCTAAAATGGATTTCCGCGTGCACTAGATAGTCCCAGGGGAGTTGGGGGGTAGGCGCGCACCTCCTGCAAACCACGGGAGCCGTGGTGGCACGCCTCCGAGTGAGAGGCTGTGCACTATGAGGCACATGTGCTAAAGAAGGTGGTGAGCCTTGCACTCACGCCTGCCACTTCCACGAAACGCATGACAACGCCTCCAAAATGAAATCCCAGGTGCACTAGTCCCAGGGGAACCTCGGCAATAGACGGGCAACTCCGGAAAATCGCGGGCGACGGAGTGGCATGCGTGAGAGTGGGAGGCTGTGCAAGAGGAAGGGCTGAGCCTTGTACTCACGCCTGCTACTTCCACGAAACACATCACCACGCGGCCAAAACGGATTCCCGGGTGCACAAGATAGTCCCAGAGGAGTTGGAGAGTAGGCGCGCACCTCCTGCCAAATCACGGGAGCCGTAGTGGCACGCCTGCCAGTGAGAGGCTGTGCACTGTAAGGCACATGTCCTAAAGAAGGCGGTGAGTCTTGTAGTCACGCCTGCCACTTCCACGAAACACATCACCACGCGGCTAAAATGGATTCCCGCGTGCACTAGATAGTCCCAGGGGAGTTGGGGGGTAGGCGCGCACCTCCTGCAAATCACGGGAGCCGTGGTGGCACGCCTCCGAGTGAGAGGCTGTGCACTATGAGGCACATGTGCTAAAGAAGGTGGTGAGCCTTGTACTCACGCCTGCCACTTCCACGAAACGCATCAAAACGCCTCCAAAATGAAATCCCAGGTGCACTAGTCCCAGGGGAACCTCCGTAATAGACGGGCAACTCCGGAAAATCGCGGGCGACGAAGTGGCATGCGTGAGAGTGGGAGGCTGTGCAAAAGGAAGGGCTGAGCCTTGTACTCACGCCTGCTACTTCCACGAAACACATCACCACGCGGCCAAAACGGATTCCCGGGTGCACAAGATAGTCCCAGAGGAGTGGGAGAGTAGGCGCGCACCTCCTGCAAATCACGGGAGCCGTAGTGGCACGCCTCCGAGTGAGAGGCTGTGCACTATGAGGCACATGTCCTAAAGAAGGCGGTGAGCCTTGTACTCACGCCTGCCACTTCCACGAAACGCATGACAACGCCTCCAAAATGAAATCCCAGGTGCACTAGACCCAGGGGAACCTCGGCAATAGACGCGCAACTCCGGGAAATCACGAGCGACGGAGTGGCATGCGTGAGAGTGGGAGGCTGTGCAAGAGGAAGGGCTGAGCCTTGTACTCACGCCTGCTACTTCCACGAAACACATAACCACCCGGCCAAAACGGATTCCCGGGTGCACTAGATAGTGCCAGGGGAGTTGGAGAGTAGGCGCGCACCTCCTGCCAAATCACGGAAGCCGTAGTGGCACGCCTGCCAGTGAGAGGCTGTGCACTGTGAGGCACATGTGCTAAAGAAGGCGGTGAGTCTTGTACTCACGCCTGCCACTTCCACGAAACACATCACCACGCGGCTAAAATGGATTCCCGCGTGCACTAGATAGTCCCAGGGGAGTTGGGGGGTAGGCGCGCACCTCCTGCAAATCACGGGAGCCGTGGTGGCACGCCTCCGAGTGAGAGGCTGTGCACTATGAGGCACATGTGCTAAAGAAGGTGGTGAGCCTTGTACTCACGCCTGCCACTTCCACGAAACGCATGACAACGCCTCCAAAATGAAATCCCAGGTGCACTAGTCCCAGGGGAACCTCGGCAATAGACGGGCAACTCCGGAAAATCGCGGGCGACGGAGTGGCATGCGTGAGAGTGGGAGGCTGTGCAAGAGGAAGGGCTGAGCCTTGTACTCACGCCTGCTACTTCCACGAAACACATCACCACGCGACCAAAACGGATTCCCGGGTGCACAAGATAGTCCCAGAGGAGTTGGAGAGTAGGCGCGCACCTCCTGCCAAATCACGGGAGCCGTAGTGGCACGCCTGCCAGTGAGAGGCTGTGCACTGTAAGGCACATGTGCTAAAGAAGGCGGTGAGTCTTGTAGTCACGCCTGCCACTTCCACGAAACACATCACCACGCGGCTAAAATGGATTCCCGCGTGCACTAGATAGTCCCAGGGGAGTTGGGGGGTAGGCGCGCACCTCCTGCAAATCACGGGAGCCGTGGTGGCACGCCTCCGAGTGAGAGGCTGTGCACTATGAGGCACATGTGCTAAAGAAGGTGGTGAGCCTTGTACTCACGCCTGCCACTTCCACGAAACGCATCACAACGCCTCCAAAATGAAATCCCAGGTGCACTAGTCCCAGGGGAACCTCGGCAATAGACGGGCAACTCCGGAAAATCGCGGGCAACGAAGTGGCATTCGTGGGAGTGGGAGGCTGTGCAAAAGGAAGGGCTGAGCCTTGTACTCACGCCTGCTACTTCCACGAAACACATCACCACGCGGCCAAAACGGATTCCCGGGTGCACAAGATAGTCCCAGAGGAGTTGGAGAGTAGGCGCGCACCTCCTGCAAATCACGGGAGCCGTAGTGGCACGCCTCCGAGTGAGAGGCTGTGCACTATGAGGCACATGTCCTAAAGAAGGCGGTGAGCCTTGTACTCACGCCTGCCACTTCCACGAAACGCATGACAACGCCTCCAAAATGAAATCCCAGGTGCACTAGACCCACGGGAACCTCGGCAATAGACGCGCAACTCCGGGAAATCACGGGCGACGGAGTGGCATGCGTGAGAGTGGGAGGCTGTGCAAGAGGAAGGGCTGAGCCTTGTACTCACGCCTGCTACTTCCACGAAACACATAACCACGCGGCCAAAACGGATTCCCGGGTGCACTAGATAGTCCCAGGGGAGTTGGAGAGTAGGCGCGCACCTCCTGCGAAATCACGGGAGCCGTAGTGGCACGCCTGCCAGTGAGAGGCTGTGCACTGTGAGGCACATGTGCTAAAGAAGGCGGTGAGTCTTGTACTCACGCCTGCCACTTCCACGAAACACATCACCACGCGGCTAAAATGGATTCCCGCGTGCACTAGATAGTCCCAGGGGAGTTGGGAAGTAGGCGCGCACCTCCTGCAAGTCACGGGAGCCGTGGTGGTACGCCTCCGAGTGAGAGGCTGTGCACTATGAGGCACATGTGCTAAGGAAGGTGGTGAGCCTTGTACTCACGCCTGCCACTTCCACGAAACGCATGACAACGCCTCCAAAATGAGATCCCAGGTGCACTAGTCCCAGGGGAACCTCGGAAATAGACGGGCAACTCCGGGAAATCACGGGCGACGGAGTGGCATGCGTGAGAGTGGGAGGCTGTGCAAGAGGAAGGGCTGAGCCTTGTACTCACGCCTGCCACTTCCACGAAACACATCACCACGCGGCCAAAACGGATTCCCGGGTGCACTAGATAGTCCCAGGGGAGTTGGAGAGTAGGCGCGCACCTCCTGCCAAATCACGGGAGCCGTAGTGGCACGCCTGCCAGTGAGAGGCTGTGCACTGTGAGGCACATGTGCTAAAGAAGGCGGTGAGTCTTGTACTCACGCCTGCCACTTCCACGAAACACATCACCACGCGGCTAAAATGGATTCCCGCGTGCACTAGATAGTCCCAGGGGAGTTGGGGGGTAGGCGCGCACCTCCTGCAAATCACGGGAGCCGTGGTGGCACGCCTCCGAGTGAGAGGCTGTGCACTATGAGGCACATGTGCTAAAGAAGGTGGTGAGCCTTGTACTCACGCCTGCCACTTCCACGAAACGCATGACAACGCCTCCAAAATGAAATCCCAGGTGCACTAGTCCCAGGGGAACCTCGGCAATAGACGGGCAACTCCGGAAAATCGCGGGCGACGGAGTGGCATGCGTGAGAGTGGGAGGCTGTGCAAGAGGAAGGGCTGAGCCTTGTACTCACGCCTGCTACTTCCACGAAACACATCACCACGCGGCCAAAACGGATTCCCGGGTGCACAAGATAGTCCCAGAGGAGTTGGAGAGTAGGCGCGCACCTCCTGCCAAATCACGGGAGCCGTAGTGGCACGCCTGCCAGTGAGAGGCTGTGCACTGTAAGGCACATGTCCTAAAGAAGGCGGTGAGTCTTGTAGTCACGCCTGCCACTTCCACGAAACACATCACCACGCGGCTAAAATGGATTCCCGCGTGCACTAGATAGTCCCAGGGGAGTTGGGGGGTAGGCGCGCACCTCCTGCAAATCACGGGAGCCGTGGTGGCACGCCTCCGAGTGAGAGGCTGTGCACTATGAGGCACATGTGCTAAAGAAGGTGGTGAGCCTTGTACTCACGCCTGCCACTTCCACGAAACGCATCACAACGCCTCCAAAATGAAATCCCAGGTGCACTAGTCCCAGGGGAACCTCGGCAATAGACGGGCAACTCCGGAAAATCGCGGGCGACGAAGTGGCATGCGTGAGAGTGGGAGGCTGTGCAAAAGGAAGGGCTGAGCCTTGTACTCACGCCTGCTACTTCCACGAAACACATCACCACGCGGCCAAAACGGATTCCCGGGTGCACAAGATAGTCCCAGAGGAGTTGGAGAGTAGGCGCGCACCTCCTGCAAATCACGGGAGCCGTAGTGGCACGCCTCCGAGTGAGAGGCTGTGCACTATGAGGCACATGTCCTAAAGAAGGCGGTGAGCCTTGTACTCACGCCTGCCACTTCCACGAAACGCATGACAACGCCTCCAAAATGAAATCCCAGGTGCACTAGTCCCAGGGGAACCTCGGCAATAGACGGGCAACTCCGGAAAATCGCGGGCGACGGAGTGGCATGCGTGAGAGTGGGAGGCTGTGCAAGAGGAAGGGCTGAGCCTTGTACTCACGCCTGCTACTTCCACGAAACACATCACCACGCGGCCAAAACGGATTCCCGGGTGCACAAGATAGTCCCAGAGGAGTTGGAGAGTAGGCGCGCACCTCCTGCCAAATCACGGGAGCCGTAGTGGCACGCCTGCCAGTGAGAGGCTGTGCACTGTAAGGCACATGTCCTAAAGAAGGCGGTGAGTCTTGTAGTCACGCCTGCCACTTCCACGAAACACATCACCACGCGGCTAAAATGGATTCCCGCGTGCACTAGATAGTCCCAGGGGAGTTGGGGGGTAGGCGCGCACCTCCTGCAAATCACGGGAGCCGTGGTGGCACGCCTCCGAGTGAGAGGCTGTGCACTATGAGGCACATGTGCTAAAGAAGGTGGTGAGCCTTGTACTCACGCCTGCCACTTCCACGAAACGCATCACAACGCCTCCAAAATGAAATCCCAGGTGCACTAGTCCCAGGGGAACCTCGGCAATAGACGGGCAACTCCGGAAAATCGCGGGCGACGAAGTGGCATGCGTGAGAGTGGAAGGCTGTGCAAAAGGAAGGGCTGAGCCTTGTACTCAAGCCTGCTACTTCCACGAAACACATCACCACGCGGCCAAAACGGATTCCCGGGTGCACAAGATAGTCCCAGAGGAGTTGGAGAGTAGGCGCGCACCTCCTGCAAATCACGGGAGCCGTATTGGCACGCCTCCGAGTGAGAGGCTGTGCACTATGAGGCACATGTCCTAAAGAAGGCGGTGAGCCTTGTACTCACGCCTGCCACTTCCACGAAACGCATGACAACGCCTCCAAAATGAAATCCCAGGTGCACTAGTCCCAGGGGAACCTCGGCAATAGACGGGCAACTCCGGAAAATCGCGGGCGACGGAGTGGCATGCGTGAGAGTGGGAGGCTGTGCAAGAGGAAGGGCTGAGCCTTGTACTCACGCCTGCTACTTCCACGAAACACATCACCACGCGGCCAAAACGGATTCCCGGGTGCACAAGATAGTCCCAGAGGAGTTGGAGAGTAGGCGCGCACCTCCTGCCAAATCACGGGAGCCGTAGTGGCACGCCTGCCAGTGAGAGGCTGTGCAATGTGAGGCACATGTCCTAAAGAAGGCGGTGAGCCTTGTACTCACGCCTGCCACTTCCACGAAACGCATGACAACGCCTCCAAAATGAAATCCCAGGTGCACTAGACCCAGGGGAACCTCGGCAATAGACGCGCAACTCCGGAAAATAAAGGGCGACGGAGTGGCATGCGTGAGAGTGGGAGGCTGTGCAAGAGGAAGGGCTGAGCCTTGTACTCACGCGTGCTACTTCCACGAAACACATCACCACGCGGCCAAAACGGATTCCCGGGTGCACAAGATAGTCCCAGAGGAGTTGGAGAGTAGGCGCGCACCTCCTGCAAATCACGGGAGCCGTAGTGGCACGCCTCCGAGTGAGAGGCTGTGCACTATGAGGCACATGTCCTAAAGAAGGCGGTGAGCCTTGTACTCACGCCTGCCACTTCCACGAAACGCATGACAACGCCTCCAAAATGAAATCCCAGGTGCACTAGTCCCAGGGGAACCTCGGCAATAGACGGGCAACTCCGGAAAATCGCGGGCGACGGAGTGGCATGCGTGAGAGTGGGAGGCTGTGCAAGAGGAAGGGCTGAGCCTTGTACTCACGCCTGCTACTTCCACGAAACACATCACCACGCGGCCAAAACGGATTCCCGGGTGCACAAGATAGTCCCAGAGGAGTTGGAGAGTAGGCGCGCACCTCCTGCCAAATCACGGGAGCCGTAGTGGCACGCCTGCCAGTGAGAGGCTGTGCACTGTGAGGCACATGTCCTAAAGAAGGCGGTGAGCCTTGTACTCACGCCTGCCACTTCCACGAAACGCATGACAACGCCTCCAAAATGAAATCCCAGGTGCACTAGACCCAGGGGAACCTCGGCAATAGACGCGCAACTCCGGGAAATCACGGGCGACGGAGTGGCATGCGTGAGAGTGGGAGGCTGTGCAAGAGGAAGGGCTGAGCCTTGTACTCACGCCTGCTACTTCCACGAAACACATAACCACGCGGCCAAAACGGATTCCCGGGTGCACTAGATAGTCCCAGGGGAGTTGGAGAGTAGGCGCGCACCTCCTGCCAAATCACGGGAGCCGTAGTGGCACGCCTGCCAGTGAGAGGCTGTGCACTGTGAGGCACATGTGCTAAAGAAGGCGGTGAGTCTTGTACTCACGCCTGCCACTTCCACGAAACACATCACCACGCGGCTAAAATGGATTCCCGCGTGCACTAGATAGTCCCAGGGGAGTTGGGGGGTAGGCGCGCACCTCCTGCAAGTCACGGGAGCCGTGGTGGCACGCCTCCGAGTGAGAGGCTGTGCACTATGAGGCACATGTGCTAAGGAAGGTGGTGAGCCTTGTACTCACGCCTGCCACTTCCACGAAACGCATGACAACGCCTCCAAAATGAAATCCCAGGTGCACTAGTCCCAGGGGAACCTCGGAAATAGACGGGCAACTCCGGGAAATCACGGGCGACGGAGTGGCATGCGTGAGAGTGGGAGGCTGTGCAAGAGGAAGGGCTGAGCCTTGTACTCACGCCTGCCACTTCCACGAAATACATCACCACGCGGCCAAAACGGATTCCCGGGTGCACTAGATAGTCGCAGGGGAGTTGGAGAGTAGGCGCGCACCTCCTGCCAAATCACGGGAGCCGTAGTGGCACGCCTGCCAGTGAGAGGCTGTGCACTGTGAGGCACATGTGCTAAAGAAGGCGGTGAGTCTTGTACTCACGCCTGCCACTTCCACGAAACACATCACCACGCGGCTAAAATGGATTTCCGCGTGCACTAGATAGTCCCAGGGGAGTTGGGGGGTAGGCGCGCACCTCCTGCAAATCACGGGAGCCGTGGTGGCACGCCGCCGAGTGAGAGGCTGTGCACTATGAGGCACATGTGCTAAAGAAGGTGGTGAGCCTTGTACTCACGCCTGCCACTTCCACGAAACGCATGACAACGCCTCCAAAATGAAATCCCAGGTGCACTAGTCCCAGGGGAACCTCAACAATAGACGGGCAACTCCGGAAAATCGCGGGCGACGGAGTGGCATGCGTGAGAGTGGGAGGCTGTGCAAGAGGAAGGGCTGAGCCTTGTACTCACGCCTGCTACTTCCACGAAACACATCACCACGCGGCCAAAACGGATTCCCGGGTGCACAAGATAGTCCCAGAGGAGTTGGAGAGTAGGCGCGCACCTCCTGCCAAATCACGGGAGCCGTAGTGGCACGCCTGCCAGTGAGAGGCTGTGCACTGTAAGGCACATGTCCTAAAGAAGGCGGTGAGTCTTGTAGTCACGCCTGCCACTTCCACGAAACACATCACCACGCGGCTAAAATGGATTCCCGCGTGCACTAGATAGTCCCAGGGGAGTTGGGGGGTAGGCGCACACCTCCTGCAAATCACGGGAGCCGTGGTGGCACGCCTCCGAGTGAGAGGCTGTGCACTATGAGGCACATGTGCTAAAGAAGGTGGTGAGCCTTGTACTCACGCCTGCCACTTCCACGAAACGCATCACAACGCCTCCAAAATGAAATCCCAGGTGCACTAGTCCCAGGGGAACCTCGGCAATAGACGGGCAACTCCGGAAAATCGCGGGCGACGAAGTGGCATGCGTGAGAGTGGGAGGCTGTGCAAAAGGAAGGGCTGAGCCTTGTACTCACGCCTGCTACTTCCACGAAACACATCACCACGCGGCCAAAACGGATTCCCGGGTGCACAAGATAGTCCCAGAGGAGTTGGAGAGTAGGCGCGCACCTCCTGCAAATCACGGGAGCCGTAGTGGCACGCCTCCGAGTGAGAGGCTGTGCACTATGAGGCACATGTCCTAAAGAAGGCGGTGAGCCTTGTACTCACGCCTGCCACTTCCACGAAACGCATGACAACGCCTCCAAAATGAAATCCCAGGTGCACTAGTCCCAGGGGAACCTCGGCAATAGACGGGCAACTCCGGAAAATCGCGGGCGACGGAGTGGCATGCGTGAGAGTGGGAGGCTGTGCAAGAGGAAGGGCTGAGCCTTGTACTCACGCCTGCTACTTCCACGAAACACATCACCACGCGGCCAAAACGGATTCCCGGGTGCACAAGATAGTCCCAGAGGAGTTGGAGAGTAGGCGCGCACCTCCTGCCAAATCACGGGAGCCGTAGTGGCACGCCTGCCAGTGAGAGGCTGTGCACTGTGAGGCACATGTCCTAAAGAAGGCGGTGAGCCTTGTACTCACGCCGGCCACTTCCACGAAACGCATGACAACGCCTCCAAAATGAAATCCCAGGTGCACTAGACCCAGGGGAACCTCGGCAATAGACGCGCAACTCCGGGAAATAACGGGCGACGGAGTGGCATGCGTGAGAGTGGGAGGCTGTGCAAGAGGAAGGGCTGAGCCTTGTACTCACGCGTGCTACTTCCACTAAACACATCACCACGCGGCCAAAACGGATTCCCGGGTGCACAAGATAGTCCCAGAGGAGTTGGAGAGTAGGCGCGCACCTCCTGCAAATCACGGGAGCCGTAGTGGCACGCCTCCGAGTGAGAGGCTGTGCACTATGAGGCACATGTCCTAAAGAAGGCGGTGAGACTTGTACTCACGCCTGCCACTTCCACGAAACGCATGACAACGCCTCCAAAATGAAATCCCAGGTGCACTAGTCCCAGGGGAACCTCGGCAATAAACGGGCAACTCCGGAAAATCGCGGGCGACGGAGTGGCATGCGTGAGAGTGGGAGGCTGTGCAAGAGGAAGGGCTGAGCCTTTTACTCACGCCTGCTACTTCCACGAAACACATCACCACGCGGCCAAAACGGATTCCCGGGTGCACAAGATAGTCCCAGAGGAGTTGGAGAGTAGGCGCGCACCTCCTGCCAAATCACGGGAGCCGTAGTGGCACGCCTGCCAGTGAGAGGCTGTGCACTGTGAGGCACATGTCCTAAAGAAGGCGGTGAGCCTTGTACTCACGCCTGCCACTTCCACGAAACGCATGACAACGCCTCCAAAATGAAATCCCAGGTGCACTAGACCCAGGGGAACCTCGGCAATAGACGCGCAACTCCGGGAAATCACGGGCGACGGAGTGGCATGCGTGAGAGTGGGAGGCTGTGCAAGAGGAAGGGCTGAGCCTTGTACTCACGCCTGCTACTTCCACGAAACACATAACCACGCGGCCAAAACGGATTCCCGGGTGCACTAGATAGTCCCAGGGGAGTTGAGGAGTAGGTGCGCACCTCCTGCCAAATCACGGGAGCCGTAGTGGCACGCCTGCCAGTGAGAGGCTGTGCACTGTGAGGCACATGTGCTAAAGAAGGCGGTGAGTCTTGTACTCACGCCTGCCACTTCCACGAAACACATCACCACGCGGCTAAAATGGATTCCCGCGTGCACTAGATAGTCCCAGGGGAGTTGGGGGGTAGGCGCGCACCTCCTGCAAGTCACGGGAGCCGTGGTGGCACGCCTCCGAGTGAGAGGCTGTGCACTATGAGGCACATGTGCTAAGGAAGGTGGTGAGCCTTGTACTCACGCCTGCCACTTCCACGAAACGCATGACAACGCCTCCAAAATGAAATCCCAGGTGCACTAGTCCCAGGGGAACCTCGGAAATAGACGGGCAACTCCGGGAAATCACGGGCGACGGAGTGGCATGCGTGAGAGTGGGAGGCTGTGCAAGAGGAAGGGCTGAGCCTTGTACTCACGCCTGCCACTTCCACGAAACACATCACCACGCGGCCAAAACGGATTCCCGGGTGCACTAGATAGTCCCAGGGGAGTTGGAGAGTAGGCGCGCACCTCCTGCCAAATCACGGGAGCCGTAGTGGCACGCCTGCCAGTGAGAGGCTGTGCACTGTGAGGCACATGTGCTAAAGAAGGCGGTGAGTCTTGTACTCACGCCTGCCACTTCCACGAAACACATCACCACGCGGCTAAAATGGATTCCCGCGTGCACTAGATAGTCCCAGGGGAGTTGGGGGGTAGGCGCGCACCTCCTGCAAATCACGGGAGCCGTGGTGGCACGCCTCCGAGTGAGAGGCTGTGCACTATGAGGCACATGTGCTAAAGAAGGTGGTGAGCCTTGTACTCACGCCTGCCACCTCCACGAAACGCATGACAACGCCTCCAAAATGAAATCCCAGGTGCACTAGTCCCAGGGGAACCTCGGCAATAGACGGGCAACTCCGGAAAATCGCGGGCGACGGAGTGGCATGCGTGAGAGTGGGAGGCTGTGCAAGAGGAAGGGCTGAGCCTTGTACTCACGCCTGCTACTTCCACGAAACACATCACCACGCGGCCAAAACGGATTCCCGGGTGCACAAGATAGTCCCAGAGGAGTTGGAGAGTAGGCGCGCACCTCCTGCCAAATCACGGGAGCCGTAGTGGCACGCCTGCCAGTGAGAGGCTGTGCACTGTAAGGCACATGTCCTAAAGAAGGCGGTGAGTCTTGTAGTCACGCCTGCCACTTCCACGAAACACATCACCACGCGGCTAAAATGGATTCCCGCGTGCACTAGATAGTCCCAGGGGAGTTGGGGGGTAGGCGCGCACCTCCTGCAAATCACGGGAGCCGTGGTGGCACGCCTCCGAGTGAGAGGCTGTGCACTATGAGGCACATGTGCTAAAGAAGGTGGTGAGCCTTGTACTCACGCCTGCCACTTCCACGAAACGCATCACAACGCCTCCAAAATGAAATCCCAGGTGCACTAGTCCCAGGGGAACCTCGGCAATAGACGGGCAACTCCGGAAAATCGCGGGCGACGAAGTGGCATGCGTGAGAGTGGGAGGCTGTGCAAAAGGAAGGGCTGAGCCTTGTACTCACGCCTGCTACTTCCACGAAACACATCACCACGCGCCCAAAACGGATTCCCGGGTGCACAAGATAGTCCCAGAGGAGTTGGAGAGTAGGCGCGCACCTCCTGCCAAATCACGGGAGCCGTAGTGGCACGCCTGCCAGTGAGAGGCTGTGCACTGTGAGGCACATGTCCTAAAGAAGGCGGTGAGCCTTGTACTCACGCCTGCCACTTCCACGAAACGCATGACAACGCCTCCAAAATGAAATCCCAGGTGCACTAGACCCAGGGGAACCTCGGCAATAGACGCGCAACTCCGGGAAATAACGGGCGACGGAGTGGCATGCGTGAGAGTGGGAGGCTGTGCAAGAGGAAGGGCTGAGCCTTGTACTCACGCGTGCTACTTCCACGAAACACATCACCACGCGGCCAAAACGGATTCCCGGGTGCACAAGATAGTCCCAGAGGAGTTGGAGAGTAGGCGCGCACCTCCTGCAAATCACGGGAGCCGTAGTGGCACGCCTCCGAGTGAGAGGCTGTGCACTATGAGGCACATGTCCTAAAGAAGGCGGTGAGCCTTGTACTCACGCCTGCCACTTCCACGAAACGCATGACAACGCCTCCAAAATGAAATCCCATTTGCACTAGTCCCAGGGGAACCTCGGCAATAGACGGGCAACTCCGGAAAATCGCGGGCGACGGAGTGGCATGCGTGAGAGTGGGAGGCTGTGCAAGAGGAAGGGCTGAGCCTTGTACTCACGCCTGCTACTTCCACGAAACACATCACCACGCGGCCAAAACGGATTCCCGGGTGCACAAGATAGTCCCAGAGGAGTTGGAGAGTAGGCGCGCACCTCCTGCCAAATCACGGGAGCCGTAGTGGCACGCCTGCCAGTGAGAGGCTGTGCACTGTGAGGCACATGTCCTAAAGAAGGCGGTGAGCCTTGTACTCACGCCTGCCACTTCCACGAAACGCATGACAACGCCTCCAAAATGAAATCTTAGGTGCACTAGACCCAGGGGAACCTCGGCAATAGACGCGCAACTCCGGGAAATCACGGGCGACGGAGTGGCATGCGTGAGAGTGGGAGGCTGTGCAAGAGGAAGGGCTGAGCCTTGTACTCACGCCTGCTACTTCCACGAAACACATAACCACGCGGCCAAAACGGATTCCCGGGTGCACTATATAGTCCCAGGGGAGTTGGAGAGTAGGCGCGCACCTCCTGCCAAATCACGGGAGCCGTAGTGGCACGCCTGCCAGTGAGAGGCTGTGCACTGTGAGGCACATGTGCTAAAGAAGGCGGTGAGTCTTGTACTCACGCCTGCCACTTCCACGAAACACATCACCACGCGGCTAAAATGGATTCCCGCGTGCACTAGATAGTCCCAGGGGAGTTGGGGGGTAGGCGCGCACCTCCTGTAAGTCACGGGAGCCGTGGTGGCACGCCTCCGAGTGAGAGGCTGTGCACTATGAGGCACATGTGCTAAGGAAGGTGGTGAGCCTTGTACTCACGCCTGCCACTTCCACGAAACGCATGACAACGCCTCCAAAATGAAATCCCAGGTGCACTAGTCCCAGGGGAACCTCGGAAATAGACGGGCAACTCCGGGAAATCACGGGCGACGGAGTGGCATGCGTGAGAGTGGGAGGCTGTGCAAGAGGAAGGGCTGAGCCTTGTACTCACGCCTGCCACTTCCACGAAAAACATCACCACGCGGCCAAAACGGATTCCCGGGTGCACTAGATAGTCCCAGGGGAGTTGGAGAGTAGGCGCGCACCTCCTGCCAAACCACGGGAGCCGTAGTGGCACGACTGCCAGTGAGAGGCTGTGCACTGTGAGGCACATGTGCTAAAGAAGGCGGTGAGTCTTGTACTCACGCCTGCCACTTCCACGAAACACATCACCACGCGGCTAAAATGGATTTCCGCCTGCACTAGATAGTCCCAGGGGAGTTGGGGGGTAGGCGCGCACCTCCTGCAAATCACGGGAGCCGTGGTGGCACGCCTCCGAGTGAGAGGCTGTGCACTATGAGGCACATGTGCTAAAGAAGGTGGTGAGCCTTGTACTCACGCCTGCCACTTCCACGAAACGCATCACAACGCCTCCAAAATGAAATCCCAGGTGCACTAGTCCCAGGGGAACCTCGGCAATAGACGGGCAACTCCGGAAAATCGCGGGCGACGGAGTGGCATGCGTGAGAGTGGGAGGCTGTGCAAGAGGAAGGGCTGAGCCTTGTACTCACGCCTGCTACTTCCACGAAACACATCACCACGCGGCCAAAACGGATTCCCGGGTGCACAAGATAGTCCCAGAGGAGTTGGAGAGTAGGCGCGCACCTCCTGCCAAATCACGGGAGCCGTAGTGGCACGCCTGCCAGTGAGAGGCTGTGCACTGTAAGGCACATGTCCTAAAGAAGGCGGTGAGTCTTGTAGTCACGCCTGCCACTTCCACGAAACACATCACCACGCGGCTAAAATGGATTCCCGCGTGCACTAGATAGTCCCAGGGGAGTTGGGGGGTAGGCGCGCACCTCCTGCAAATCACGGGAGCCGTTGTGGCACGCCTCCGAGTGAGAGGCTGTGCACTATGAGGCACATGTGCTAAAGAAGGTGGTGAGCCTTGTACTCACGCCTGCCACTTCCACGAAACGCATCACAACGCCTCCAAAATGAAATCCCAGGTGCACTAGTCCCAGGGGAACCTCGGTAATAGACGGGCAACTCCGGAAAATCGCGGGCGACGAAGTGGCATGCGTGAGAGTGGGAGGCTGTGCAAAAGGAAGGGCTGAGCCTTGTACTCACGCCTGCTACTTCCACGAAACACATCACCACGCGGCCAAAACGGATTCCCGGGTGCACAAGATAGTCCCAGAGGAGTTGGAGAGTAGGCGCGCACCTCCTGCAAATCACGGGAGCCGTAGTGGCACGCCTCCGAGTGAGAGGCTGTGCACTATGAGGCACATGTCCTAAAGAAGGCGGTGAGCCTTGTACTCACCCCTGCCACTTCCACGAAACGTATGACAACGCCTCTAAAATGAAATCCCAGGTGCACTAGACCCAGGGGAACCTCGGCAATAGACGCGCAACTCCGGGAAATCACGGGCGACGGAGTGGCATGCGTGAGAGTGGGAGGCTGTGCAAGAGGAAGGGCTGAGCCTTGTACTCACGCCTGCTACTTCCACGAAACACATAACCACGCGGCCAAAACGGATTCCCGGGTGCACTAGATAGTCCCAGGGGAGTTGGAGAGTAGGCGCGCACCTCCTGCCAAATCACGGGAGCCGTAGTGGCACGCCTGCCAGTGAGAGGCTGTGCACTGTGAGGCACATGTGCTAAAGAAGGCGGTGAGTCTTGTACTCACGCCTGCCACTTCCACGAAACACATCACCACGCGGCTAAAATAGATTCCCGCGTGCACTAGATAGTCCCAGGGGAGTTGGGGGGTAGGCGCGCACCTCCTGCAAATCACGGGAGCCGTGGTGGCACGCCTCCGAGTGAGAGGCTGTGCACTATGAGGCACATGTGCTAAAGAAGGTGGTGAGCCTTGTACTCACGCCTGCCACTTCCACGAAACGCATGACAACGCCTCCAAAATGAAATCCCAGGTGCACTAGTCCCAGGGGAACCTCGGCAATAGACGGGCAACTCCGGAAAATCGCGGGCGACGGAGTGGCATGCGTGAGAGTGGGAGGCTGTGCAAGAGGAAGGGCTGAGCCTTGTACTGACGCCTGCTACTTCCACGAAACACATCACCACGCGGCCAAAACGGATTCCCGGGTGCACAAGATAGTCCCAGAGGAGTTGGAGAGTAGGCGCGCACCTCCTGCCAAATCACGGGAGCCGTAGTGGCACGCCTGCCAGTGAGAGGCTGTGCACTGTAAGGCACATGTCCTAAAGAAGGCGGTGAGTCTTGTAGTCACGCCTGCCACTTCCACGAAACACATCACCACGCGGCTAAAATGGATTCCCGCGTGCACTAGATAGTCCCAGGGGAGTTGGGGGGTAGGCGCGCACCTCCTGCAAATCACGGGAGCCGTGGTGGCACGCCTCCGAGTGAGAGGCTGTGCACTATGAGGCACATGTGCTAAAGAAGGTGGTGAGCCTTGTACTCACGCCTGCCACTTCCACGAAACGCATCACAACGCCTCCAAAATGAAATCCCAGGTGCACTAGTCCCAGGGGAACCTCGGCAATAGACGGGCAACTCCGGAAAATCGCGGGCGACGAAGTGGCATGCGTGAGAGTGGGAGGCTGTGCAAAAGGAAGGGCTGAGCCTTGTACTCACGCCTGCTACTTCCACGAAACACATCACCACGCGGCCAAAACGGATTCCCGGGTGCACAAGATAGTCCCAGAGGAGTTGGAGAGTAGGCGCGCACCTCCTGCAAATCACGGGAGCCGTAGTGGCACGCCTCCGAGTGAGAGGCTGTGCACTATGAGGCACATGTCCTAAAGAAGGCGGTGAGCCTTGTACTCACGCCTGCCACTTCCACGAAACGCATGACAACGCCTCCAAAATGAAATCCCAGGTGCACTAGTCCCAGGGGAACCTCGGCAATAGACGGGCAACTCCGGAAAATCGCGGGCGACGGAGTGGCATGCGTGAGAGTGGGAGGCTGTGCAAGAGGAAGGGCTGAGCCTTGTACTCACGCCTGCTACTTCCACGAAACACATCACCACGCGGCCAAAACGGATTCCCGGGTGCACAAGATAGTCCCAGAGGAGTTGGAGAGTAGGCGCGCACCTCCTGCCAAATCACGGGAGCCGTAGTGGCACGCCTGCCAGTGAGAGGCTGTGCACTGTGAGGCACATGTCCTAAAGAAGGCGGTGAGCCTTGTACTCACGCCTGCCACTTCCACGAAACGCATGACAACGCCTCCAAAATGAAATCCCAGGTGCACTAGACCCAGGGGAACCTCGGCAATAGACGCGCAACTCCGGGAAATAACGGGCGACGGAGTGGCATGCGTGAGAGTGGGAGGCTGTGCAAGAGGAAGGGCTGAGCCTTGTACTCACGCGTGCTACTTCCACGAAACACATCACCACGCGGCCAAAACGGATTCCCGGGTGCACAAGATAGTCCCAGAGGAGTTGGAGAGTAGGCGCGCACCTCCTGCCAATCACGGGAGCCGTAGTGGCACGCCTCCGAGTGAGAGGCTGTGCACTATGAGGCACATGTCCTAAAGAAGGCGGTGAGCCTTGTACTCACGCCTGCCACTTCCACGAAACGCATCACAACGCCTCCAAAATGAAATCCCAGGTGCACTAGTCCCAGGGGAACCTCGGCAATAGACGGGAAACTCCGGAAAATCGCGGGCGACGGAGTGGCATGCGTGAGAGTGGGAGGCTGTGCAAGAGGAAGGGCTGAGCCTTGTACTCACGCCTGCTACTTCCACGAAACACATCACCACGCGGCCAAAACGGATTCCCGGGTGCACAAGATAGTCCCAGAGGAGTTGGAGAGTAGGCGCGCACCTCCTGCCAAATCACGGGAGCCGTAGTGGCACGCCTGCCAGTGAGAGGCTGTGCACTGTGAGGCACATGTCCTAAAGAAGGCGGTGAGCCTTGTACTCACGCCTGCCACTTCCACGAAACGCATGACAACGCCTCCAAAATGAAATCCTAGGTGCACTAGACCCAGGGGAACCTCGGCAATAGACGCGCAACTCCGGGAAATCACGGGCGACGGGGTGGCATGCGTGAGAGTGGGAGGCTGTGCAAGAGGAAGGGCTGAGCCTTGTACTCACGCCTGCTACTTCCACGAAACACATAACCACGCGGCCAAAACGGATTCCCGGGTGCACTAGATAGTCCCAGGGGAGTTGGAGAGTAGGCGCGCACCTCCTGCCAAATCACGGGAGCCGTAGTGGCACGCCTGCCAGTGAGAGGCTGTGCACTGTAAGGCACATGTGCTAAAGAAGGCGGTGAGTCTTGTACTCACGCCTGCCACTTCCACGAAACACATCACCACGCGGCTAAAATGGATTCCCGCGTGCACTAGATAGTCCCAGGGGAGTTGGGGGGTAGGCGCGCACCTCCTGCAAGTCACGGGAGCCGTGGTGGCACGCCTCCGAGTGAGAGGCTGTGCACTATGAGGCACATGTGCTAAGGAAGGTGGTGAGCCTTGTACTCACGCCTGCCACTTCCACGAAACGCATGACAACGCCTCCAAAATGAAATCCCAGGTGCACTAGTCCCAGGGGAACCTCGGAAATAGACGGGCAACTCCGGGAAATCACGGGCGACGGAGTGGCATGCGTGAGAGTGGGAGGCTGTGCAAGAGGAAGGGCTGAGCCTTGTACTCACGTCTGCCACTTCCACGAAACACATCACCACGCGGCCAAAACGGATTCCCGGGTGCACTAGATAGTCCCAGGGGAGTTGGAGAGTAGGCGCGCACCTCCTGCCAAATCACGGGAGCCGTAGTGGCACGCCTGCCAGTGAGAGGCTGTGCACTGTGAGGCACATGTGCTAAAGAAGGCGGTGAGTCTTGTACTCACGCCTGCCACTTCCACGAAACACATCACCACGCGGCTAAAATGGATTCGCGCGTGCACTAGATAGTCCCAGGGGAGTTGGGGGGTAGGCGCGCACCTCCTGCAAATCACGGGAGCCGTGGTGGCACGCCTCCGAGTGAGAGGCTGTGCACTATGAGGCACATGTGCTAAAGAAGGTGGTGAGCCTTGTTCTCACGCCTGCCACTTCCACGAAACGCATGACAACGCCTCCAAAATGAAATCCCAGGTGCACTAGTCCCAGGGGAACCTCGGCAATAGACGGGCAACTCCGGAAAATCGCGGGCGACGGAGTGGCATGCGTGAGAGTGGGAGGCTGTGCAAGAGGAAGGGCTGAGCCTTGTACTCACGCCTGCTACTTCCACGAAACACATCACCACGCGGCCAAAACGGATTCCCGGGTGCACAAGATAGTCCCAGAGGAGTTGGAGAGTAGGCGCGCACCTCCTGCCAAATCACGGGAGCCGTAGTAGCACGCCTGCCAGTGAGAGGCTGTGCACTGTAAGGCACATGTCCTAAAGAAGGCGGTGAGTCTTGTAGTCACGCCTGCCACTTCCACGAAACACATCACCACGCGGCTAAAATGGATTCCCGCGTGCACTAGATAGTCCCAGGGGAGTTGGGGGGTAGGCGCGCACCTCCTGCAAATCACGGGAGCCGTGGTGGCACGCCTCCGAGTGAGAGGCTGTGCACTATGAGGCACATGTGCTAAAGAAGGTGGTGAGCCTTGTACTCACGCCTGCCACTTCCACGAAACGCATCACAACGCCTCCAAAATGAAATCCCAGGTGCACTAGTCCCAGGGGAACCTCGGCAATAGACGGGCAACTCCGGAAAATCGCGGGCGACGAAGTGGCATGCGTGAGAGTGGGAGGCTGTGCAAAAGGAAGGGCTGAGCCTTGTACTCAAGCCTGCTACTTCCACGAAACACATCACCACGCGGCCAAAACGGATTCCCGGGTGCACAAGATAGTCCCAGAGGAGTTGGAGAGTAGGCGCGCACCTCCTGCAAATCACGGGATCCGTAGTGGCACGCCTCCGAGTGAGAGGCTGTGCACTATGAGGCACATGTCCTAAAGAAGGCGGTGAGCCTTGTACTCACGCCTGTCACTTCCACGAAACGCATGACAACGCCTCCAAAATGAAATCCCAGGTGCACTAGTCCCAGGGGAACCTCGGCAATAGACGGGCAACTCCGGAAAATCGCGGGCGACGAAGTGGCATACGTGAGAGTGGGAGGCTGTGCAAGAGGAAGGGCTGAGCCTTGTACTGACGCCTGCTACTTCCACGAAACACATCACCACGCGGCCAAAACGGATTCCCGGGTGCACAAGATAGTCCCAGAGGAGTTGGAGAGTAGGCGCGCACCTCCTGCAAATCACGGGAGCCGTAGTGGCACGCCTCCGAGTGAGAGGCTGTGCACTATGAGGCACATGTCCTAAAGAAGGCGGTGAGCCTTGTACTCACGCCTGCCACTTCCACGAAACGCATGACAACGCCTCCAAAATGAAATCCCAGGTGCACTAGTCCCAGGGGAACCTCGGCAATAGACGGGCAACTCCGGAAAATCGCGGGCGACGGAGTGGCATGCGTGAGAGTGGGAGGCTGTGCAAGAGGAAGGGCTGAGCCTTGTACTCACGCCTGCTACTTCCACGAAACACATCACCACGCGGCCAAAACGGATTCCCGGGTGCACAAGATAGTCCCAGAGGAGTTGGAGAGTAGGCGCGCACCTCCTGCGAAATCACGGGAGCCGTAGTGGCACGCCTGCCAGTGAGAGGCTGTGCACTGTAAGGCACATGTCCTAAAGAAGGCGGTGAGTCTTGTAGTCACGCCTGCCACTTCCACGAAACACATCACCACGCGGCTAAAATGGATTCCCGCGTGCACTAGATAGTCCCAGGGGAGTTGGGGGGTAGGCGCGCACCTCCTGCAAATCACGGGAGCCGTGGTGGCACGCCTCCGAGTGAGAGGCTGTGCACTATGAGGCACATGTGCTAAAGAAGGTGGTGAGCCTTGTACTCACGCCTGCCACTTCCACGAAACGCATCACAACGCCTCCAAAATGAAATCCCAGGTGCACTAGTCCCAGGGGAACCTCGGCAATAGACGGGCAACTCCGGAAAATCGCGGGCGACGAAGTGGCATGCGTGAGAGTGGGAGGCTGTGCAAAAGGAAGGGCTGAGCCTTGTACTCACGCCTGCTACTTCCACGAAACACATCACCACGCGGCCAAAACGGATTCCCGGGTGCACAAGATAGTCCCAGAGGAGTTGGAGAGTAGGCGCGCACCTCCTGCAAATCACGGGAGCCGTAGTGGCACGCCTCCGAGTGAGAGGCTATGCACTATGAGGCACATGTCCTAAAGAAGGCGGTGAGCCTTGTACTTACGCCTGCCACTTCCACGAAACGCATGACAACGCCTCCAAAATGAAATCCCAGGTGCACTAGTCCCAGGGGAACCTCGGCAATAGACGGGCAACTCCGGAAAATCGCGGGCGACGGAGTGGCATGCGTGAGAGTGGGAACCGGTGCAAGAGGAAGGGCTGAGCCTTGTACTCACGCCTGCTACTTCCACGAAACACATCACCACGCGGCCAAAACGGATTCCCGGGTGCACAAGATAGTCCCAGAGGAGTTAAAGAGTAGGCGCGCACCTCCTGCCAAATCACGGGAGCCGTAGTGGCACGCCTGCCAGTGAGAGGCTGTGCACTGTGAGGCACATGTCCTAAAGAAGGCGGTGAGCCTTGTACTCACGCCTGCCACTTCCACGAAACGCATGACAACGCCTCCAAAATGAAATCCCAGGTGCACTAGACCCAGGGGAACCTCGGCAATAGACGCGCAACTCCGGGAAATCACGTGCGACGGAGTGGCATGCGTGAGAGTGGGAGGCTGTGCAAGAGGAAGGGCTGAGCCTTGTACTCACGCCTGCTACTTCCACGAAACACATAACCACGCGGCCAAAACGGATTCCCGGGTGCACTAGATAGTCCCAGGGGAGTTGGAGAGTAGGCGCGCACCTCCTGCCAAATCACGGGAGCCGTAGTGGCACGCCTGCCAGTGAGAGGCTGTGCACTGTGAGGCACATGTGCTAAAGAAGGCGGTGAGTCTTGTACTCACGCCTGCCACTTCCACGAAACACATCACCACGCGGCTAAAATGGATTCCCGCGTGCACTAGATAGTCCCAGGGGAGTTGGGGGGTAGGCGCGCACCTCCTGCAAGTCACGGGAGCCGTGGTGGCACGCCTCCGAGTGAGAGGCTGTGCACTATGAGGCACATGTGCTAAGGAAGGTGGTGAGCCTTGTACTCACGCCTGCCACTTCCACGAAACGCATGACAACGCCTCCAAAATGAAATCCCAGGTGCACTAGTCCCAGGGGAACCTCGGAAATAGACGGGCAACTACGGGAAATCACGGGCGACGGAGTGGCATGCGTGAGAGTGGGAGGCTGTGCAAGAGGAAGGGCTGAGCCTTGTACTCACGCCTGCCACTTCCACGAAAAACATCACCACGCGGCCAAAACGGATTCCCGGGTGCACTAGATAGTCCCAGGGGAGTTGGAGAAAAGGCGCGCACCTCCTGCCAAATCACGGGAGCCGTAGTGGCACGCCTGCCAGTGAGAGGCTGTGCACTGTGAGGCACATGTGCTAAAGAAGGCGGTGAGTCTTGTACTCACGCCTGCCACTTCCACGAAACACATCACCACGCGGCTAAAATGGATTCCCGCGTGAAATAGATAGTCCCAGGGGAGTTGGGGGGTAGGCGCGCACCTCCTGCAAATCACGGGAGCCGTGGTGGCACGCCTCCGAGTGAGAGGCTGTGCACTATGAGGCACATGTGCTAAAGAAGGTGGTTAGCCTTGTACTCACGCCTGCCACTTCCACGAAACGCATGACAACGCCTCCAAAATGAAATCCCAGGTGCACTAGTCCCAGGGGAACCTCGGCAATAGACGGGCAACTCCGGAAAATCGCGGGCGACGGAGTGGCATGCGTGAGAGTGGGAGGCTGTGCAAGAGGAAGGGCTGAGCCTTGTACTCACGCCTGCTACTTCCACGAAACACATCACCACGCGGCCAAAACGGATTCCCGGGTGCACAAGATAGTCCCAGAGGAGTTGGAGAGTAGGCGCGCACCTCCTGCCAAATCACGGGAGCCGTAGTGGCACGCCTGCCAGTGAGAGGCTGTGCACTGTAAGGCACATGTCCTAAAGAAGGCGGTGAGTCTTGTAGTCACGCCTGCCACTTCCACGAAACACATCACCACGCGGCTAAAATGGATTCCCGCGTGCACTAGATAGTCCCAGGGGAGTTGGGGGGTAGGCGCGCACCTCCTGCAAATCACGGGAGCCGTGGTGGCACGCCTCCGAGTGAGAGGCTGTGCACTATGAGGCACATGTGCTAAAGAAGGTGGTGAGCCTTGTACTCACGCCTGCCACTTCCACGAAACGCATGACAACGCCTCCAAAATGAAATCCCAGGTGCACTAGTCCCAGGGGAACCTCGGCAATAGACGGGCAACTCCGGAAAATCGCGGGCGACGAAGTGGCATGCGTGAGAGTGGGAGGCTGTGCAAAAGGAAGGGCTGAGCCTTGTACTCAAGCCTGCTACTTCCACGAAACACATCACCACGCGGCCAAAACGGATTCCCGGGTGCACAAGATAGTCCCAGAGGAGTTGGAGAGTAGGCGCGCACCTCCTGCAAATCACGGGAGCCGTAGTGGCACGCCTCCGAGTGAGAGGCTATGCACTATGAGGCACATGTCCTAAAGAAGGCGGTGAGCCTTGTACTCACGCCTGCCACTTCCACGAAACGCATGACAACGCCTCCAAAATGAAATCCCAGGTGCACTAGTCCCAGGGGAACCTGGGCAATAGACGGGCAACTCCGGAAAATCGCGGGCGACGAAGTGGCATGCGTAAGAGTGGGAGGCTGTGCAAGAGGAAGGGCTGAGCCTTGTACTGACGCCTGCTACTTCCACGAAACACATCACCACGCGGCCAAAACGGATTCCCGGGTGCACAAGATAGTCACAGAGGAGTTGGAGAGTAGGCGCGCACCTCCTGCTAATCACGGGAGCCGTAGTGGCACGCCTCCGAGTTAGAGGCTGTGCACTATGAGGCACATGTCCTAAAGAAGGCGGTGAGCCTTGTACTCACGCCTGCCACTTCCACGAAACGCATGACAACGCCTCCAAAATGAAATCCCAGGTGCACTAGTCCCAGGGGAACCTCGGCAATAGACGGGCAACTCCGGAAAATCGCGGGCGACCGAGTGGCATGCGTGAGAGTGGGAGGCTGTGCAAGAGGAAGGGCTGAGCCTTGTACTCACGCCTGCTACTTCCACGAAACACATCACCACGCGGCCAAAACGGATTCCCGGGTGCACAAGATAGTCCCAGAGGAGTTGGAGAGTAGGCGCGCACCTCCTGCCAAATCACGGGAGCCGTAGTGGCACGCCTGCCAGTGAGAGGCTGTGCACTGTGAGGCACATGTCCTAAAGAAGGCGGTGAGCCTTGTACTCACGCCTGCCACTTCCACGAAACGCATGACAACGCCTCCAAAATGAAATCCCAGGTGCACTAGACCCAGGGAAACCTCGGCAATAGACGCGCAACTCCGGGAAATAACGGGCGACGGAGTGGCATGCGTGAGAGTGGGAGGCTGTGCAAGAGGAAGGGCTGAGCCTTGTACTCACGCCTGCTACTTCCACGAAACACATAACCACGCGGCCAAAACGGATTCCCGGGTGCACTAGATAGTCCCAGGGGAGTTGGAGAGTAGGCGCGCACCTCCTGCCAAATCACGGGAGCCGTAGTGGCACGCCTGCCAGTGAGAGGCTGTGCACTGTGAGACACATGTGCTAAAGAAGGCGGTGAGTCTTGTACTCACGCCTGCCACTTCCACGAAACACATCACCACGCGGCTAAAATGGATTCCCGCGTGCACTAGATAGTCCCAGGGGAGTTGGGGGGTAGGCGCGCACCTCCTGCAAGTCACGGGAGCTGTGGTGGCACGCCTCCGAGTGAGAGGCTGTGCACTATGAGGCACATGTGCTAAGGAAGGTGGTGAGCCTTGTACTCACGCCTGCCACTTCCACGAAACGCATGACAACGCCTCCAAAATGAAATCCTAGGTGCACTAGTCCCAGGGGAACCTCGGAAATAGACGGGCAACTCCGGGAAATCACGGGCGACGGAGTGGCATGCGTGAGAGTGGGAGGCTGTGCAAGAGGAAGGGCTGAGCCTTGTACTCACGCCTGCCACTTCCACGAAACACATCACCACGCGGCCAAAACGGATTCCCGGGTGCACTAGATAGTCCCAGGGGAGTTGGAGAGTAGGCGCGCACCTCCTGCCAAATCACGGGAGCCGTAGTGGCACGCCTGCCAGTGAGAGGCTGTGCACTGTGAGGCACATGTGCTAAAGAAGGCGGTGAGTCTTGTACTCACGCCTGCCACTTCCACGAAACACATCACCACGCGGCTAAAATGGATTCCCGCGTGCACTAGATAGTCCCAGGGGAGTTGGGGGGTAGGCGCGCACCTCCTGCAAATCACGGGAGCCGTGGTGGCACGCCTCCGAGTGAGAGGCTGTGCACTATGAGGCACATGTGCTAAAGAAGGTGGTGAGCCTTGTACTCACGCCTGCCACTTCCACGAAACGCATGACAACGCCTCCAAAATGAAATCCCAGGTGCACTAGTCCCAGGGGAACCTCGGCAATAGACGGGCAACTCCGGAAAATCGCGGGCGACGGAGTGGCATGCGTGAGAGTGGGAGGCTGTGCAAGAGGAAGGGCTGAGCCTTGTACTCACGCCTGCTACTTCCACGAAACACATCACCACGCGGCCAAAACGGATTCCCGGGTGCACAAGATAGTCCCAGAGGAGTTGGAGAGTAGGCGCGCACCTCCTGCCAAATCACGGGAGCCGTAGTGGCACGCCTGCCAGTGAGAGGCTGTGCACTGTAAGGCACATGTCCTAAAGAAGGCGGTGAGTCTTGTAGTCACGCCTGCCACTTCCACGAAACACATCACCACGCGGCTAAAATGGATTCCCGCGTGCACTAGATAGTCCCAGGGGAGTTGGGGGGTAGGCGCGCACCTCCTGCAAATCACGAGAGCCGTGGTGGCACGCCTCCGAGTGAGAGGCTGTGCACTATGAGGCACATGTGCTAAAGAAGGTGGTGAGCCTTGTACTCACGCCTGCCACTTCCACGAAACGCATCACAACGCCTCCAAAATGAAATCCCAGGTGCACTAGTCCCAGGGGAACCTCGGCAATAGACGGGCAACTCCGGAAAATCGCGGGCGACGAAGTGGCATGCGTGAGAGTGGGAGGCTGTGCAAAAGGAAGGGCTGAGCCTTGTACTCACGCCTGCTACTTCCACGAAACACATCACCACGCGGCCAAAACGGATTCCCGGGTGCACAAGATAGTCCCAGAGGAGTTGGAGAGTAGGCGCGCACCTCCTGCAAATCACGGGAGCCGTAGTGGCACGCCTCCGAGTGAGAGGCTGTGCACTATGAGGCACATGTCCTAAAGAAGGCGGTGAGCCTTGTACTCACGCCTGCCACTTCCACGAAACGCATGACAACGCCTCCAAAATGAAATCCCAGGTGCACTAGTCCCAGGGGAACGTCGGCAATATACGGGCAACTCCGGAAAATCGCGGGCGACGGAGTGGCATGCGTGAGAGTGGGAGGCTGTGCAAGAGGAAGGGCTGAGCCTTGTACTCAAGCCTGCTACTTCCACGAAACACATCACCACGCGGCCAAAACGGATTCCCGGGTGCACAAGATAGTCCCAGAGGAGTTGGAGAGTAGGCGCGCACCTCCTGCCAAATCACGGGAGCCGTAGTGGCACGCCTGCCAGTGAGAGGCTGTGCACTGTAAGGCACATGTCCTAAAGAAGGCGGTGAGTCTTGTAGTCACGCCTGCCACTTCCACGAAACACATCACCACGCGGCTAAAATGGATTCCCGCGTGCACTAGATAGTCCCAGGGGAGTTGGGGGGTAGGCGCGCACCTCCTGCAAATCACGGGAGCCGTGGTTGCACGCCTCCGAGTGAGAGGCTGTGCACTATGAGGCACATGTGCTAAAGAAGGTGGTGAGCCTTGTACTCACGCCTGCCACTTCCACGAAACGCATCACAACGCCTCCAAAATGAAATCCCAGGTGCACTAGTCCCAGGGGAACCTCGGCAATAGACGGGCAACTCCGGAAAATCGCGGGCGACGAAGTGGCATGCGTGAGAGTGGGAGGCTGTGCAAAAGGAAGGGCTGAGCCTTGTACTCACGCCTGCTACTTCCACGAAACACATCACCACGCGGCCAAAACGGATTCCCGGGTGCACAAGATAGTCCCAGAGGAGTTGGAGAGTAGGCGCGCACCTCCTGCAAATCACGGGAGCCGTAGTGGCACGCCTCCGAGTGAGAGGCTGTGCACTATGAGGCACATGTCCTAAAGAAGGCGGTGAGCCTTGTACTCACGCCTGCCACTTCCACGAAACGCATGACAACGCCTCCAAAATGAAATCCTAGGTGCACTAGTCCCAGGGAAACCTCGGCAATAGACGGGCAACTCCGGAAAATCGCGGGCGACGGAGTGGCATGCGTGAGAGTGGGAGGCTGTGCAAGAGGAAGGGCTGAGCCTTGTACTCACGCCTGCTACTTCCACGAAACACATCACCACGCGGCCAAAACGGATTCCCGGGTGCACAAGATAGTCCCAGAGGAGTTGGAGAGTAGGCGCGCACCTCCTGCCAAATCACGGGAGCCGTAGTGGCACGCCTGCCAGTGAGAGGCTGTGCACTGTGAGGCACATGTCCTAAAGAAGGCGGTGAGCCTTGTACTCACGCCTGCCACTTCCACGAAACGCATGACAACGCCTCCAAAATGAAATCCCAGGTGCACTAGTCCCAGGGGAACCTCGGCAATAGACGGGCAACTCCGGAAAATCGCGGGCGACGGAGTGGCATGCGTGAGAGTGGGAGGCTGTGCAAGAGGAAGGGCTGAGCCTTGTACTTACGCCTGCTACTTCCACGAAACACTTCACCACGCGGCCAAAACGGATTCCCGGGTGCACAAGATAGTCCCAGAGGAGTTGGAGAGTAGGCGCGCACCTCCTGCCAAATCACGGGAGCCGTAGTGGCACGCCTGCCAGTGAGAGGCTGTGCACTGTGAGGCACATGTCCTAAAGAAGGCGGTGAGCCTTGTACTCACGCCTGCCACTTCCACGAAACGCATGACAACGCCTCCAAAATGAAATCCCAGGTGCACTAGACCCAGGGGAACCTCGGCAATAGACGCGCAACTCCGGAAAATCACGGGCGACGGAGTGGCATGCGTGAGAGTGGGAGGCTGTGCAAGAGGAAGGGCTGAGCCTTGTACTCACGCGTGCTACTTCCACGAAACACATCACCACGCGGCCAAAACGGATTCCCGGGTGCACAAGATAGTCCCAGAGGAGTTGGAGAGTAGGCGCGCACCTCCTGCAAATCACGGGAGCCGTAGTGGCACGCCTCCGAGTGAGAGGCTGTGCACTATGAGGCACATGTCCTAAAGAAGGCGGTGAGCCTTGTACTCACGCCTGCCACTTCCACGAAACGCATGACAACGCCTCCAAAATGAAATCCCAGGTGCACTAGTCCCAGGGGAACCTCGGCAATAGACGGGCAACTCCGGAAAATCGCGGGCGACGGAGTGGCATGCGTGAGAGTGGGAGGCTGTGCAAGAGGAAGGGCTGAGCCTTGTACTCACGCCTGCTACTTCCACGAAACACATCACCACGCGGCCAAAACGGATTCCCGGGTGCACAAGATAGTCCCAGAAGAGTTGGAGAGTAGGCGCGCACCTCCTGCCAAATCACGGGAGCCGTAGTGGCACGCCTGCCAGTGAGAGGCTGTGCACTGTGAGGCACATGTCCTAAAGAAGGCGGTGAGCCTTGTACTCACGCCTGCCACTTCCACAAAACGCATGACAACGCCTCCAAAATGAAATCCCAGGTGCACTAGACCCAGGGGAACCTCGGCAATAGACGCGCAACTCCGGGAAATCACGGGCGACGGAGTGGCATGCGTGAGAGTGGGAGGCTGTGCAAGAGGAAGGGCTGAGCCTTGTACTCACGCCTGCCACTTCCACGAAACACATCACCACGCGGCCAAAACGGATTCCCGGGTGCACTAGATAGTCCCAGGGGAGTTGGAGAGTAGGCGCGCACCTCCTGCCAAATCACGGGAGCCGTAGTGGCACGCCTGCCAGTGAGAGGCTGTGCACTGTGAGGCACATGTGCTAAAGAAGGCGGTGAGTCTTGTACTCACGCCTGCCACTTCCACGAAACACATCACCACGCGGCTAAAATGGATTCCCGCGTGCACTAGATAGTCCCAGGGGAGTTGGGGGGTAGGCGCGCACCTCCTGCAAATCACGGGAGCCGTGGTGGCACGCCTCCGAGTGAGAGGCTGTGCACTATGAGGCACATGTGCTAAAGAAGGTGGTGAGCCTTGTACTCACGCCTGCCACTTCCACGAAACGCATGACAACGCCTCCAAAATGAAATCCCAGGTGCACTAGTCCCAGGGGAACCTCGGAAATAGACGGGCAACTCCGGGAAATCACGGGCGACGGAGTGGCATGCGTGAGAGTGGGAGGCTGTGCAAGAGGAAGGGCTGAGCCTTGTACTCACGCCTGCCACTTCCACGAAACACATCACCACGCGGCCAAAACGGATTCCCGGGTGCACAAGATAGTCCCAGGGGAGTTGGAGAGTAGGCGCGCACCTCCTGCCAAATCACGGGAGCCGTAGTGGCACGCCTGCCAGTGAGAGGCTGTGCGCTGTGAGGCACATGTGCTAAAAAAGGCGGTGAGTCTTGTACTCACGCCTGCCACTTCCACGAAACACATCACCACGCGGCTAAAATGGATTCCCGCGTGCACTAGATAGTCCCAAGGGAGTTGGGGGGTAGGCGCGCACCTCCTGCAAATCACGGGAGCCGTGGTGGCACGCCTCCGAGTGAGAGGCTGTGCACTATGAGGCACATGTGCTAAAGAAGGTGGTGAGCCTTGTACTCACGCCTGCCACTTCCACGAAACGCATGACAACGCCTCCAAAATGAAATCCCAGGTGCACTAGTCCCAGGGGAACCTCGGCAATAGACGGGCAACTACGGAGAATCTTGGGCGACGGAGTGGCATGCGTGAGAGTGGGAGGCTGTGCAAGAGGAAGGGCTGAGCCTTGTACTCACGCCTGCTACTTCCACGAAACACATCACCACGCGGCCAAAACGGATTCCCGGGTGCACAAGATAGTCCCAGAGGAGTTGGAGAGTAGGCGCGCACCTCCTGCCAAATCACGGGAGCCGTAGTGGCACGCCTGCCAGTGAGAGGCTGTGCACTGTGAGGCACATGTGCTAAAGAAGGCGGTGAGTCTTGTACTCACGCCTGCCACTTCCACGAAACACATCACCACGCGGCTAAAATGGATTCCCGCGTGCACTAGATAGTCCCAGGGGAGTTGGGGGGTAGGCGCGCACCTCCTGCAAATCACGGGAGCCGTGGTGGCACGCCTCCGAGTGAGAGGCTGTGCACTATGAGGCACATGTGCTAAAGAAGGTGGTGAGCCTTGTACTCACGCCTGCCACTTCCACGAAACGCATGACAACGCCTCCAAAATGAAATCCCAGGTGCACTAGTCCCAGGGGAACCTCGGCAATAGACGGGCAACTACGGAGAATCTTGGGCGACGGAGTGGCATGCGTGAGAGTGGGAGGCTGTGCAAGAGGAAGGGCTGAGCCTTGTACTCACGCCTGCTACTTCCACGAAACACATCACCACGCGGCCAAAACGGATTCCCGGGTGCACAAGATAGTCCCAGAGGAGTTGGAGAGTAGGCGCGCACCTCCTGCAAATCACGGGAGCCGTAGTGGCACGCCTCCGAGTGAGAGGCTGTGCACTATGAGGCACATGTCCTAAGGAAGGCGGTGAGCCTTGTACTCACGCCTGCCACTTCCACGAAACGCATGACAACGCCTCCAAAATGAAATCCCAGGTGCACTAGTCCCAGGGGAACCTCGGCAATAGACGGGCAACTCCGGAAAATCGCGGGCGACGGAGTGGCATGCGTGAGAGTGGGAGGCTGTGCAAGAGGAAGGGCTGAGCCTTGTACTCACGCCTGCTACTTCCACGAAACACATCACCACGCGGCCAAAACGGATTCCCGGGTGCACAAGATAGTCCCAGAGGAGTTGGAGAGTAGGCGCGCACCTCCTGCCAAATCACGGGAGCCGTAGTGGCACGCCTGCCAGTGAGAGGCTGTGCACTGTAAGGCACATGTCCTAAAGAAGGCGGTGAGTCTTGTAGTCACGCCTGCCACTTCCACGAAACACATCACCACGCGGCTAAAATGGATTCCCGCGTGCACTAGATAGTCCCAGGGGTGTTGGGGGGTAGGCGCGCACCTCCTGCAAATCACGGGAGCCGTGGTGGCACGCCTCCGAGTGAGAGGCTGTGCACTATGAGGCACATGTGCTAAAGAAGGTGGTGAGCCTTGTACTCACGCCTGCCACTTCCACGAAACGCATCACAACGCCTCCAAAATGAAATCCCAGGTGCACTAGTCCCAGGGGAACCTCGGCAATAGACGGGCAACTCCGGAAAATCGCGGGCGACGAAGTGGCATGCGTGAGAGTGGGAGGCTGTGCAAAAGGAAGGGCTGAGCCTTGTACTCACGCCTGCTACTTCTACGAAACACATCACCACGCGGCCAAAACGGATTCCCGGGTGCACAAGATAGTCCCAGAGGAGTTGGAGAGTAGGCGCGCACCTCCTGCAAATCACGGGAGCCGTAGTGGCACGCCTCCGAGTGAGAGGCTGTGCACTATGAGGCACATGTCCTAAAGAAGGCGGTGAGTCTTGTACTCACGCCTGCCACTTCCACGAAACGCATGACAACGCCTCCAAAATGAAATCCCAGGTGCACTAGTCCCAGGGGAACCTCGGCAATAGACGGGCAACTCCGGAAAATCGCGGGCGACGAAGTGGCATGCGTGAGAGTGGGAGGCTGTGCAAGAGGAAGGGCTGAGCCTTGTACTGACGCCTGCTACTTCCACGAAACACATCACCACGCGGCCAAAACGGATTCCCGGGTGCACAAGATAGTCCCAGAGGAGTTGGAGAGTAGGCGCGCACCTCCTGCAAATCACGGGAGCCGTAGTGGCACGCCTCCGAGTGAGAGGCTGTGCACTATGAGGCACATGTCCTAAAGAAGGCGGTGAGCCTTGTACTTACGCCTGCCACTTCCACGAAACGCATGACAACGCCTCCAAAATGAAATCCCAGGTGCACTAGTCCCAGGGGAATCTCGGCAATAGACGGGCAACTCCGGAAAATCGCGGGCGACGGAGTGGCATGCGTGAGAGTGGGAGGCTGTGCAAGAGGAAGGGCTGAGCCTTGTACTCACGCCTGCTACTTCCACGAAACACATCACCACGCGGCCAAAACGGATTCCCGGGTGCACAAGATAGTCCCAGAGGAGTTGGAGAGTAGGTGCGCACCTCCTGCCAAATCACGGGAGCCGTAGTGGCACGCCTGCCAGTGAGAGGCTGTGCACTGTGAGGCACATGTCCTAAAGAAGGCGGTGAGCCTTGTACTCACGCCTGCCACTTCCACGAAACGCATGACAACGCCTCCAAAATGAAATCCCAGGTGCACTAGACCCAGGGGAACCTCGGCAATAGACGCGCAACTCCGGGAAATCACGGGCGACGGAGTGGCATGCGTGAGAGTGGGAGGCTGTGCAAGAGGAAGGGCTGAGCCTTGTACTCACGCGTGCTACTTCCACGAAACACATCACCACGCGGCCAAAACGGATTCCCGGGTGCACTAGATAGTCCCAGGGGAGTTGGAGAGTAGGCGCGCACCTCCTGCCAAATCACGGGAGCCGTAGTGGCACGCCTGCCAGTGAGAGGCTGTGCACTGTGAGGCACATGTGCTAAAGAAGGCGGTGAGTCTTGTACTCACGCCTGCCACTTCCACGAAACACATCACCACGCGGCTAAAATGGATTCCCGCGTGCACTAGATAGTCCCAGGGGAGTTGGGGGGTAGGCGCGCACCTCCTGCAAATCACGGGAGCCGTGGTGGCACGCCTCCGAGTGAGAGGCTGTGCACTATGAGGCACATGTGCTAAAGAAGGTGGTGAGCCTTGTACTCACGCCTGCCACTTCCACGAAACGCATGACAACGCCTCCAAAATGAAATCCCAGGTGCACTAGTCCCAGGGGAACCTCGGCAATAGACGGGCAACTCCGGAAAATCGCGGGCGACGGAGTGGCATGCGTGAGAGTGGGAGGCTGTGCAAGAGGAAGGGCTGAGCCTTGTTCTCACGCCTGCTACTTCCACGAAACACATCACCACGCGGCCAAAACGGATTCCCGGGTGCACAAGATAGTCCCAGAGGAGTTGGAGAGTAGGCGCGCACCTCCTGCCAAATCACGGGAGCCGTAGTGGCACGCCTGCCAGTGAGAGGCTGTGCACTGTAAGGCACATGTCCTAAAGAAGGCGGTGAGTCTTGTAGTCACGCCTGCCACTTCCACGAAACACATCACCACGCGGCTAAAATGGATTCCCGCGTGCACTAGATAGTCCCAGGGGAGTTGGGGGGTAGGCGCGCACCTCCTGCAAATCACGGGAGCCGTGGTGGCACGCCTCCGAGTGAGAGGCTGTGCACTATGAGGCACATGTGCTAAAGAAGGTGGTGAGCCTTGTACTCACGCCTGCCACTTCCACGAAACGCATCACAACGCCTCCAAAATGAAATCCCAGGTGCACTAGTCCCAGGGGAACCTCGGCAATAGACGGGCAACTCCGGAAAATCGTGGGCGACGAAGTGGCATGCGTGAGAGTGGGAGGCTGTGCAAAAGGAAGGGCTGAGCCTTGTACTCACGCCTGCTACTTCCACGAAACACATCACCACGCGGCCAAAACGGATTCCCGGGTGCACAAGATAGTCCCAGAGGAGTTGGAGAGTAGGCGCGCACCTCCTGCAAATCACGGGAGCCGTAGTGGCACGCCTCCGAGTGAGAGGCTGTGCACTATGAGGCACATGTCCTAAAGAAGGCGGTGAGCCTTGTACTCACGCCTGCCACTTCCACGAAACGCATGACAACGCCTCCAAAATGAAATCCCAGGTGCACTAGTCCCAGGGGAACCTCGGCAATAGACGGGCAACTCCGGAAAATCGCGGGCGACGGAGTGGCATGCGTGAGAGTGGGAGGCTGTGCAAGAGGAAGGGCTGAGCCTTGTACTCACGCCTGCTACTTCCACGAAACACATCACCACGCGGCCAAAACGGATTCCCGGGTGCACAAGATAGTCCCAGAGGAGTTGGAGAGTAGGCGCGCACCTCCTGCCAAATCACGGGACCCGTAGTGGCACGCCTGCCAGTGAGAGGCTGTGCACTGTAAGGCACATGTCCTAAAGAAGGCGGTGAGTCTTGTAGTCACGCCTGCCACTTCCACGAAACACATCACCACGCGGCTAAAATGGATTCCCGCGTGCACTAGATAGTCCCAGGGGAGTTGGGGGGTAGGCGCGCACCTCCTGCAAATCACGGGAGCCGTGGTGGCACGCCTCCGAGTGAGAGGCTGTGCACTATGAGGCACATGTGCTAAAGAAGGTGGTGAGCCTTGTACTCACGCCTGCCACTTCCACGAAACGCATCACAACGCCTCCAAAATGAAATCCCAGGTGCACTAGTCCCAGGGGAACCTCGGCAATAGACGGGCAACTCCGGAAAATCGCGGGCGACGAAGTGGCATGCGTGAGAGTGGGAGGCTGTGCAAAAGGAAGGGCTGAGCCTTGTACTCACGCCTGCTACTTCCACGAAACACATCACCACGCGGCCAAAACGGATTCCCGGGTGCACAAGATAGTCCCAGAGGAGTTGGAGAGTAGGCGCGCACCTCCTGCAAATCACGGGAGCCGTAGTGGCACGCCTCCGAGTGAGAGGCTGTGCACTATGAGGCACATGTCCTAAAGAAGGCGGTGAGCCTTGTACTCACGCCTGCCACTTCCACGAAACGCATGACAACGCCTCCAAAATGAAATCCCAGGTGCACTAGTCCCAGGGGAACCTCGGCAATAGACGGGCAACTCCGGAAAATCGCGGGCGACGGAGTGGCATGCGTGAGAGTGGGAGGCTGTGCAAGAGGAAGGGCTGAGCCTTGTACTCACGCCTGCTACTTCCACGAAACACATCACCACGCGGCCAAAACGGATTCCCGGGTGCACAAGATAGTCCCAGAGGAGTTGGAGAGTAGGCGCGCACCTCCTGCCAAATCACGGGAGCCGTAGTGGCACGCCTGCCAGTGAGAGGCTGTGCACTGTGAGGCACATGTCCTAAGGAAGGCGGTGAGCCTTGTACTCACGCCTGCCACTTCCACGAAACGCATGACAACGCCTCCAAAATGAAATCCCAGGTGCACTAGACCCAGGGGAACCTCGGCAATAGACGCGCAACTCCGGGAAATAACGGGCGACGGAGTGGCATGCGTGAGAGTGGGAGGCTGTGCAAGAGGAAGGGCTGAGCCTTGTACTCACGCGTGCTACTTCCACGAAACACATCACCACGCGGCCAAAACGGATTCCCGGGTGCACAAGATAGTCCCAGAGGAGTTGGAGAGTAGGCGCGCACCTCCTGCAAATCACGGGAGCCGTAGTGGCACGCCTCCGAGTGAGAGGCTGTGCACTATGAGGCACATGTCCTAAAGAAGGCGGTGAGCCTTGTACTCACGCCTGCCACTTCCACGAAACGCATGACAACGCCTCCAAAATGAAATCCCAGGTGCACTAGTCCCAGGGGAACCTCGGCAATAGACGGGCAACTCCGGAAAATCGCGGGCGACGGAGTGGCATGCGTGAGAGTGGGAGGCTGTGCAAGAGGAAGGGCTGAGCCTTGTACTCACGCCTGCTACTTCCACGAAACACATCACCACGCGGCCAAAACGGATTCCCGGGTGCACAAGATAGTCCCAGAGGAGTTGGAGAGTAGGCGCGCACCTCCTGCCAAATCACGGGAGCCGTAGTGGCACGCCTGCCAGTGAGAGGCTGTGCACTGTGAGGCACATGTCCTAAAGAAGGCGGTGAGCCTTGTACTCACGCCTGCCACTTCCACGAAACGCATGACAACGCCTCTAAAATGAAATCCCAGGTGCACTAGACCCAGGGGAACCTCGGCAATAGACGCGCAACTCCGGGAAATCACGGGCGACGGAGTGGCATGCGTGAGAGTGGGAGGCTGTGCAAGAGGAAGGGCTGAGCCTTGTACTCACGCCTGCTACTTCCACGAAACACATAACCACGCGGCCAAAACGGATTCCCGGGTGCACTAGATAGTCCCAGGGGAGTTGGAGAGTAGGCGCGCACCTCCTGCCAAATCACGGGAGCCGTAGTGGCACGCCTGCCAGTGAGAGGCTGTGCACTGTGAGGCACATGTGCTAAAGAAGGCGGTGAGTCTTGTACTCACGCCTGCCACTTCCACGAAACACATCACCACGCGGCTAAAATGGATTCCCGCGTGCACTAGATAGTCCCAGGGGAGTTCGGGGGTAGGCGCGCACCTCCTGCAAGTCACGGGAGCCGTGGTGGCACGCCTCCGAGTGAGAGGCTGTGCACTATAAGGCACATGTGCTAAGGAAGGTGGTGAGCCTTGTACTCACGCCTGCCACTTCCACGAAAAGCATGACAACGCCTCCAAAATGAAATCCCAGGTGCACTAGTCCCAAGGGAACCTCGGAAATAGACGGGCAACTCCGGGAAATCACGGGCGACGGAGTGGCATGCGTGAGAGTGGGAGGCTGTGCAAGAGGAAGGGCTGAGCCTTGTACTCACGCCTGCCACTTCCACGAAACACATCACCACGCGGCCAAAACGGATTCCCGGGTGCACTAGATAGTCCCAGGGGAGTTGGAGAGTAGGCACGCACCTCCTGCCAAATCACGGGAGCCGTAGTGGCAAGCCTGCCAGTAAGAGGCTGTGCACTGTGAGGCACATGTGCTAAAGAAGGCGGTGAGTCTTGTACTCACGCCTGCCACTTCCACGAAACACATCACCACGCGGCTAAAATGGATTCCCGCGTGCACTAGATAGTCCCAGGGGAGTTGGGGGGTAGGCGCGCACCTCCTGCAAATCACGGGAGCCGTGGTGGCACGCCTCCGAGTGAGAGGCTGTGCACTATGAGGCACATGTGCTAAAGAAGGTGGTGAGCCTTGTACTCACGCCTGCCACTTCCACGAAACGCATGACAACGCCTCCAAAATGAAATCCCAGGTGCACTAGTCCCAGGGGAACCTCGGCAATAGACGGGCAACTCCGGAAAATCGCGGGCGACGGAGTGGCATGCGTGAGAGTGGGAGGCTGTGCAAGAGGAAGGGCTGAGCCTTGTACTCACGCCTGCTACTTCCACGAAACACATCACCACGCGGCCAAAACGGATTCCCGGGTGCACAAGATAGTCCCAGAGGAGTTGGAGAGTAGGCGCGCACCTCCTGCCAAATCACGGGAGCCGTAGTGGCACGCCTGCCAGTGAGAGGCTGTGCACTGTAAGGCACATGTCCTAAAGAAGGCGGTGAGTCTTGTAGTCACGCCTGCCACTTCCACGAAACACATCACCACGCGGCTAAAATGGATTCCCGCGTGCACTAGATAGTCCCAGGGGAGTTGGTGGGTAGGCGCGCACCTCCTGCAAATCACGGGAGCCGTGGTGGCACGCCTCCGAGTGAGAGGCTGTGCACTATGAGGCACATGTGCTAAAGAAGGTGGTGAGCCTTGTACTCACGCCTGCCACTTCCACGAAACGCATCACAACGCCTCCAAAATGAAATCCCAGGTGCACTAGTCCCAGGGGAACCTCGGCAATAGACGGGCAACTCCGGAAAATCGCGGGCGACGAAGTGGCATGCGTGAGAGTGGGAGGCTGTGCAAAAGGAAGGGCTGAGCCTTGTACTCACGCCTGCTACTTCCACGAAACACATCACCACGCGGCCAAAACGGATTCCCGGGTGCACAAGATAGTCCCAGAGGAGTTGGAGAGTAGGCGCGCACCTCCTGCAAATCACGGGAGCCGTAGTGGCACGCCTCCGAGTGAGAGGCTGTGCACTATGAGGCACATGTCCTAAAGAAGGCGGTGAGCCTTGTACTCACGCCTGCCACTTCCACGAAACGCATGAGAACGCCTCCAAAATGAAATCCCAGGTGCACTAGTCCCAGGGGAACCTCGGCAATAGACGGGCAACTCCGGAAAATCGCGGGCGACGGAGTGGCATGCGTGAGAGTGGGAGGCTGTGCAAGAGGAAGGGCTGAGCCTTGTACTCACGCCTGCTACTTCCACGAAACACATCACCACGCGGCCAAAACGGATTCCCGGGTGCACAAGATAGTCCCAGAGGAGTTGGAGAGTAGGCACGCACCTCCTGCCAAATCACGGGAGCCGTAGTGGCACGCCTGCCAGTGAGAGGCTGTGCACTGTAAGGCACATGTCCTAAAGAAGGCGGTGAATCTTGTAGTCACGCCTGCCACTTCCACGAAACACATCACCACGCGGCTAAAATGGATTCCCGCGTGCACTAGATAGTCCCAGGGGAGTTGGGGGGTAGGCGCGCACCTCCTGCAAATCACGGAAGCCGTGGTGGCACGCCTCCGAGTGATAGGCTGTGCACTATGAGGCACATGTGCTAAAGAAGGTGGTGAGCCTTGTACTCACGCCTGCCACTTCCACGAAACGCATCACAACGCCTCCAAAATGAAATCCCAGGTGCACTAGTCCCAGGGGAACCTCGGTAATAGACGGGCAACTCCGGAAAATCGCGGGCGACGAAGTGGCATGCGTGAGAGTGGGAGGCTGTGCAAAAGGAAGGGCTGAGCCTTGTACTCACGCCTGCTACTTCCACGAAACACATCACCACGCGGCCAAAACGGATTCCCGGGTGCACAAGATAGTCCCAGAGGAGTTGGAGAGTAGGCGCGCACCTCCTGCAAATCACGGGAGCCGTAGTGGCACGCCTCCGAGTGAGAGGCTGTGCACTATGAGGCACATGTCCTAAAGAAGGCGGTGAGCCTTGTACTCACGCCTGCCACTTCCACGAAACGCATGACAACGCCTCCAAAATGAAATCCCAGGTGCACTAGACCCAGGGGAACCTCGGCAATAGACGCGCAACTCCGGGAAATCACGGGCGACGGAGTATGATGCGTGAGAGTGGGAGGCTGTGCAAGAGGAAGGGCTGAGCCTTGTACTCACGCCTGCTACTTCCACGAAACCCATAACCACGCGGCCAAAACGGATTCCCGGGTGTACTAGATAGTCCCAGGGGAGTTGGAGAGTAGGCGCGCACCTCCTGCCAAATCACGGGAGCCGTAGTGGCACGCCTGCCAGTGAGAGGCTGTGCACTGTGAGGCACATGTGCTAAAGAAGGCGGTGAGTCTTGTACTCACGCCTGCCACTTCCACGAAACACATCACCACGCGGCCAAAACGGATTCCCGGGTGCACTAGATAGTCCCAGGGGAGTTGGAGAGTAGGCGCGCACCTCCTGCCAAATCACGGGAGCCGTAGTGGCACGCCTGCCAGTGAGAGGCTGTGCACTGTGAGGCACATGTGCTAAAGAAGGCGGTGAGTCTTGTACTCACGCCTGCCACTTCCACGAAACACATCACCACGCGGCTAAAGTGGATTTCCGCGTGCACTAGATAGTCTCAGGGGAGTTGGGGGGTAGGCGCGCACCTCCTGCAAATCACGGGAGCCGTGGTGGCACGCCTCCGAGTGAGAGGCTGTGCACTATGAGGCACATGTGCTAAAGAAGGTGGTGAGCCTTGTACTCACGCCTGCCACTTCCACAAAACGCATGACAACGCCTCCAAAATGAAATCCCAGGTGCACTAGTCCCAGGGGAACCTCGGCAATAGACGGGCAACTCCGGAAAATCGGGGGCGACGGAGTGGCATGCGTGAGAGTGGGAGGCTGTGCAAGAGGAAGGGCTGCGCCTTGTACTCACGCCTGCTACTTCCACGAAACACATCACCACGCGGCCAAAACGGATTCCCGGGTGCACAAGATAGTCCCAGAGGAGTTGGAGAGTAGGCGCGCACCTCCTGCCAAATCACGGGAGCCGTAGTGGCACGCCTGCCAGTGAGAGGCTGTGCACTGTAAGGCACATGTCCTAAAGAAGGCGGTGAGTCTTGTAGTCACGCCTGCCACTTCCACGAAACACATCACCACGCGGCTAAAATGGATTCCCGCGTGCACTAGATAGTCCCAGGGGAGTTGGGGGGTAGGCGCGCACCTCCTGCAAATCACGGGAGCCGTGGTGGCACGCCTCCGAGTGAGAGGCTGTGCACTATGAGGCACATGTGCTAAAGAAGGTGGTGAGCCTTGTACTCACGCCTGCCACTTCCACGAAACGCATCACAACGCCTCCAAAATGAAATCCCAGGTGCACTAGTCCCAGGGGAACCTCGGCAATAGACGGGCAACTCCGGAAAATCGCGGGCGACGAAGTGGCATGCGTGAGAGTGGGAGGCTGTGCAAAAGGAAGGGCTGAGCCTTGTACTCACGCCTGCTACTTCCACGAAACACATCACCACGCGGCCAAAACGGATTCCCGGGTGCACAAGATAGTCCCAGAGGAGTTGGAGAGTAGGCGCGCACCTCCTGCAAATCACGGGAGCCGTAGTGGCACGCCTCCGAGTGAGAGGCTGTGCACTATGAGGCACATGTCCTAAAGAAGGCGGTGAGCCTTGTACTCACGCCTGCCACTTCCACGAAACGCATGACAACGCCTCCAAAATGAAATCCCAGGTGCACTAGTCCCAGGGGAACCTCGGCAATAGACGGGCAACTCCGGAAAATCGCGGGCGACGAAGGGGCATGCGTGAGAGTGGGAGGCTGTGCAAAAGAAAGGGCTGAGCCTTGTACTCACGCCTGCTACTTCCACGAAACACATCACCACGCGGCCAAAACGGATTCCCGGGTGCACAAGAAAGTCCCAGAGGAGTTGGAGAGTAGGCGCGCACCTCCTGCCAAATCACGGGAGCCGTAGTGGCACGCCTGCCAGTGAGAGGCTGTGCACTGTAAGGCACATGTCCTAAAGAAGGCGGTGAGTCTTGTAGTCACGCCTGCCACTTCAACGAAACACATCACCACGCGGCTAAAATGGATTCCCGCGTGCACTAGATAGTCCCAGGGGAGTTGGGGGGTAGGCGCGCACCTCCTGCAAATCACGGGAGCCGTGGTGGCACGCCTCCGAGTGAGAGGCTGTGCACTATGAGGCACATGTGCTAAAGAAGGTGGTGAGCCTTGTACTCACGCCTGCCACTTCCACGAAACGCATCACAACGCCTCCAAAATGAAATCCCAGGTGCACTAGTCCCAGGGCAACCTCGGCAATAGACGGGCAACTCCGGAAAATCGCGGGCGACGAAGGGGCATGCGTGAGAGTGGGAGGCTGTGCAAAAGAAAGGGCTGAGCCTTGTACTCACGCCTGCTACTTCCACGAAACACATCACCACGCGGCCAAAACGGATTCCCGGGTGCACAAGATAGTCCCAGAGGAGTTGGAGAGTAGGCGCGCACCTCCTGCAAATCACGGGAGCCGTAGTGGCACGCCTCCGAGTGAGAGGCTGTGCACTATGAGGCACATGTCCTAAAGAAGGCGGTGAGCCTTGTACTCACGCCTGCCACTTCCACGAAACGCATCACAACGCCTCCAAAATGAAATCCCAGGTGCACTAGTCCCAGGGGAACCTCGGCAATAGACGGGCAACTCCGGAAAATCGCGGGCGACGGAGTGGCATGCGTGAGAGTGGGAGGCTGTGCAAGAGGAAGGGCTGAGCCTTGTACTCACGCCTGCTACTTCCACGAAACACATCACCACGCGGCCAAAACGGATTCCCGGGTGCACAAGAAAGTCCCAGAGGAGTTGGAGAGTAGGCGCGCACCTCCTGCCAAATCACGGGAGCCGTAGTGGCACGCCTGCCAGTGAGAGGCTGTGCACTGTGAGGCACATGTCCTAAAGAAGGCGGTGAGCCTTGTACTCACGCCTGCCACTTCCACGAAACGCATGACAACGCCTCCAAAATGAAATCCCAGGTGCACTAGACCCAGGGGAACCTCGGCAATAGACGCGCAACTCCGGGAAATCACGGGCGACGGAGTATGATGCGTGAGAGTGGGAGGCTGTGCAAGAGGAAGGGCTGAGCCTTGTACTCACGCCTGCTACTTCCACGAAACACATAACCACGCGGCCAAAACGGATTCCCGGGTGTACTAGATAGTCCCAGGGGAGTTGGAGAGTAGGCGCGCACCTCCTGCCAAATCACGGGAGCCGTAGTGGCACGCCTGCCAGTGAGAGGCTGTGCACTGTGAGGCACATGTGCTAAAGAAGGCGGTGAGTCTTGTACTCACGCCTGCCACTTCCACGAAACACATCACCACGCGGCCAAAACGGATTCCCGGGTGCACTAGATAGTCCCAGGGGAGTTGGAGAGTAGGCTCGCACCTCCTGCCAAATCACGGGAGCCGTAGTGGCACGCCTGCCAGTGAGAGGCTGTGCACTGTGAGGCACATGTGCTAAAGAAGGCGGTGAGTCTTGTACTCACGCCTGCCACTTCCACGAAACACATCACCACGCGGCTAAAGTGGATTTCCGCGTGCACTAGATAGTCTCAGGGGAGTTGGGGGGTAGGCGCGCACCTCCTGCAAATCACGGGAGCCGTGGTGGCACGCCTCCGAGTGAGAGGCTGTGCACTATGAGGCACATGTGCTAAAGAAGGTGGTGAGCCTTGTACTCACGCCTGCCACTTCCACAAAACGCATGACAACGCCTCCAAAATGAAATCCCAGGTGCACTAGTCCCAGGGGAACCTCGGCAATAGACGGGCAACTCCGGAAAATCGGGGGCGACGGAGTGGCATGCGTGAGAGTGGGAGGCTGTGCAAGAGGAAGGGCTGCGCCTTGTACTCACGCCTGCTACTTCCACGAAACACATCACCACGCGGCCAAAACGGATTCCCGGGTGCACAAGATAGTCCCAGAGGAGTTGGAGAGTAGGCGCGCACCTCCTGCCAAATCACGGGAGCCGTAGTGGCACGCCTGCCAGTGAGAGGCTGTGCACTGTAAGGCACATGTCCTAAAGAAGGCGGTGAGTCTTGTAGTCACGCCTGCCACTTCCACGAAACACATCACCACGCGGCTAAAATGGATTCCCGCGTGCACTAGATAGTCCCAGGGGAGTTGGGGGGTAGGCGCGCACCTCCTGCAAATCACGGGAGCCGTGGTGGCACGCCTCCGAGTGAGAGGCTGTGCACTATGAGGCACATGTGCTAAAGAAGGTGGTGAGCCTTGTACTCACGCCTGCCACTTCCACGAAACGCATCACAACGCCTCCAAAATGAAATCCCAGGTGCACTAGTCCCAGGGGAACCTCGGCAATAGACGGGCAACTCCGGAAAATCGCGGGCGACGAAGTGGCATGCGTGAGAGTGGGAGGCTGTGCAAAAGGAAGGGCTGAGCCTTGTACTCACGCCTGCTACTTCCACGAAACACATCACCACGCGGCCAAAACGGATTCCCGGGTGCACAAGATAGTCCCAGAGGAGTTGGAGAGTAGGCGCGCACCTCCTGCAAATCACGGGAGCCGTAGTGGCACGCCTCCGAGTGAGAGGCTGTGCACTATGAGGCACATGTCCTAAAGAAGGCGGTGAGCCTTGTACTCACGCCTGCCACTTCCACGAAACGCATGACAACGCCTCCAAAATGAAATCCCAGGTGCACTAGTCCCAGGGGAACCTCGGCAATAGACGGGCAACTCCGGAAAATCGCGGGCGACGGAGTGGCATGCGTGAGAGTGGGAGGCTGTGCAAGAGGAAGGGCTGAGCCTTGTACTCACGCCTGCTACTTCCACGAAACACATCACCACGCGGCCAAAACGGATTCCCGGGTGCACAAGATAGTCCCAGAGGAGTTGGAGAGTAGGCGCGCACCTCCTGCCAAATCACGGGAGCCGTAGTGGCACGCCTGCCAGTGAGAGGCTGTGCACTGTGAGGCACATGTCCTAAAGAAGGCGGTGAGCCTTGTACTCACGCCTGCCACTTCCACGAAACGCATGACAACGCCTCCAAAATGAAATCCCAGGTGCACTAGACCCAGGGGAACCTCGGCAATAGACGCGCAACTTTGGGAAATAACGGGCGACGGAGTCGCATGCGTGAGAGTGGGAGGCTGTGCAAGAGGAAGGGCTGAGCCTTGTACTCACGCGTGCTACTTCCACGAAACACATCACCACGCGGCCAAAACGGATTCCCGGGTGCACAAGATAGTCCCGGAGGAGTTGGAGAGTAGGCGCGCACCTCCTGCAAATCACGGGAGCCGTAGTGGCATGCCTCCGAGTGAGAGGCTGTGCACTATGAGGCACATGTCCTAAAGAAGGCGGTGAGCCTTGTACTCACGCCTGCCACTTCCACGAAACGCATCACAACGCAACCAAAATGAAATCCCAGGTGCACTAGTCCCAGGGGAACCTCGGCAATAGACGGGCAACTCCGGAAAATCGCGGGCGACGGAGTGGCATGCGTGAGAGTGGGAGGCTGTGCAAGAGGAAGGGCTGAGCCTTGTACTCACGCCTGCTACTTCCACGAAACACATCACCACGCGGCCAAAACGGATTCCCGGGTGCACAAGATAGTCCCAGAGGAGTTGGAGAGTAGGCGCGCACCTCCTGCCAAATCACGGGAGCCGTAGTGGCACGCCTGCCAGTGAGAGGCTGTGCACTGTGAGGCACATGTCCTAAAAAAGGCGGTGAGCCTTGTACTCACGCCTGCCACTTCCACGAAACGCATGACAACGCCTCCAAAATGAAATCCCAGGTGCACTAGTCCCAGGGGAACCTCGGCAATAGACGGGCAACTGCGGAAAATCGCGGGCGACGGAGTGGCATGCGTGAGAGTGGGAGGCTGTGCAAGAGGAAGGGCTGAGCCTTGTACTCACGCCTGCTACTTCCACGAAACACATCACCACGCGGCCAAAACGGATTCCCGGGTGCACAAGATAGTCCCAGAGGAGTTGGAGAGTAGGCGCGCACCTCCTGCCAAATCACGGGAGCCGTAGTGGCACGCCTGCCAGTGAGAGGCTGTGCACTGTGAGGCACATGTCCTAAAGAAGGCGGTGAGTCTTGTACTCACGCCTGCCACTTCCACGAAACACATCACCACGCGGCTAAAATGGATTCCCGCGTGCACTAGATAGTCCCAGGGGAGTTGGGGGGTAGGCGCGCACCTCCTGCAAGTCACGGGAGCCGTGGTGGCACGCCTCCGAGTGAGAGGCTGTGCACTATGAGGCACATGTGCTAAGGAAGGTGGTGAGCCTTGTACTTACGCCTGCCACTTCCACGAAACGCATGACAACGCCTCCAAAATGAAATCCCAGGTGCACTAGTCCCAGGGGAACCTCGGAAATAGACGGGCAACTCCGGGAAATCACGGGCGACGGAGTGGCATGCGTGAGAGTGGGAGGCTGTGCAAGAGGAAGGGCTGAGCCTTGTACTCACGCCTGCCACTTACACGAAACACATCACCACGCGGCCAAAACGGATTCCCGGGTGCACTAGATAGTCCCAGGGGAGTTGGAGAGTAGGCGCGCACCTCCTGCCAAATCACGTGAGCCGTAGTGGCACGCCTGCCAGTGAGAGGCTGTGCACTGTGAGGCACATGTGCTAAAGAAGGCGGTGAGTCTTGTACTCACGCCTGCCACTTCCACGAAACACATCACCACGCGGCTAAAATGGATTCCCGCGTGCACTAGATAAACCCAGGGGAGTTGGGGGGTAGGCGCGCACCTCCTGCAAATCACGGGAGCCGTGGTGGCACGCCTCCGAGTGAGAGGCTGTGCACTATGAGGCACATGTGCTAAAGAAGGTGGTGAGCCTTGTACTCACGCCTGCCACTTCCACGAAACGCATGACAACGCCTCCAAAATGAAATCCCAGGTGCACTAGTCCCAGGGGAACCTCGGCAATAGACGGGCAACTCCGGAAAATCGCGGGCGACGGAGTGGCATGCGTGAGAGTGGGAGGCTGTGCAAGAGGAAGGGCTGAGCCTTGTACTCACGCCTGCTACTTCCACGAAACACATCACCACGCGGCCAAAACGGATTCCCGGGTGCACAAGATAGTCCCAGAGGAGTTGGAGAGTAGGCGCGCACCTCCTGCCAAATCACTTGAGCCGTAGTGGCACGCCTGCCAGTGAGAGGCTGTGCACTGTAAGGCACATGTCCTAAAGAAGGCGGTGAGTCTTGTAGTCACGCCTGCCACTTCCACGAAACACATCACCACGCGGCTAAAATGGATTCCCGCGTTCACTAGATAGTCCCAGGGGAGTTGGGGGGTAGGCGCGCACCTCCTGCAAATCACGGGAGCCGTGGTGGCACGCCTCCGAGTGAGAGGCTGTGCACTATGAGGCACATGTGCTAAAGAAGGTGGTGAGCCTTGTACTCACGCCTGCCACTTCCACGAAACGCATCACAACGCCTCCAAAATGAAATCCCAGGTGCACTAGTCCCAGGGGAACCTCGGCAATAGACGCGCAACTCCGGAAAATCGCGGGCGACGAAGTGGCATGCGTGAGAGTGGGAGGCTGTGCAAGAGGAAGGGCTGAGCCTTGTACTCACGCCTGCTACTTCCACGAAACACATCACCACGCGGCCAAAACGGATTCCCGGGTGCACAAGATAGTCCTAGAGGAGTTGGAGAGTAGGCGCGCACCTCCTGCAAATCACGGGAGCCGTAGTGGCACGCCTCCGAGTGAGAGGCTGTGCACTATAAGGCACATGTCCTAAAGAAGGCGGTGAGCCTTGTACTCACGCCTGCCACTTCCACGAAACGCATGACAACGCCTCCAAAATGAAATCCCAGGTGCACTAGTCCCAGGGGAACCTCGGCAATAGACGGGCAACTCCGGAAAATCGCGGGCGACGGAGTGGCATGCGTGAGAGTGGGAGGCTGTGCAAGAGGAAGGGCTGAGCCTTGTACTCACGCCTGCTACTTCCACGAAACACATCACCACGCGGCCAAAACGGATTCCCGGGTGCACAAGATAGTCCCAGAGGAGTTGGAGAGTAGGCGCGCACCTCTTGCCAAATCACGGGAGCCGTAGTGGCACGCCTGCCAGTGAGAGGCTGTGCACTGTGAGGCACATGTCCTAAAGAAGGCGGTGAGCCTTGTACTCACGCCTGCCACTTCCACGAAACGCATGACAACGCCTCCAAAATGAAATCCCAGGTGCACTAGACCCAGGGGAACCTCGGCAATAGACGCGCAACTCCGGGAAATAACGGGCGACGGAGTGGCATGCGTGAGAGTGGGAGGCTGTGCAAGAGGAAGGGCTGAGCCTTGTACTCACGCGTGCTACTTCCACGAAACACATCACCACGCGGCCAAAACGGATTCCCGGGTGCACAAGATAGTCCCAGAGGAGTTGGAGAGTAGGCGCGCACCTCCTGCAAATCACGGGAGCCGTAGTGGCACGCCTCCGAGTGAGAGGCTGTGCACTATGAGGCACATGTCCTAAAGAAGGCGGTGAGCCTTGTACTCACGCCTGCCACTTCCACGAAACGCATCACAACGCCTCCAAAATGAAATCCCAGGTGCACTAGTCCCAGGAGAACCTCGGCAATAGACGGGCAACTCCGGAAAATCGCGGGCGACGGAGTGGCATGCGTGAGAGTGGGAGGCTGTGCAAGAGGAAGGGCTGAGCCTTGTACTCACGCCTGCTACTTCCACGAAACACATCACCACGCGGCCAAAACGGATTCCCGGGTGCACAAGATAGTCCCAGAGGAGTTGGAGAGTAGGCGCGCACCTCCTGCCAAATCACGGGAGCCGTAGTGGCACGCCTGCCAGTGAGAGGCTGTGCACTGTGAGGCACATGTCCTAAAGAAGGCGGTGAGCCTTGTACTCACGCCTGCCACTTCCACGAAACGCATGACAACGCCTTCAAAATGAAATCCCAGGTGCACTAGACCCAGGGGAACCTCGGCAATAGACGCGCAACTCCGGGAAATCACGGGCGACGGAGTGGCATGCGTGAGAGTGGGAGGCTGTGCAAGAGGAAGGGCTGAGCCTTGTACTCACGCCTGCTACTTCCACGAAACACATAACCACGCGGCCAAAACGGATTCCCGGGTGCACTAGATAGTCCCAGGGGAGTTGGAGAGTAGGCGCGCACCTCCTGCCAAATCACGGGAGCCGTAGTGGCACGCCTGCCAGTGAGAGGCTGTGCACTGTGAGGCACATGTGCTAAAGAAGGCGGTGAGTCTTGTACTCACGCCTGCCACTTCCACGAAACACATCACCACGCGGCTAAAATGGATTCCCGCGTGCACTAGATAGTCCCAGGGGAGTTGGGGGGTAGGCGCGCACCTCCTGCAAGTCACGGGAGCCGTGGTGGCACGCCTCCGAGTGAGAGGCTGTGCACTATGAGGCACATGTGCTAAGGAAGGTGGTGAGCCTTGTACTCACGCCTGCCACTTCGACGAAACGCATGACAACGCCTCCAAAATGAAATCCCAGGTGCACTAGTCCCAGGGGAACCTCGGAAATAGACGGGCAACTCCGGGAAATCACGGGCGACGGAGTGGCATGCGTGAGAGTGGGAGGCTGTGCAAGAGGAAGGGCTGAGCCTTGTACTCACGCCTGCCACTTCCACGAAACACATCACCACGCGGCCAAAACGGATTCCCGGGTGCACTAGATAGTCCCAGGGGAGTTGGAGAGTAGGCGCGCACCTCCTGCCAAATCACGGGAGCCGTAGTGGCACGCCTGCCAGTGAGAGGCTGTGCACTGTGAGGCACATGTGCTAAAGAAGGCGGTGAGTCTTGTACTCACGCCTGCCACTTCGACGAAACACATCACCACGCGGCTAAAATGGATTTCCGCGTGCACTAGATAGTCCCAGGGGAGTTGGGGGGTAGGCGCGCACCTCCTGCAAATCACGGGAGCCGTGGTGGCACGCCTCCGAGTGAGAGGCTGTGCACTATGAGGCACATGTGCTAAAGAAGGTGGTGAGCCTTGTACTCACGCCTGCCACTTCCACGAAACGCATGACAACGCCTCCAAAATGAAATCCCAGGTGCACTAGTCCCAGGGGAACCTCGGCAATAGACGGGCAACTCCGGAAAATCGCGGGCGACGGAGTGGCATGCGTGAGAGTGGGAGGCTGTGCAAGAGGAAGGGCTGAGCCTTGTACTCACGCCTGCTACTTCCACGAAACACATCACCACGCGGCCAAAACGGATTCCCGGGTGCACAAGATAGTCCCAGAGGAGTTGGAGAGTAGGCGCGCACCTCCTGCCAAATCACTTGAGCCGTAGTGGCACGCCTGCCAGTGAGAGGCTGTGCACTGTAAGGCACGTGTCCTAAAGAAGGCGGTGAGTCTTGTAGTCACGCCTGCCACTTCCACGAAACACATCACCACGCGGCTAAAATGGATTCCCGCGTGCACTAGATAGTCCCAGGGGAGTTGGGGGGTAGGCGCGCACCTCCTGCAAATCACGGGAGCCGTGGTGGCACGCCTCCGAGTGAGAGGCTGTGCACTATGAGGCACATGTGCTAAAGAAGGTGGTGAGCCTTGTACTCACGCCTGTCACTTCCACGAAACGCATCACAACGCCTCAAAAATGAAATCCCAGGTGCACTAGTCCCAGGGGAACCTCGGCAATAGACGGGCAACTCCGGAAAATCGCGGGCGACGAAGTGGCATGCGTGAGAGTGGGAGGCTGTGCAAAAGGAAGGGCTGAGCCTTGTACTCACGCCTGCTACTTCCACGAAACACATCACCACGCGGCCAAAACGGATTCCCGGGTGCACAAGATAGTCCCAGAGGAGTTGGAGAGTAGGCGCGCACCTCCTGCAAATCACGGGAGCCGTAGTGGCACGCCTCCGAGTGAGAGGCTGTGCACTATGAGGCACATGTCCTAAAGAAGAGGTAAGCCTTGTACTCACGCCTGCCACTTCCACGAAACGCATGACAACGCCTCCAAAATGAAATCCCAGGTGCACTAGTCCCAGGGGAACCTCGGCAATAGACGGGCAACTCCGGAAAATCGCGGGCGACGAAGTGGCATGCGTGAGAGTGGGAGGCTGTGCAAGAGGAAGGGCTGAGCCTTGTACTCACGCCTGCTACTTCCACGAAACACATCACCACGCGGGCAAAACGGATTCCCGGGTGCACAAGATAGTCCCAGAGGAGTTGGAGAGTAGGCGCGCACCTCCTGCAAATCACGAGAGCCGTAGTGGCACGCCTCCGAGTGAGAGGCTGTGCACTATGAGGCACATGTCCTAAAGAAGGCGGTGAGCCTTGTACTCACGCCTGCCACTTCCACGAAACGCATGACAACGCCTCCAAAATGAAATCCCAGGTGCACTAGTCCCAGGGGAACCTCGGCAATAGACGGGCAACTCCGGAAAATCGCGGGCGACGGAGTGGCATGCGTGAGAGTGGGAGGCTGTGCAAGAGGAAGGGCTGAGCCTTGTACTCACGCCTGCTACTTCCACGAAACACATAACCACGCGGCCAAAACGGATTCCCGGGTGCACAAGATAGTCCCAGAGGAGTTGGAGAGTAGGCGCGCACCTCCTGCCAAATCACGGGAGCCGTAGTGGCACGCCTGCCAGTGAGAGGCTGTGCACTGTGAGGCACATGTCCTAAAGAAGGCGGTGAGCCTTGTACTCACGCCTGCCACTTCCACGAAACGCATGACAACGCCTCCAAAATGAAATCCCAGGTGCACTAGACCCAGGGGAACCTCGGCAATAGACGCGCAACTCCGGGAAATAACGGGCGACGGAGTGGCATGCGTGAGAGTGGGAGGCTGTGCAAGAGGAAGGGCTGAGCCTTGTACTCACGCGTGCTACTTCCACGAAACACATCACCACGCGGCCAAAACGGATTCCCGGGTGCACAAGATAGTCCCAGAGGAGTTGGAGAGTAGGCGCGCACCTCCTGCAAATCACGGGAGCCGTAGTGGCACGCCTCCGAGTGAGAGGCTGTGCACTATGAGGCACATGTTCTAAAGAAGGCGGTGAGCCTTGTACTCACGCCTGCCACTTCCACGAAACGCATGACAACGCCTCCAAAATGAAATCCCAGGTGCACTAGTCCCAGGGGAACCTCGGCAATAGACGGGCAACTCCGGAAAATCGCGGGCGACGGAGTGGCATGCGTGAGAGTGGGAGGCTGTGCAAGAGGAAGGGCTGAGCCTTGTACTCACGCCTGCTACTTCCACGAAACACATCACCACGCGGCCAAAACGGATTCCCGGGTGCACAAGATAGTCCCAGAGGAGTTGGATAGTAGGCGCGCACCTCCTGCCAAATCACGGGAGCCGTAGTGGCACGCCTGCCAGTGAGAGGCTGTGCACTGTGAGGCACATGTCCTAAAGAGGGCGGTGAGCCTTGTACTCACGCCTGCCACTTCCACGAAACGCATGACAACGCCTCCAAAATGAAATCCCAGGTGCACTAGACCCAGGGGAACCTCGGCAATAGACGCGCAACTCCGGGAAATCACGGGCGACGGAGTGGCATGCGTGAGAGTGGGAGGCTGTGCAAGAGGAAGGGCTGAGCCTTGTACTCACGCCTGCTACTTCCACGAAACACATAACCACGCGGCCAAAACGGATTCCCGGGTGCACTAGATAGTCCCAGGGGAGTTGGAGAGTAGGCGCGCACCTCCTGCCAAATCACGGGAGCCGTAGTGGCACGCCTGCCAGTGAGAGGCTGTGCACTGTGAGGCACATGTGCTAAAGAAGGCGGTGAGTCTTGTACTCACGCCTGCCACTTCCACGAAACACATCACCACGCGGCTAAAATTGATTCCCGCGTGCACTAGATAGTCCCAGGGGAGTTGGGGGGTAGGCGCGCACCTCCTGCAAATCACGGGAGCCGTGGTGGCACGCCTCCGAGTGAGAGGCTGTGCACTATGAGGCACATGTGCTAAAGAAGGTGGTGAGCCTTGTACTCACGCCTGCCACTTCCACGAAACGCATGACAACGCCTCCAAAATGAAATCCCAGGTGCACTAGTCCCAGGGGAACCTCGGCAATAGACGGGCAACTCCGGAAAATCGCGGGCGACGGAGTGGCATGCGTGAGAGTAGGAGGCTGTGCAAGAGGAAGGGCTGAGCCTTGTACTCACGCCTGCTACTTCCACGAAACACATCACCACGCGGCCAAAACGGATTCCCGGGTGCACAAGATAGTCCCAGAGGAGTTGGAGAGTAGGCGCGCACCTCCTGCCAAATCACGGGAGCCGTAGTGGCACGCCTGCCAGTGAGAGGCTGTGCACTGTAAGGCACATGTCCTAAAGAAGGCGGTGAGTCTTGTAGTCACGCCTGCCACTTCCACGAAACACATCACCACGCGGCTAAAATGGATTCCCGCGTGCACTAGATAGTCCCAGGGGAGTTGGGGGGTAGGCGCGCACCTCCTGCAAATCACGGGAGCCGTGGTGGCACGCCTCCGAGTGAGAGGCTGTGCACTATGAGGCACATGTGCTAAAGAAGGTGGTGAGCCTTGTACTCACGCCTGCCACTTCCACGAAACGCATCACAACGCCTCCAAAATGAAATCCCAGGTGCACTAGTCCCAGGGGAACCTCGGCAATAGACGGGCAACTCCGGAAAATCGCGGGCGACGAAGTGGCATGCGTGAGAGTGGGAGGCTGTGCAAAAGGAAGGGCTGAGCCTTGTACTCACGCCTGCTACTTCCACGAATCACATCACCACGCGGCCAAAACGGATTCCCGGGTGCACAAGATAGTCCCAGAGGAGTTGGAGAGTAGGCGCGCACCTCCTGCAAATCACGGGAGCCGTAGTGGCACGCCTCCGAGTGAGAGGCTGTGCACTATGAGGCACATGTCCTAAAGAAGGCGGTGAGCCTTGTACTCACGCCTGCCACTTCCACGAAACGCATGACAACGCCTCCAAAATGAAATCCCAGGTGCACTAGTCCCAGGGGAACCTCGGCAATAGACGGGCAACTCCGGAAAATCGCGGGCGACGGAGTGGCATGCGTGAGAGTGGGAGGCTGTGCAAGAGGAAGGGCTGAGCCTTGTACTCACGCCTGCTACTTCCACGAAACACATCACCACGCGGCCAAAACGGATTCCCGGGTGCACAAGATAGTCCCAGAGGAGTTGGAGAGTAGGTGCGCACCTCCTGCCAAATCACGGGAGCCGTAGTGGCTCGCCTGCCAGTGAGAGGCTGTGCACTGTAAGGCACATGTCCTAAAGAAGGCGGTGAGTCTTGTAGTCACGCCTGCCACTTCCACGAAACACATCACCACGCGGCTAAAATGGATTCCCGCGTGCACTAGATAGTCCCAGGGGAGTTGGGGGGTAGGCGCGCACCTCCTGCAAATCACGGGAGCCGTGGTGGCACGTCTCCGAGTGAGAGGCAGTGCACTATGAGGCACATGTGCTAAAGAAGGTGGTGAGCCTTGTACTCACGCCTGTTACTTCCACGAAACGCATCACAACGCCTCCAAAATGAAATCCCAGGTGCACTAGTCCCAGGGGAACCTCGGCAATAGACGGGCAACTCCGGAAAATCGCGGGCGACGAAGTGGCATGCGTGAGAGTGGGAGGCTGTGCAAAAGGAAGGGCTGAGCCTTGTACTCAAGCCTGCTACTTCCACGAAACACATCACCACGCGGCCAAAACGGATTCCCGGGTGCACAAGATAGTCCCAGAGGAGTTGGAGAGTAGGCGCGCACCTCCTGCAAATCACGGGAGCCGTAGTGGCACGCCTCCGAGTGAGAGGCTGTGCACTATGAGGCACATGTCCTAAAGAAGGCGGTGAGCCTTGTACTCACGCCTGCCACTTCCACGAAACGCATGACAACGCCTCCAAAATGAAATCCCAGGTGCACTAGTCCCAGGGGAACCTCGGCAATAGACGGGCAACTCCGGAAAATCGCGGGCGACGGAGTGGCATGCGTGAGAGTGGGAGGCTGTGCAAGAGGAAGGGCTGAGCCTTGTACTGACGCCTGCTACTTCCACGAAACACATCACCACGCGGCCAAAACGGATTCCCGGGTGCACAAGATAGTCCCAGAGGAGTTGCAGAGTAGGCGCGCACCTCCTGCAAATCACGGGAGCCGTAGTGGCACGCCTCGGAGTGAGAGGCTGTGCACTATGAGGCACATGTCCTAAAGAAGGCGGTGAGCCTTGTACTCACGCCTGCCACTTCCACGAAACGCATGACAACGCCTCCAAAATGAAATCCCAGGTGCACTAGTCCCAGGGGAACCTCGGCAATAGACGGGCAACTCCGGAAAATCGCGGGCGACGGAGTGGCATGCGTGAGAGTGGGAGGCTGTGCAAGAGGAAGGGCTGAGCCTTACACTCACGCCTGCTACTTCCACGAAACACATCACCACGCGGCCAAAACGGATTCCCGGGTGCACAAGATAGTCCCAGAGGAGTTGGAGAGTAGGCGCGCACCTCCTGCCAAATCACGGGAGCCGTAGTGGCACGCCTGCCAGTGAGAGGCTGTGCACTGTGAGGCACATGTCCTAAAGAAGGCGGTGAGCCTTGTACTCACGCCTGCCACTTCCACGAAACGCATGACAACGCCTCCAAAATGAAATCCCAGGTGCACTAGACCCAGGGGAACCTCGGCAATAGACGCGCAACTCCGGGAAATAAAGGGCGACGGAGTGGCATGCGTGAGAGTGGGAGGCTGTGCAAGAGGAAGGGCTGAGCCTTGTACTCACGCGTGCTACTTCCACGAAACACATCACCACGCGGCCAAAACGGATTCCCGGGTGCACAAGATAGTCCCAGAGGAGTTGGAGAGTAGGCGCGCACCTCCTGCAAATCACGGGAGCCGTAGTGGCACGCCTCCGAGTGAGAGGCTGTGCACTATGAGGCACATGTCCTAAAGAAGGCGGTGAGCCTTGTACTCACGCCTGCCACTTCCACGAAACGCATGACAACGCCTCCAAAATGAAATCCCAGGTGCACTAGTCCCAGGGGAACCTCGGCAATAGACGGGCAACTCCGGAAAATCGCGGGCGACGGAGTGGCATGCGTGAGAGTGGGAGGCTGTGCAAGAGGAAGGGCTGAGCCTTGTACTCACGCCTGCTACTTCCACGAAACACATCACCACGCGGCCAAAACGGATTCCCGGGTGCACAAGATAGTCCCAGAGGAGTTGGAGAGTAGGCGCGCACCTCCTGCCAAATCACGGAAGCCGTACTGGCACGCCTGCCAGTGAGAGGCTGTGCACTGTGAGGCACATGTCCTAAAGAAGGCGGTGAGCCTTGTACTCACGCCTGCCACTTCCACGAAACGCATGACAACGCCTCCAAAATGAAATCCCAGGTGCACTAGACCAAGGGGAACCTCGGCAATAGACGCGCAACTCCGGGAAATCACGGGCGACGGAGTGGCATGCGTGAGAGTGGGAGGCTGTGCAAGAGGAAGGGCTGAGCCTTGTACTCACGCCTGCTACTTCCACGAAACACATAACCACGCGGCCAAAACGGATTCCCGGGTGCACTAGATAGTCCCAGGGGAGTTGGAGAGTAGGCGCGCACCTCCTGCCAAATCACGGGAGCCGTAGTGGCACGCCTGCCAGTGAGAGGCTGTGCACTGTGAGGCACATGTGCTAAAGAAGGCGGTGAGTCTTGTACTCACGCCTGCCACTTCCACGAAACACATCACCACGCGGCTAAAATGGATTCCCGCGTGCACTAGATAGTCCCAGGGGAGTTGGGGGGTAGGCGCGCACCTCCTGCAAATCACGGGAGCCGTGGTGGCACGCCTCCGAGTGAGAGGCTGTGCACTATGAGGCACATGTGCTAAGGAAGGTGGTGAGCCTTGTACTCACGCCTGCCACTTCCACGAAACGCATGACAACGCCTCCAAAATGAAATCCCAGGTGCACTAGTCCCAGGGGAACCTCGAAAATAGACGGGCAACTCCGGGAAATCACGGGCGACGGAGTGGCATGCGTTAGAGTGGGAGGCTGTGCAAGAGGAAGGGCTGAGCCTTGTACTCACGCCTGCCACTTCCACGAAATACATCACCACGCGGCCAAAACGGATTCCCGGGTGCACTAGATAGTCCCAGGGGAGTTGGAGAGTAGGCGCGCACCTCCTGCCAAATCACGGGAGCCGTAGTGGCACGCCTGCCAGTGAGAGGCTGTGCACTGTGAGGCACATGTGCTAAAGAAGGCGGTGAGTCTTGTACTCACGCCTGCCACTTCCACGAAACACATCACCACGCGGCTAAAGTGGATTTCCGCGTGCACTAGATAGTCCCAGGGGAGTTGGGGGGTAGGCGCGCACCTCCTGCAAATCACGGGAGCCGTGGTGGCACGCCTCCGAGTGAGAGGCTGTGCACTATGAGGCACATGTGCTAAAGAAGGTGGTAAGCCTTGTACTCACGCCTGCCACTTCCACGAAACGCATGACAACGCCTCCAAAATGAAATCCCAGGTGCACTAGTCCCAGGGGAACCTCGGCAATAGACGGGCAACTCCGGAAAAACGCGGGCGACGGAGTGGCATGCGTGAGAGTGGGAGGCTGTGCAAGAGGAAGGGCTGAGCCTTGTACTCACGCCTGCTACTTCCACGAAACACATCACCACGCGGCCAAAACGGATTCCCGGGTGCACAAGATAGTCCCAGAGGAGTTGGAGAGTAGGCGCGCACCTCCTGCCAAATCACGGGAGCCGTAGTGGCACGCCTGCCAGTGAGAGGCTGTGCACTGTAAGGCACATGTCCTAAAGAAGGCGGTGAGTCTTGTAGTCACGCCTGCCACTTCCACGAAACACATCACCACGCGGCTAAAATGGATTCCCGCGTGCACTAGATAGTCCCAGGGGAGTTGGGGGGTAGGCGCGCACCTCCTGCAAATCACGGGAGCCGTGGTGGCACGCCTCCGAGTGAGAGGCTGTGCACTATGAGGCACATGTGCTAAAGAAGGTGGTGAGCCTTGTACTCACGCCTGCCACTTCCACGAAACGCATCACAACGCCTCCAAAATGAAATCCCAGGTGCACTAGTCCCAGGGGAACCTCGGTAATAGACGGGCAACTCCGGAAAATCGCGGGCGACGAAGTGGCATGCGTGAGAGTGGGAGGCTGTGCAAAAGGAAGGGCTGAGCCTTGTACTCACGCCTGCTACTTCCACGAAACACATCACCACGCGGCCAAAACGGATTCCCGGGTGCACAAGATAGTCCCAGAGGAGTTGGAGAGTAGGCGCGCACCTCCTGCAAATCACGGGAGCCGTAGTGGCACGCATCCGAGTGAGAGGCTGTGCACTATGAGGCACATGTCCTAAAGAAGGCGTTGAGCCTTGTACTTACGCCTGCCACTTCCACGAAACGCATGACAACGCCTCTAAAATGAAATCCCAGGTGCACTAGACCCAGGGGAACCTCGGCAATAGACGCGCAACTCCGGGAAATCACGGGCGACGGAGTGGCATGCGTGAGAGTGGGAGGCTGTGCAAGAGGAAGGGCTGAGCCTTGTACTCACGCCTGCTACTTCCACAAAACACATAACCACGCGGCCAAAACGGATTCCCGGGTGCACTAGATAGTCCCAGGGGAGTTGGAGAGTAGGCGCGCACCTCCTGCCAAATCACGGGAGCCGTAGTGGCACGCCTGCCAGTGAGAGGCTGTGCACTGTGAGGCACATGTGCTAAAGAAGGCGGTGAGTCTTGTACTCACGCCTGCCACTTCCACGAAACACATCACCACGCGGCTAAAATGGATTCCCGCGTGCACTAGATAGTCCCAGGGGAGTTGGGGGGTAGGCGCGCACCTCCTGCAAATATCGGGAGCCGTGGTGGCACGCCTCCGAGTGAGAGGCTGTGCACTATGAGGCACATGTGCTAAAGAAGGTGGTGAGCCTTGTACTCACGCCTGCCACTTCCACGAAACGCATGACAACGCCTCCAAAATGAAATCCCAGGTGCACTAGTCCCAGGGGAACCTCGGCAATAGACGGGCAACTCCGGAAAATCGCGGGCGACGGAGTGGCATGCGTGAGAGTGGGAGGCTGTGCAAGAGGAAGGGCTGAGCCTTGTACTCACGCCTGCTACTTCCACGAAACACATCACCACGCGGCCAAAACGGATTCCCGGGTGCACAAGATAGTCCCAGAGGAGTTGGAGAGTAGGCGCGCACCTCCTGCCAGATCACGGGAGCCGTAGTGGCACGCCTGCCAGTGAGAGGCTGTGCACTGTAAGGCACATGTCCTAAAGAAGGCGGTGAGTCTTGTAGTCACGCCTGCCACTTCCACGAAACACATCACCACGCGGCTAAAATGGATTCCTGCGTGCACTAGATAGTCCCAGGGGAGTTGGGGGGTAGGCGCGCACCTCCTGCAAATCACGGGAGCCGTGGTGGCACGCCTCCGAGTGAGAGGCTGTGCACTATGAGGCACATGTGCTAAAGAAGGTGGTGAGCCTTGTACTCACGCCTGCCACTTCCACGAAACGCATCACAACGCCTCCAAAATGAAATCCCAGGTGCACTAGTCCCAGGGGAACCTCGACAATAGACGGGCAACTCCGGAAAATCGCGGGCGACGAAGTGGCATGCGTGAGAGTGGGAGGCTGTGCAAGAGGAAGGGCTGAGCCTTGTACTCACGCCTGCTACTTCCACGAAACACATCACCACGCGGCCAAAACGGATTCCCGGGTGCACAAGATAGTCCCAGAGGAGTTGGAGAGTAGGCGCGCACCTCCTGCAAATCACGGGAGCCGTAGTGGCACGCCTCCGAGTGAGAGGCTGTGCACTATGAGGCACATGTCCTAAAGAAGGCGGTGAGCCTTGTACTCACGCCTGCCACTTCCACGAAACGCATGACAACGCCTCCAAAATGAAATCCCAGGTGCACTAGTCCCATGGGAACCTCGGCAATAGACGGGCAACTCCGGAAAATCGCGGGCGAAGGAGTGGCATGCGTGAGAGTGGGAGGCTGTGCAAGAGGAAGGGCTGAGCCTTGTACTCACGCCTGCTACTTCCACGAAACACATCAGCACGCGGCCAAAACGGATTCCCGGGTGCACAAGATAGTCCCAGAGGAGTTGGAGAGTAGGCGCGCACCTCCTGCCAAATCACGGGAGCCGTAGTGGCACGCCTGCCAGTGAGAGGCTGTGCACTGTGAGGCACATGTCCTAAAGAAGGCGGTGAGCCTTGTACTCACGCCTGCCACTTCCACGAAACGCATGATAACGCCTCCAAAATGAAATCCCAGGTGCACTAGACCCAGGGGAACCTCGGCAATAGACGCGCAACTCCGGGAAATAACGGGCGACGGAGTGGCATGCGTGAGAGTGGGAGGCTGTGCAAAAGGAAGGGCTGAGCCTTGTACTCACGCGTGCTACTTCCACGAAACACATCACCACGCGGCCAAAACGGATTCCCGGGTGCACAAGATAGTCCCAGAGGAGTTGGAGAGTAGCCGCGCACCTCCTGCAAATCACGGGAGCCGTAGTGGCACGCCTCCGAGTGAGAGGCTGTGCACTATGAGGCACATGTCCTAAAGAAGGCGGTGAGCCTTGTACTCACGCCTGCCACTTCCACGAAACGCATGACAACGCCTCCAAAATGAAATCCCAGGTGCACTAGTCCCAGGGGAACCTCGGCAATAGACGGGCAACTCCGGAAAATCGCGGGCGACGGAGTGGCATGCGTGAGAGTGGGAGGCTGTGCAAGAGGAAGGGCTGAGCCTTGTACTCACGCCTGCTACTTCCACGAAACACATCACCACGCGGCCAAAACGGATTCCCGGGTGCACAAGATAGTCCCAGAGGAGTTGGAGAGTAGGCGCGCACCTCCTGCCAGATCACGGGAGCCGTAGTGGCACGCCTGCCAGTGAGAGGCTGTGCACTGTGAGGCACATGTCCTAAAGAAGGCGGTGAGCCTTGTACTCACGCCTGCCACTTCCACGAAACGCATGACAACGCCTCCAAAATGAAATCCCAGGTGCACTAGACCCAGGGGAACCTCGGCAATAGACGCGCAACTCCGGGAAATCACGGGCGACGGAGTGGCATGCGTGAGAGTGGGAGGCTGTGCAAGAGGAAGGGCTGAGCCTTGTACTCACGCCTGCTACTTCCACGAAACACATAACCACGCGGCCAAAACGGATTCCCAGGTGCACTAGATAGTCCCAGGGGAGTTGGAGAGTAGGCGCGCACCTCCTGCCAAATCACGGGAGCCGTAGTGGCACGCCTGCCAGTGAGAGGCTGTGCACTGTGAGGCACATGTGCTAAAGAAGGCGGTGAGTCTTGTACTCACGCCTGCCACTTCCACGAAACACATCACCACGCGGCTAAAATGGATTCCCGCGTGCACTAGATAGTCCCAGGGGAGTTGGGGGGTAGGCGCGCACCTCCTGCAAGTCACGGGAGCCGTGGTGGCACGCCTCCGAGTGAGAGGCTGTGCACTATGAGGCACATGTGCTAAGTAAGGTGGTGAGCCTTGTACTCACGCCTGCCACTTCCACGAAACGCATGACAACGCCTCCAAAATGAAATCCCAGGTGCACTAGTCCCAGGGGAACCTCGGAAATAGACGGGCAACTCCGGGAAATCACGGGCGACGGAGTGGCATGCGTGAGAGTGGGAGGCTGTGCAAGAGGAAGGGCTGAGCCTTGTACTCACGCCTGCCACTTCCACGAAAAACATCACCACGCGGCCAAAACGGATTCCCGGGTGCACTAGATAGTCCCAGGGGAGTTGGAGAGTAGGCGCGCACCTCCTGCCAAATCACGGGAGCCGTAGTGGCACGCCTGCCAGTGAGAGGCTGTGCACTGTGAGGCACATGTGCTAAAGAAGGCGGTGAGTCTTGTACTCACGCCTGCCACTTCCACGAAACACATCACCACGCGGCTAAAATGGATTTCCGCGTGCACTAGATAGTCCCAGGGGAGTTGAGGGGTAGGCGCGCACCTCCTGCAAATCACGGGAGCCGTGGTGGCACGCCTCCGAGTGAGAGGCTGTGCACTCTGAGGCACATGTGCTAAAGAAGGTGGTGAGCCTTGTACTCACGCCTGCCACTTCCACGAAACGCATGACAACGCCTCCAAAATGAAATCCCAGGTGCACTAGTCCCAGGGGAACCTCGGCAATAGACGGGCAACTCCGGAAAATCGCGGGCGACGGAGTGGCATGCGTGAGAGTGGGAGGCTGTGCAAGAGGAAGGGCTGAGCCTTGTACTCACGCCTGCTACTTCCACGAAACACATCATCACGCGGCCAAAACGGATTCCCGGGTGCACAAGATAGTCCCAGAGGAGTTGGAGAGTAGGCGCGCACCTCCTGCCAAATCACGGGAGCCGTAGTGGCACGCCTGCCAGTGAGAGGCTGTGCACTGTAAGGCACATGTCCTAAAGAAGGCGGTGAGTCTTGTAGTCACGCCTGCCACTTCCACGAAACACATCACCACGCGGCTAAAATGGATTCCCGCGTGCACTAGATAGTCCCAGGGGAGTTGGGGGGTAGGCGCGCACCTCCTGCAAATCACGGGAGCCGTGGTGGCACGCCTCCGAGTGAGAGGCTGTGCACTATGAGGCACATGTGCTAAAGAAGGTGGTGAGCCTTGTACTCACGCCTGCCACTTCCACGAAACGCATCACAACGCCTCCAAAATAAAATCCCAGGTGCACTAGTCCCAGGGGAACCTCGGTAATAGACGGGCAACTCCGGAAAATCGCGGGCGACGAAGTGGCATGCGTGAGAGTGGGAGGCTGTGCAAAAGGAAGGGCTGAGCCTTGTACTCACGCCTGCTACTTCCACGAAACACATCACCACGCGGCCAAAACGGATTCCCGGGTGCACAAGATAGTCCCAGAGGAGTTGGAGAGTAGGCGCGCACCTCCTGCAAATCACGGGAGCCGTAGTGGCACGCCTCCGAGTGAGAGGCTGTGCACTATGAGGCACATGTCCTAAAGAAGGCGGTGAGCCTTGTACTCACGCCTGCCACTTCCACGAAACGCATGACAACGCCTCCAAAATGAAATCCCAGGTGCACTAGACCCAGGGGAACCTCGGCAATAGACGCGCAACTCCGGGAAATCACGGGCGACGGAGTGGCATGCGTGAGAGTGGGAGGCTGTGCAAGAGGAAGGGCTGAGCCTTGTACTCACGCCTGCTACTTCCACGAAACACATAACCACGCGGCCAAAACGGATTCCCGGGTGCACTAGATAGTCCCAGGGGAGTTGGAGAGTAGGCGCGCACCTCCTGCCAAATCACGGGAGCCGTAGTGGCACGCCTGCCAGTGAGAGGCTGTGCACTGTGAGGCACATGTGCTAAAGAAGGCGGTGAGTCTTGTACTCACGCCTGCCACTTCCACGAAACACATCACCACGCGGCTAAAATGGATTCCCGCGTGCACTAGATAGTCCCAGGGGAGTTGGGGGGTAGGCGCGCACCTCCTGCAAATCACGGGAGCCGTGGTGGCACGCCTCCGAGTGAGAGGCTGTGCCTTATGAGGCACATGTGCTAAAGAAGGTGGTGAGCCTTGTACTCACGCCTGCCACTTCCACAAAACGCATGACAACGCCTCCAAAATGAAATCCCAGGTGCACTAGTCCCAGGGGAACCTCGGCAATAGACGGGCAACTCCGGAAAATCGCGGGCGACGGAGTGGCATGCGTGAGAGTGGGAGGCTGTGCAAGAGGAAGGGCTGAGCCTTGTACTCACGATTGCTACTTCCACGAAACACATCAGCACGCGGCCAAAACGGATTCCCGGGTGCACAAGATAGTCCCAGAGGAGTTGGAGAGTAGGCGCGCACCTCCTGCCAAATCACGGGAGCCGTAGTGGCACGCCTGCCAGTGAGAGGCTGTGCACTGTAAGGCACATGTCCTAAAGAAGGCGGTGAGTCTTGTAGTCACGCCTGCCACTTCCACGAAACACATCACCACGCGGCTAAAATGGATTCCCGCGTGCACTAGATAGTCCCAGGGGAGTTGGGGGGTAGGCGCGCACCTCCTGCAAATCACGGGAGCCGTGGTGGCACGCCTCCGAGTGAGAGGCTGTGCACTATGAGGCACATGTGCTAAAGAAGGTGGTGAGCCTTGTACTCACGCCTGCCACTTCCACGAAACGCATCACAACGCCTCCAAAATGAAATCCCAGGTGCACTAGTCCCAAGGGAACCTCGGCAATAGACGGGCAACTCCGGAAAATCGCGGGCGACGAAGTGGCATGCGTGAGAGTGGGAGGCTGTGCAAAAGGAAGGGCTGAGCCTTGTACTCACGCCTGCTACTTCCACGAAACACATCACCACGCGGCCAAAACGGATTCCCGGGTGCACAAGATAGTCCCAGAGGAGTAGGAGAGTAGGCGCGCACCTCCTGCAAATCACGGGAGCCGTAGTGGCACGCCTCCGAGTGAGAGGCTGTGCACTATGAGGCACATGTCCTAGAGAAGGCGGTGAGCCTTGTACTCACGCCTGCCACTTCCACGAAACGCATGACAACGCCTCCAAAATGAAATCCCAGGTGCACTAGTCCCAGGGGAACCTCGGCAATAGACGGGCAACCCTGGAAAATCGCGGGCGACGGAGTGGCATGCGTGAGAGTGGGAGGCTGTGCAAGAGGAAGGGCTGAGCCTTGTACTCACGCCTGCTACTTCCACGAAACACATCACCACGCGGCCAAAACGGATTCCCGGGTGCACAAGATAGTCCCAGAGGAGTTGGAGAGTAGGCGCGCACCTCCTGCCAAATCACGGGAGCCGTAGTGGCACGCCTGCCAGTGAGAGGCTGTGCACTGTGAGGCACATGTCCTAAAGAAGGCGGTGAGCCTTGTACTCACGCCTGCCACTTCCACGAAACGAATGACAACGCCTCCAAAATGAAATCCCAGGTGCACTAGACCCAGGGGAACCTCGGCAATAGACGCGCAACTCCGGGAAATAACGGGCGACGGAGTGGCATGCGTGAGAGTGGGAGGCTGTGCAAGAGGAAGGGCTGAGCCTTGTACTCACGCGTGCTACTTCCACGAAACACATCACCACGCGGCCAAAACGGATTCCCGGGTGCACAAGATAGTCCCAGAGGAGTTGGAGAGTAGGCGCGCACCTCCTGCCAAATCACGGGAGCCGTAGTGGCACGCCTGCCAGTGAGAGGCTGTGCACTGTAAGGCACATGTCCTAAAGAAGGCGGTGAGTCTTGTAGTCACGCCTGCCACTTCCACGAAACACATCACCACGCGGCTAAAATGGATTCCCGCGTGCACTAGATAGTCCCAGGGGAGTTGGGGGGTAGGCGCGCACCTCCTGCAAATCACGGGAGCCGTGGTGGCACGCCTCCGAGTGAGAGGCTGTGCACTATGAGGCACATGTGCTAAAGAAGGTGGTGAGCCTTGTACTCACGCCTGCCACTTCCACGAAACGCATCACAACGCCTCCAAAATAAAATCCCAGGTGCACTAGTCCCAGGGGAACCTCGGCAATAGACGGGCAACTCCGGAAAATCGCGGGCGACGAAGTGGCACGCGTGAGAGTGGGAGGCTGTGCAAAAGGAAGGGCTGAGCCTTGTACTCACGCCTGCTACTTTCACGAAACACATCACCACGCGGCCAAAACGGATTCCCGGGTGCACAAGATAGTCCCAGAGGAGTTTGAGAGTAGGCGCGCACCTCCTGCAAATCACGGGAGCCGTAGTGGCACGCCTCCGAGTGAGATTCTGTGCACTATGAGGCACATGTCCTAAAGAAGGCGGTGAGCCTTGTACTCACGCCTGCCACTTCCACGAAACGCATGACAACGCCTCCAAAATGAAATCCCAGGTGCACTAGTCCCAGGGGAACCTCGGCAATAGACGGGCAACTCCGGAAAATCGCGGGCGACGAAGTGGCATGCGTGAGAGTGGGAGGCTGTGCAAGAGGAAGGGCTGAGCCTTGTACTCACGCCTGCTACTTCCACGAAACACATCACCACGCGGCCAAAACGGATTCCCGGGTGCACAAGATAGTCCGAGAGGAGTTGGAGAGTAGGCGCGCACCTCCTGCAAATCACGGGAGCCGTAGTGGCACGCCTCCGAGTGAGAGGCTGTGCACTATGAGGCACATGTCCTAAAGAAGGCGGTGAGCCTTGTACTCACGCCTGCCACTTCCACGAAACGCATGACAACGCCTCCAAAATGAAATCCCAGGTGCACTAGTCCCAGGGGAACCTCGGCAATAGACGGGCAACTCCGGAAAATCGCGGGCGACGGAGTGGCATGCGTGAGAGTGGGAGGCTGTGCAAGAGGAAGGGCTGAGCCTTGTACTCACGCCTGCTACTTCCACGAAACACATCACCACGCGGCCAAAACGGATTCCCGGGTGCACAAGATAGTCCCAGAGGAGTTGGAGAGTAGGCGCGCACCTCCTGCCAAATCACGGGAGCCGTAGTGGCACGCCTGCCAGTGAGAGGCTGTGCACTGTGAGGCACATGTCCTAAGGAAGGCGGTGAGCCTTGTACTCACGCCTGCCACTTCCACGAAACGCATGACAACGCCTCCAAAATAAAATCCCAGGTGCACTAGATCCAGGGGAACCTCGGCAATAGACGCGCAACTCCGGGAAATAACGGGCGACGGAGTGGCATGCGTGAGAGTGGGAGGCTGTGCAAGAGGAAGGGCTGAGCCTTGTACTCACGCGTGCTACTTCCACGAAACACATCACCACGCGGCCAAAACGGATTCCCGGGTGCACAAGATAGTCCCAGAAGAGTTGGAGAGTAGGCGCGCACCTCCTGCAAATCACGGGAGCCGTAGTGTCACGCCTCCGAGTGAGAAGCTGTGCACTATGAGGCACATGTCCTAAAGAAGGCGGTGAGCCTTGTACTCACGCCTGCCACTTCCACGAAACGCATGACAACGCCTCCAAAATGAAATCCCAGGTGCACTAGTCCCAGGGGAACCTCGGCAATAGACGGGCAACTCCGGAAAATCGCGGGCGACGGAGTGGCATGCGTGAGAGTGGGAGGCTGTGCAAGAGGAAGGGCTGAGCCTTGTACTCACGCCTGCTACTTCCACGAAACACATCACCACGCGGCCAAAACGGATTCCCGGGTGCACAAGATAGTCCCAGAGGAGTTGGAGAGTAGGCGCGCACCTCCTGCCAAAGCACGGGAGACGTAGTGGCACGCCTGCCAGTGAGAGGCTGTGCACTGTGAGGCACATCTCCTAAAGAAGGCGGTGAGCCTTGTACTCACGCCTGCCACTTCCACGAAACGCATGACAACGCCTCCAAAATGAAATCCCAGGTGCACTAGACCCAGGGGAACCTCGGCAATAGACGCGCAACTCCGGGAAATCACGGGCGACGGAGTGGCATGCGTGAGAGTGGGAGGCTGTGCAAGAGGAAGGGCTGAGCCTTGTACTCACGCCTGCTACTTCCACGAAACACATAACCACGCGGCCAAAACGGATTCCCGGGTGCACTAGATAGTCCCAGGGGAGTTGGAGAGTAGGCGCGCACCTCCTGCCAAATCACGGGAGCCGTAGTGGCACGCCTGCCAGTGAGAGGCTGTGCACTGTGAGGCACATGTGCTAAAGAAGGCGGTGAGTCTTGTACTCACGCCTGCCACTTCCACGAAACACATCACCACCCGGCTAAAATGGATTCCCGCGTGCACTAGATAGTCCCAGGGGAGTTGGGGGGTAGGCGCGCACCTCCTGCAAGTCACGGGAGCCGTGGTGGCATGCCTCCGAGTGAGAGGCTGTGCACTATGAGGCACATGTGCTAAAGAAGGCGGTGAGTCTTGTACTTACGCCTGCCACTTCCACGAAACACATCACCACGCGGCTAAAATGGATTCCCGCGTGCACTAGATAGTCCCAGGGGAGTTGGGGGGTAGGCGCGCACCTCCTGCAAGTCACGGGAGCCGTGGTGGCATGCCTCCGAGTGAGAGGCTGTGCACTATGAGGCACATGTGCTAAGGAAGGTGGTAAGCCTTGTACTCACGCCTGCCACTTCCACGAAACGCATGACAACGCCTCCAAAATGAAATCCCAGGTGCACTAGTCCCAGGGGAACCTCGGAAATAGACGGGCAACTCCGGGAAGTCACGGTCGACGGAGTGGCATGCGTGAGAGTGGGAGGCTGTGCAAGAGGAAGGGCTGAGCCTTGTACTCACGCCTGCCACTTCCACGAAAAACATCACCACGCGGCCAAAACGGATTCCCGGGTGCACTAGATAGTCCCAGGGGAGTTGGAGAGTAGGCGCGCACCACCTGCCAAATCACGGGAGCCGTAGTGGCACGCCTGCCAGTGAGAGGCTGTGCACTGTGAGGCACATGTGCTAAAGAAGGCGGTGAGTCTTGTACTCACGCCTGCCACTTCCACGAAACACATCACCACGCGGCTAAAAGGGATTTCCGCGTGCACTAGATAGTCCCAGGGGAGTTGGGGGGTAGGCGCGCACCTCCTGCAAATCACGGGAGCCGTGGTGGCACGCCTCCGAGTGAGAGGCTGTGCACTATGAGGCACATGTGCTAAAGAAGGTGGTGAGCCTTGTACTCACGCCTGCCACTTCCACGAAACGCATCACAACGCCTCCAAAATGAAATCCCAGGTGCACTAGTCCCAGGGGAACCTCGGTATTAGACGGGCAACTCCGGAAAATCGCGGGCGACGGAGTGGCATGCGTAAGAGTGGGAGGCTGTGCAAGAGGAAGGGCTGAGCCTTGTACTCACGCCTGCTACTTCCACGAAACACATCACCACGCGGCCAAAACGGATTCCCGGGTGCACAAGATAGTCCCAGAGGAGTTGGAGAGTAGGCGCGCACCTCCTGCCAAATCACGGGAGCCGTAGTGGCACGCCTGCCAGTGAGAGGCTGTGCACTGTAAGGCACATGTCCTAAAGAAGGCGGTGAGTCTTGTAGTCACGCCTGCCACTTCCACGAAACACATCACCACGCGGCTAAAATGGATTCCCGCGTGCACTAGATAGTCCCAGGGGAGTTGGGGGGTAGGCACGCACCTCCTGCAAATCACTGGAGCCGTGGTGGCACGCCTCCGAGTGAGAGGCTGTGCACTATGAGGCACATGTGCTAAAGAAGGTGGTGAGCCTTGTACTCACGCCTGCCACTTCCACGAAACGCATCACAACGCCTCCAAAATGAAATCCCAGGTGCACTAGTCCCAGGGGAACCTCGGTAATAGACGGGCAACTCCGGAAAATCGCGGGCGACGAAGTGGCATGCGTGAGAGTGGGAGGCTGTGCAAAAGGAAGGGCTGAGCCTTGTACTCACGCCTGCTACTTCCACGAAACACATCACCACGCGGTCAAAACGGATTCCCGGGTGCACAAGATAGTCCCAGAGGAGTTGGAGAGTAGGCGCGCACCTCCTGCAAATCACGGGAGCCGTAGTGGCACGCCTCCGAGTGAGAGGGTGTGCACTATGAGGCACATGTCCTAAAGAAGGCGGTGAGCCTTGTACTCACGCCTGCCACTTCCACGAAACGCATGACAACGCCTCCAAAATGAAATCCCAGGTGCACTAGACCCAGGGGAACCTCGGCAATAGACGCGCAACTCCGGGAAATCACGGGCGACGGAGTGGCATGCGTGAGAGTGGGAGGCTGTGCAAGAGGAAGGGCTGAGCCTTGTACTCACGCCTGCTACTTCCACGAAACACATAACCACGCGGCCAAAACGGATTCCCGGGTGCACTAGATAGTCCCAGGGGAGTTGGAGAGTAGGCGCGCACCTCCTGCCAAATCACGGGAGCCGTAGTGGCACGCCTGCCAGTGAGAGGCTGTGCACTGTGAGGCACATGTGCTAAAGAAGGCGGTGAGTCTTGTACTCACGCCTGCCACTTCCACAAAACACATCACCACGCGGCTAAAATGGATTCCCGCGTGCACTAGATAGTCCCAGGGGAGTTGGGGGGTAGGCGCGCACCTCCTGCAAATCACGGGAGCCGTGGTGGCACGCCTCCGAGTGAGAGGCTGTGCACTATGAGGCACATGTGCTAAAGAAGGTGGTGAGCCTTGTACTCACGCCTGCCACTTCCACGAAACGCATCACAACGCCTCCAAAATGAAATCCCAGGTGCACTAGTCCCAGGGGAACCTCGGCAATAGACGGGCAACTCCGAAAAATCGCGGGCGACGGAGTGGCATGCGTGAGAGTGGGAGGCTGTGCAAGAGGAAGGGCTGAGCCTTGTACTCACGCCTGCTACTTCCACGAAACACATCACCACGCGGCCAAAACGGATTCCCGGGTGCACAAGATAGTCCCAGAGGAGTTGGAGAGTAGGCGCGCACCTCCTGCCAAATCACGGGAGCCGTAGTGGCACGCCTGCCAGTGAGAGGCTGTGCACTGTAAGGCACATGTCCTAAAGAAGGCGGTGAGTCTTGTAGTCACGCCTGCCACTTCCACGAAACACATCACCACGCGGCTAAAATGGATTCCCGCGTGCACTAGATAGTCCCAGGGGAGTTGGGGGGTAGGCGCGCACCTCCTACAAATCACGGGAGCCGTGGTGGCACGCCTCCGAGTGAGAGGCTGTGCACTATAAGGCACATGTGCTAAAGAAGGTGGTGAGCCTTGTACTCACGCCTGCCACTTCCACGAAACGCATCACAACGCCTCCAAAATGAAATCCCAGGTGCACTAGTCCCAGGGGAACCTCGGCAATAGACGGGCAACTCCGGAAAATCGCGGGCGACGGAGTGGCATGCGTGAGAGTGGGAGGCTGTGCAAAAGGAAGGGCTGAGCCTTGTACTCACGCCTGCTACTTCCACGAAACACATCACCACGCGGCCAAAACGGATTCCCGGGTGCACAAGATAGTCCCAGAGGAGTTGGAGAGTAGGCGCGCACCTCCTGCAAATCACGGGAGCCGTAGTGGCACGCCTCCGAGTGAGAGGCTGTGCACTATGAGGCACATGTCCTAAAGAAGGCGGTGAGCCTTGTACTCACGCCTGCCACTTCCACGAAACGCATGACAACGCCTCCAAAATGAAATCCCAGGTGCACTAGTCCCAGGGGAACCTCGGCAATAGACGGGCAACTCCGGAAAATCGCGGGCGACGGAGTGGCATGCGTGAGAGTGGGAGGCTGTGCAAGACGAAGGGCTTAGCCTTGTACTCACGCCTGCTACTTCCACGAAACACATCACCACGCGGCCAAAACGGATTCCCGGGTGTACAAGATAGTCCCAGAGGAGTTGGAGAGTAGGCGCGCACCTCCTGCCAAATCACGGGAGCCGTAGTGGCACGCCTGCCAGTGAGAGGCTGTGCACTGTGAGGCACATGTCCTAAAGAAGGCGGTGAGCCTCGTACTCACGCCTGCCACTTCCACGAAACGCATGACAACGCCTCCAAAATGAAATCCCAGGTGCACTAGACCCAGGGGAACCTCGGCAATAGACGCGCAACTCCGGGAAATAACGGGCAACGGAGTGGCATGCGTGAGAGTGGGAGGCTGTGCAAGAGGAAGGGCTGAGCCTTGTACTCACGCGTGCTACTTCCACGAAACACATCACCACGCGGCCAAAACGGATTCCCGGGTGCACAAGATAGTCCCAGAGGAGTTGGAGAGTAGGCGCGCACCTCCTGCAAATCACGGGAGCCGTAGTGGCACGCCTCCGAGTGAGAGGCTGTGCACTATGAGGCACATGTCCTAAAGAAGGCGGTGAGCCTTGTACTCACGCCTGCCACTTCCACGAAACGCATGACAACGCCTCCAAAATGAAATCCCAGGTGCACTAGTCCCAGGGGAACCTCGGCAATAGACGGGCAACTCCGGAAAATCGCGGGCGACGGAGTGGCATGCGTGAGAGTGGGAGGCTGTGCAAGAGGAAGGGCTGAGCCTTGTACTCACGCCTGCTACTTCCACGAAACACATCACCACGCGGCCAAAACGGATTCCCGGGTGCACAAGATAGTCCCAGAGGAGTTGGAGAGTAGGCGCGCACCTCCTGCCAAATCACGGGAGCCGTAGTGGCACGCCTGCCAGTGAGAGGCTGTGCACTGTGAGGCACATGTCCTAAAGAAGGCGGTGAGCCTTGTACTCACGCCTGCCACTTCCACGAAACGCATGACAACGCCTCCAAAATGAAATCCCAGGTGCACTAGATCCAGGGGAACCTCGGCAATATACGCGCAACTCCGGGAAATCACGGGCGACGGAGTGGCATGCGTGAGAGTGGGAGGCTGTGCAAGAGGAAGGGCTGAGCCTTGTACTCACGCCTGCTACTTCCACGAAACACATAACCACGCGGCCAAAACGGATTCCCGGGTGCACTAGATAGTCCCAGGGGAGTTGGAGAGTAGGCGCGCACCTCCTGCCAAATCACGGGAGCCGTAGTGGCACGCCTGCCAGTGAGAGGCTGTGCACTGTGAGGCACATGTGCTAAAGAAGGCGGTGAGTCTTGTACTCACGCCTGCCACTTCCACGAAACACATCACCACGCGGCTAAAATGGATTCCCGCGTGCACTAGATAGTCCCAGGGGAGTTGGGGGGTAGGAGCGCACCTCCTGCAAGTCACGGGAGCCGTGGTGGCACGCCTCCGAGTGAGAGGCTGTGCACTATGAGGCACATGTGCTAAGGAAGGTGGTGAGCCTTGTACTCACGCCTGCCACTTCCACGAAACGCATGACAACGCCTCCAAAATGAAATCCCAGGTGCACTAGTCCCAGGGGAACCTCGGAAATAGACGGGCAACTCCGGGAAATCACGGGCGACGGAGTGGCATGCGTGAGAGTGGGAGGCTGTGCAAGAGGAAGGGCTGAGCCTTGTACTCACGCCTGCCACTTCCACGAAAAACATCACCACGCGGCCAAAACGGATTCCCGGGTGCACTAGATAGTCCCAGGGGAGTTGGAGAGTAGGCGCGCACCTCCTGCCAAATCACGGGAGCCGTAGTGGCACGCCTGCCAGTGAGAGGCTGTGCACTGTGAGGCACATGTGCTAAAGAAGGCGGTGAGTCTTGTACTCACGCCTGCCACTTCCACGAAACACATCACCACGCGGCTAAAATGGATTTCCGCGTGCACTAGATAGTCCCAGGGGAGTTGGGGGGTAGGCGCGCACCTCCTGCAAATCACGGGAGCCGTGGTGGCACGCCTCCGAGTGAGAGGCTTTGCACTATGAGGCACATGTGCTAAAGAAGGTGGTGAGCCTTGTACTCACGCCTGCCACTTCCACGAAACGCATGACAACGCCTCCAAAATGAAATCCCAGGTGCACTAGTCCCAGGGGAACCTCGGCAATAGACGGGCAACTCCGGAAAATCGCGGGCGACGGAGTGGCATGCGTGAGAGTGGGAGGCTGTGCAAGAGGAAGGGCTGAGCCTTGTACTCACGCCTGCTACTTCCACGAAACACATCACCACGCGGCCAAAACGGATTCCCGGGTGCACAAGATAGTCCCAGAGGAGTTGGAGAGTAGGCGCGCACCTCCTGCCAAATCACGGGAGCCGTAGTGGCACGCCTGCCAGTGAGAGGCTGTGCACTGTAAGGCACATGTCCTAAAGAAGGCGGTGAGTCTTGTAGTCACGCCTGCCACTTCCACGAAACACATCACCACGCGGCTAAAATGGATTCCCGCGTGCACTAGATAGTCCCAGGGGAGTTGGGGGGTAGGCGCGCACCTCCTGCAAATCACGGGAGCCGTGGTGGCACGCCTCCGAGTGAGAGGCTGTGCACTATGAGGCACATGTGCTAAAGAAGGTGGTGAGCCTTGTACTCACGCCTGCCACTTCCACGAAACGCATCACAACGCCTCCAAAATGAAATCCCAGGTGCACTAGTCCCAGGGGAACCTCGGCAATAGACGGGCAACTCCGGAAAATCGCGGGCGACGAAGTGGCATGCGTGAGAGTGGGAGGCTGTGCAAAAGAAAGGGCTGAGCCTTGTACTCACGCCTGCTACTTCCACGAAACACATCACCACGCGGCCAAAACGGATTCCCGGGTGCACAAGATAGTCCTAGAGGAGTTGGAGAGTAGGCGCGCACCTCCTGCAAATCACGGGAGCCGTAGTGGCACGCCTCCGAGTGAGAGGCTGTGCACTATGAGGCACATGTCCTAAAGAAGGCGGTGAGCCTTGTACCCACGCCTGCCACTTCCACGAAACGCATGACAACGCCTCCAAAATGAAATCCCAGGTGCACTAGTCCCAGGGGAACCTCGGCAATAGACGGGCAACTCCGGAAAATCGCGGGCGACGGAGTGGCATGCGTGAGAGTGGGAGGCTGTGCAAGAGGAAGGGCTGAGCCTTGTACTGACGCCTGCTACTTCCACGAAACACATCACCACGCGGCCAAAACGGATTCCCGGGTGCACAAGATAGTCCCAGAGGAGTTGGAGAGTAGGCGCGCACCTCCTGCCAAATCACGGGAGCCGTAGTGGCACGCCTGCCAGTGAGAGGCTGTGCACTGTGAGGCACATGTCCTAAAGAAGGCGGTGAGCCTTGTACTCACGCCTGCCACTTCCACGAAACGCATGACAACGCCTTTAAAATGAAATCCCAGGTGCACTAGACCCAGGGGAACCTCGGCAATAGACGCGCAACTTTGGGAAATAACGGGCGACGGAGTGGCATGCGTGAGAGTGGGAGGCTGTGCAAGAGGAAGGGCTGAGCCTTGTACTCACGCGTGCTACTTCCACGAAACACATCACCACGCGGCCAAAACGGATTCCCGGGTGCACAAGATAGTCCCGAAGGAGTTGGAGAGTAGGCGCGCACCTCCTGCAAATCACGGGAGCCGTAGTGGCACGCCTCCGAGTGAGAGGCTGTGCACTATGAGGCACATGTCCTAAAGAAGGCGGTGAGCCTTGTACTCACGCCTGCCACTTCCACGAAACGCATGACAACGCCTCCAAAATGAAATCCCAGGTGCACTAGTCCCAGGGGAACCTCGGCAATAGACGGGCAACTCCGGAAAATCGCGAGCGACGGAGTGGCATGCGTGCGAGTGGGAGGCTGTGCAAGAGGAAGGGCTGAGCCTTGTACTCACGCCTGCTACTTCCACGAAACACATCACCACGCGGCCAAAACGGATTCCCGGGTGCAAAAGATAGTCCCAGAGGAGTTGGAGAGTAGGCGCGCACCTCCTGCCAAATCACGGGAGCCGTAGTGGCACGCTTGCCAGTGAGAGGCTGTGCACTGTGAGGCACATGTCCTAAAGAAGGCGGTGAGCCTTGTACTCACGCCTGCCACTTCCACGAAACGCATGACAACGCCTCCAAAATGAAATCCCAGGTGCACTAGTCCCAGGGGAACCTCGGCAATAGACGGGCAACTCCGGAAAATCGCGGGCGACGGAGTGGCATGCGTGAGAGTGGGAGGCTGTGCAAGAGGAAGGGCTGAGCCTTGTACTCACGCCTGCTACTTCCACGAAACACATCACCACGCGGCCAAAACGGATTCCCGGGTGCACAAGATAGTCCCAGAGGAGTTGGAGAGTAGGCGCGCACCTCCTGCCAAATCACGGGAGCCGTAGTGGCACGCCTGCCAGTGAGAGGCTGTGCACTGTGAGGCACATGTCCTAAAGAAGGCGGTGAGTCTTGTACTCACGCCTGCCACTTCCACGAAACACATCACCACGCGGCTAAAATGGATTCCCGCGTGCACTAGATAGTCCCAGGGGAGTTGGGGGGTAGGCGCGCACCTCCTGCAAGTCACGGGAGCCGTGGTGGCACGCCTCCGAGTGAGAGGCTGTGCACTATGAGGCACATGTGCTAAGGAAGGTGGTGAGCCTTGTACTTACGCCTGCCACTTCCACGAAACGCATGACAACGCCTCCAAAATGAAATCCCAGGTGCACTAGTCCCAGGGGAACCTCGGAAATAGACGGGCAACTCCGGGAAATCACGGGCGACGGAGTGGCATGCGTGAGAGTGCAAGGCTGTGCAAGAGGAAGGGCTGAGCCTTGTACTCACGCCTGCCACTTACACGAAACACATCACCACGCGGCCAAAACGGATTCCCGGGTGCACTAGATAGTCCCAGGGGAGTTGGAGAGTAGGCGCGCACCTCCTGCCAAATCACGTGCGCCGTAGTGGCACGCCTGCCAGTGAGAGGCTGTGCACTGTGAGGCACATGTGCTAAAGAAGGCGGTGAGTCTTGTACTCACGCCTGCCACTTCCACGAAACACATCACCACGCGGCTAAAATGGATTCCCGCGTGCACTAGATAGTCCCAGGGGAGTTGGGGGGTAGGCGCGCACCTCCTGCAAATCACGGGAGCCGTGGTGGCACGCCTCCGAGTGAGAGGCTGTGCACTATGAGGCACATGTGCTAAAGAAGGTGGTGAGCCTTGTACTAACGCCTGCCACTTCCACGAAACGCATGACAACGCCTCCAAAATGAAATCCCAGGTGCACTAGTCCCAGGGAAACCTCGGCAATAGACGGGCAACTCCGGAAAATCGCGGGCGACGGAGTGGCATGCGTGAGAGTGGGAGGCTGTGCAAGAGGAAGGGCTGAGCCTTGTACTCACGCCTGCTACTTCCACGAAACACATCACCACGCGGCCAAAACGGATTCCCGGGTGCACAAGATAGTCCCAGAGGAGTTGGAGAGTAGGCGCGCACCTCCTGCCAAATCACTTGAGCCGTAGTTGCACGCCTGCCAGTGAGAGGCTGTGCACTGTAAGGCACATGTCCTAAAGAAGGCGGTGAGTCTTGTAGTCACGCCTGCCACTTCCACGAAACACATCACCACGCGGCTAAAATGGATTCCCGCGTGCACTAGATAGTCCCAGGGGAGTTGGGGGGTAGGCGCGCACCTCCTGCAAATCACGGGAGCCGTGGTGGCACGCCTCCGAGTGAGAGGCTGTGCACTAGGAGGCACATGTGCTAAAGAAGGTGGTGAGCCTTGTACTCACGCCTGCCACTTCCACGAAACGCATCACAACGCCTCCAAAATGAAATCCCAGGTGCACTAGTCCCAGGGGAACCTCGGCAATAGACGGGCAACTCCGGAAAATCGCGGGCGACGAAGTGGCATGCGTGAGAGTGGGAGGCTGTGCAAGAGGAAGGGCTGAGCCTTGTACTCACGCCTGCTACTTCCACGAAACACATCACCACGCGGCCAAAAGGGATTCCCGGGTGCACCAGATAGTCCCAGAGGAGTTGGAGAGTAGGCGCGCACCTCCTGCAAATCACGGGAGCCGTAGTGGCACGCCTCCGAGTGAGAGGCTGTGCACTATGAGGCACATGTCCTAAAGAAGGCGGTGAGCCTTGTACTCACGCCTGCCACTTCCACGAAACGCATGACAACGCCTCCAAAATGAAATCCCAGGTGCACTAGTCCCAGGGGAACCTCGGCAATAGACGGGCAACTCCGGAAAATCGCGGGCGACGGAGTGGCATGCGTGAGAGTGGGAGGCTGTGCAAGAGGAAGGGCTGAGCCTTGTACTCACGCCTGCTACTTCCACGAAACACATCACCACGCGGCCAAAACGGATTCCCGGGTGCACAAGATAGTCCCAGAGGAGTTGGAGAGTAGGCGCGCACCTCCTGCAAATCACGGGAGCCGTAGTGGCACGCCTCCGAGTGAGAGGCTGTGCACTATGAGGCACATGTCCTAAAGAAGGCGGTGAGCCTTGTCCTCACGCCTGCGACTTCCACGAAACGCATGACAACGCCTCCAAAATGAAATCCCAGGTGCACTAGTCCCAGGGGAACCTCGGCAATAGACGGGCAACTCCGGAAAATCGCGGGCGACGGAGTGGCATGCGTGAGAGTGGGAGGCTGTGCAAGAGGAAGGGCTGAGCCTTGTACTCACGCCTGCTACTTCCACGAAACACATCACCACGCGGCCAAAACGGATTCCCGGGTGCACAAGATAGTCCCAGAGGAGTTGGAGAGTAGGCGCGCACCTCCTGCCAAATCACGGGAGCCGTAGTGGCACGCCTGCCAGTGAGAGGCTGTGCACTGTGAGGCACATGTCCTAAAGAAGGCGGTGAGCCTTGTACTCACGCCTGCCACTTCCACGAAACGCATGACAACGCCTCCAAAATGAAATCCCAGGTGCACTAGACCCAGGGGAACCTCGGCAATAGACGCGCAACTCCGGGAAATAACGGGCGACGGAGTGGCATGCGTGAGAGTGGGAGGCTGTGCAAGAGGAAGGGCTGAGCCTTGTACTCACGCGTGCTACTTCCACGAAACACATCACCACGCGGCCAAAACGGATTCCCGGGTGCACAAGATAGTCCCAGAGGAGTTGGAGAGTAGGCGCGCACCTCCTGCAAATCACGGGAGCCGTATTGGCACGCCTCCGAGTGAGAGGCTGTGCACTATGAGGCACATGTTCTAAAGAAGGCGGTGAGCCTTGTACTCACGCCTGCCACTTCCACGAAACGCATGACAACGCCTCCAAAATGAAATCCCAGGTGCACTAGTCCCAGGGGAACCTCGGCAATAGACGGGCAACTCCGGAAAATCGCGGGCGACGGAGTGGCATGCGTGAGAGTGGGAGGCTGTGCAAGAGGAAGGGCTGAGCCTTGTACTCACGCCTGCTACTTCCACGAAACACATCACCACGCGGCCAAAACGGATTCCCGGGTGCACAAGATAGTCCCAGAGGAGTTGGAGAGTAGGCGCGCACCTCCTGCCAAATCATGGGAGCCGTAGTGGCACGCCTGCCAGTGAGAGGCTGTGCACTGTGAGGCACATGTCCTAAAGAAGGCGGTGAGCCTTGTACTCACGCCTGCCACTTCCACGAAACGCATGACAACGCCTCCAAAATGAAATCTTAGGTGCACTAGACCCAGGGGAACCTCGGCAATAGACGCGCAACTCCGGGAAATCACGGGCGACGGAGTGGCATGCGTGAGAGTGGGAGGCTGTGCAAGAGGAAGGGCTGAGCCTTGTACTCACGCCTGCTACTTCCACGAAACACATAACCACGCGGCCAAAACGGATTCCCGGGTGCACTAGATAGTCCCAGGGGAGTTGGAGAGTAGGCGCGCACCTCCTGCCAAATCACGGGAGCCGTAGTGGCACGCCTGCCAGTGAGAGGCTGTGCACTGTGAGGCACATGTGCTAAAGAAGGCGGTGAGTCTTGTACTCACGCCTGCCACTTCCACGAAACACATCACCACGCGGCTAAAATGGATTCCCGCGTGCACTAGATAGTCCCAGGGGAGTTGGGGGGTAGGCGCGCACCTCCTGCAAATCACGGGAGCCGTGGTGGCACGCCTCCGAGTGAGAGGCTGTGCACTATGAGGCACATGTGCTAAAGAAGGTGGTGAGCCTTGTACTCACGCCTGCCACTTCCACGAAACGCATGACAACGCCTCCAAAATGAAATCCCAGGTGCACTAGTCCCAGGGGAACCTCGGCAATAGAGGGGCAACTCCGGAAAATCGCGGGCGACGGAGTGGCATGCGTGAGAGTAGGAGGCTGTGCAAGAGGAAGGGCTGAGCCTTGTACTCACGCCTGCTACTTCCACGAAACACATCACCACGCGGCCAAAACGGATTCCCGGGTGCACAAGATAGTCCCAGAGGAGTTGGAGAGTAGGCGCGCACCTCCTGCCAAATCACGGGAGCCGTAGTGGCACGCCTGCCAGTGAGAGGCTGTGCACTGTAAGGCACATGTCCTAAAGAAGGCGGTGAGTCTTGTAGTCACGCCTGCCACTTCCACGAAACACATCACCACGCGGCTAAAATGGATTCCCGCGTGCACTAGATAGTCCCAGGGGAGTTGGGGGGTAGGCGCGCACCTCCTGCAAATCACGGGAGCCGTGGTGGCACGCCTCCGAGTGAGAGGCTGTGCACTATGAGGCACATGTGCTAAAGAAGGTGGTGAGCCTTGTACTCACGCCTGCCACTTCCACGAAACGCATCACAACGCCTCCAAAATGAAATCCCAGGTGCACTAGTCCCAGGGGAACCTCGGCAATAGACGGGCAACTCCGGAAAATCGCGGGCGACGGAGTGGCATGCGTGAGAGTGGGAGGCTGTGCAAGAGGAAGGGCTGAGCCTTGTACTCACGCCTGCTACTTCCACGAAACACATCACCACGCGGCCAAAACGGATTCCCGGGTGCACAAGATAGTCCCAGAGGAGTTGGAGAGTAGGCGCGCACCTCCTGCCAAATCACGGGAGCCGTAGTGGCACGCCTGCCAGTGAGAGGCTGTGCACTGTGAGGCACATGTCCTAAAGAAGGCGGTGAGCCTTGTACTCACGCCTGCCACTTCCACGAAACGCATGACAACGCCTCCAAAATGAAATCCCAGGTGCACTAGACCCAGGGGAACCTCGGCAATAGACGCGCAACTCCGGGAAATCACGGGCGACGGAGTGGCATGCGTGAGAGTGGGAGGCTGTGCAAGAGGATGGGCTGAGCCTTGTACTCACGCCTGCTACTTCCACGAAACACATAACCACGCGGCCAAAACGGATTCCCGGGTGCACTAGATAGTCCCAGGGGAGTTGGAGAGTAGGCGCGCACCTCCTGCCAAATCACGGGAGCCGTAGTGGCACGCCTGCCAGTGAGAGGCTGTGCACTGTGAGGCACATGTGCTAAAGAAGGCGGTGAGTCTTGTACTCACGCCTGCCACTTCCACGAAACACATCACCACGCGGCTAAAATGGATTCCCGCGTGCACTAGATAGTCCCAGGGGAGTTGGGGGGTAGGCGTGCACCTCCTGCAAGTCACGGGAGCCGTGGTGGCACGCCTCCGAGTGAGAGGCTGTGCACTATGAGGCACATGTGCTAAGGAAGGTGGTGAGCTTTGTACTCACGCCTGCCACTTCCACGAAACGCATGACAACGCCTCCAAAATGAAATCCCAGGTGCACTAGTCCCAGGGGAACCTCGGAAATAGACGGGCAACTCCGGGAAATCACGGGCGACGGAGTGGCATGCGTGAGAGTGGGAGGCTGTGCAAGAGGAAGGGCTGAGCCTTGTACTCACGCCTGCCACTTCCACGAAACACATCACCACGCGGCCAAAACGGATTCCCGGGTGCACTAGATAGTCCCAGGGGAGTTGGAGAGTAGGCGCGCACCTCCTGCCAAATCACGGGAGCCGTAGTGGCACGCCTGCCAGTGAGAGGCTGTGCACTGTGAGGCACATGTGCTAAAGAAGGCGGTGAGTCTTGTACTCACGCCTGCCACTTCCACGAAACACATCACCACGCGGGTAAAATGGATTTCCGCGTGCACTAGATAGTCCCAGGGGAGTTGGGGGGTAGGCGCGCACCTCCTGCAAATCACGGGAGCCGTGGTGGCACGCCTCCGAGTGAGAGGCTGTGCACTATGAGGCACATGTGCTAAAGAAGGTGGTGAGCCTTGTACTCACGCCTGCCACTTCCACGAAACGCATGACAACGCCTCCAAAATGAAATCCCAGGTGCACTAGTCCCAGGGGAACCTCGGCAATAGACGGGCAACTCCGGAAAATCGCGGGCGACGGAGTGGCATGCGTGAGAGTGGGAGGCTGTGCAAGAGGAAGGGCTGAGCCTTGTACTCACGCCTGCTACTTCCACGAAACACATCACCACGCGGCCAAAACGGATTCCCGGGTGCACAAGATAGTCCCAGAGGAGTTGGAGAGTAGGCGCGCACCTCCTGCCAAATCACGGGAGCCGTAGTGGCACGCCTGCCAGTGAGAGGCTGTGCACTGTAAGGCACATGTCCTAAAGAAGGCGGTGAGTCTTGTAGTCACGCCTGCCACTTCCACGAAACACATCACCACGCGGCTAAAATGGATTCCCGCGTGCACTAGATAGTCCCAGGGGAGTTGGGGGGTAGGCGCGCACCTCCTGCAAATCACGGGAGCCGTGGTGGCACGCCTCCGAGTGAGAGGCTGTGCACTATGAGGCACATGTGCTAAAGAAGGTGGTGAGCCTTGTACTCACGCCTGCCACTTCCACGAAACGCATCACAACGCCTCCAAAATGAAATCCCAGGTGCACTAGTCCCAGGGGAACCTCGGCAATAGACGGGCAACTCCGGAAAATCGCGGGCGACGAAGTGGCATGCGTGAGAGTGGGAGGCTGTGCAAAAGGAAGGGCTGAGCCTTGTACTCACGCCTGCTACTTCCACGAAACACATCACCACGCGGCCAAAACGGATTCCCGGGTGCACAAGATAGTCCCAGAGGAGTTGGAGAGTAGGCGCGCACCTCCTGCAAATCACGGGAGCCGTAGTGGCACGCCTCCGAGTGAGAGGCTGTGCACTATGAGGCACATGTCCTAAAGAAGGCGGTGAGCCTTGTACTCACGCCTGCCACTTCCACGAAACGCATGACAACGCCTCCAAAATGAAATCCCAGGTGCACTAGTCCCAGGGGAACCTCGGCAATAGACGGGCAACTCCGGAAAATCGCGGGCGACGGAGTGGCATGCGTGAGAGTGGGAGGCTGTGCAAGAGGAAGGGCTGAGCCTTGTACTCACGCCTGCTACTTCCACGAAACACATCACCACGCGGCCAAAACGGATTCCCGAGTGCACAAGATAGTCCCAGAGGAGTTGGAGAGTAGGCGCGCACCTCCTGCCAAATCACGGGAGCCGTAGTGGCACGCCTGCCAGTGAGAGGCTGTGCACTGTAAGGCACATGTCCTAAAGAAGGCGGTGAGTCTTGTAGTCACGCCTGCCACTTCCACGAAACACATCACCACGCGGCTAAAATGGATTCCCGCGTGCACTAGATAGTCCCAGGGGAGTTGGGGGGTAGGCGCGCACCTCCTGCAAATCACGGGAGCCGTGGTGGCACGCCTCCGAGTGAGAGGCTGTGCACTATGAGGCACATGTGCTAAAGAAGGTGGTGAGCCTTGTACTCACGCCTGCCACTTCCACGAAACGCATCACAACGCCTCCAAAATGAAATCCCAGGTGCACTAGTCCCAGGGGAACCTCGGCAATAGACGGGCAACTCCGGAAAATCGCGGGCGACGAAGTGGCATGCGTGAGAGTGGGAGGCTGTGCAAAAGGAAGGGCTGAGCCTTGTACTCACGCCTGCTACTTCCACGAAACACATCACCACGCGGCCAAAACGGATTCCCGGGTGCACAAGATAGTCCCAGAGGAGTTGGAGAGTAGGCGCGCACCTCCTGCAAATCACGGGAGCCGTAGTGGCACGCCTCCGAGTAAGAGGCTGTGCACTATGAGGCACATGTCCTAAAGAAGGCGGTGAGCCTTGTACTCACGCCTGCCACTTCCACGAAACGCATGACAACGCCTCCAAAATGAAATCCCAGGTGCACTAGTCCCAGGGGAACCTCGGCAATAGACGGGCAACTCCGGAAAATCGCGGGCGAAGAAGTGGCATGCGTGAGAGTGGGAGGCTGTGCAAGAGGAAGGGCTGAGCCTTGTACTGACGCCTGCTACTTCCACGAAACACATCACCACGCGGCCAAAACGGATTCCCGGGTGCACAAGATAGTCCCAGAGGAGTTGGAGAGTAGGTGCGCACCTCCTGCAAATCACGGGAGCCGTAGTGGCACGCCTCCGAGTGAGAGGCTGTGCACTATGAGGCACATGTCCTAAAGAAGGCGGTGAGCCTTGTACTCACGCCTGCCACTTCCACAAAACGCATGACAACGCCTCCAAAATGAAATCCCAGGTGCACTAGTCCCAGGGGAACCTCGGCAATAGACGGGCAACTCCGGAAAATCGCGGGCGACGGAGTGGCATGCGTGAGAGTGGGAGGCTGTGCAAGAGGAAGGGCTGAGCCTTGTACTCACGCCTGCTTCTTCCACGAAACACATCACCACGCGGCCAAAACGGATTCCCGGGTGCACAAGATAGTCCCAGAGGAGTTGGAGAGTAGGCGCGCACCTCCTGCCAAATCACGGGAGCCGTAGTGGCACGCCTGCCAGTGAGAGGCTGTGCACTGTGAGGCACATGTCCTAAAGAAGGCGGTGAGCCTTGTACTCACGCCTGCCACTTCCACGAAACGCATGACAACGCCTCCAAAATGAAATCCCAGGTGCACTAGACCCAGGGGAACCTCGGCAATAGACGCGCAACTCCGGGAAATAACGGGCGACGGAGTGGCATGCGTGAGAGTGGGAGGCTGTGCAAGAGGAAGGGCTGAGCCTTGTACTCACGCGTGCTACTTCCACGAAACACATCACCACGCGGCCAAAACGGATTCCCGGGTGCACAAGATAGTCCCAGAGGAGTTGGAGAGTAGGCGCGCACCTCCTGCAAATCACGGGAGCCGTAGTGGCACGCCTCCGAGTGAGAGGCTGTGCACTATGAGGCACATGTCCTAAAGAAGGCGGTGAGCCTTGTACTCACGCCTGCCACTTCCACGAAACGCATGACAACGCCTCCAAAATGAAATCCCAGGTGCACTATTCCCAGGGGAACCTCGGCAATAGACGGGCAACTCCGGAAAATCGCGGGCGACGGAGTGGCATGCGTGAGAGTTGGAGGCTGTGCAAGAGGAAGGGCTGAGCCTTGTACTCACGCCTGCTACTTCCACGAAACACATCACCACGCGGCCAAAACGGATTCCCGGGTGCACAAGATAGTCCCAGAGGAGTTGGAGAGTAGGCGCGCACCTCCTGCCAAATCACGGGAGCCGTAGTGGCACGCCTGCCAGTGAGAGGCTGTGCACTGTGAGGCACATGTCCTAAAGAAGGCGGTGAGCCTTGTACTCACGCCTGCCACTTCCACGAAACGCATGACAACGCCTCCAAAATGAAATCCCAGGTGCACTAGACCCAGGGGAACCTCGGCAATAGACGCGCAACTCCGGGAAATCACGGGCGACGGAGTGGCATGCGTGAGAGTGGGAGGCTGTGCAAGAGGAAGGGCTGAGCCTTGTACTCACGCCTGCTACTTCCACGAAACACATAACCACGCGGCCAAAACGGATTCCCGGGTGCACTAGATAGTCCCAGGGGAGTTGGAGAGTAGGCGCGCACCTCCTGCCAAATCACGGGAGCCGTAGTGGCACGCCTGCCAGTGAGAGGCTGTGCACTGTGAGGCACATGTGCTAAAGAAGGCGGTGAGTCTTGTACTCACGCCTGCCACTTCCACGAAACACATCACCACGCGGCTAAAATGGATTCCCGCGTGCACTAGATAGTCCCAGGGGAGTTGGGGGGTAGGCGCGCACCTCCTGCAAGTCACGGGAGCCGTGGTGGCACGCCTCCGAGTGAGAGGCTGTGCACTATGAGGCACATGTGCTAAGGAAGGTGGTGAGCCTTGTACTCACGCCTGCCACTTCCACGAAACGCATGACAACGCCTCCAAAAAGAAATCCCAGGTGCACTAGTCCCAGGGGAACCTCGGAAATAGACGGGCAACTCCGGGAAATCACGGGCGACGGAGTGGCATGCGTGAGAGTGGGAGGCTGTGCAAGAGGAAGGGCTGAGCCTTGTACTCACGCCTGCCACTTCCACGAAAAACATCACCACGCGGCCAAAACGGACTCCCGGGTGCACTAGATAGTCCCAGGGGAGTTGGAGAGTAGGCGCGCACCTCCTGCCAAATCACGGGAGCCGTAGTGGCACGCCTGCCAGTGAGAGGCTGTGCACTGTGAGGCACATGTGCTAAAGAAGGCGGTGAGTCTTGTACTCACGCCTGCCACTTCCACGAAACACATCACCACGCGGCTAAAATGGATTTCCGCGTGCACTAGATAGTCCCAGGGGAGTTGGGGGGTAGGCGCGCACCTCCTGCAAATCACGGGAGCCGTGGTGGCACGCCTCCGAGTGAGAGGCTGTGCACTATGAGGCACATGTGCTAAAGAAGGTGGTGAGCCTTGTACTCACGCCTGCCACTTCCACGAAACGCATGACAACGCCTCCAAAATGAAATCCCAGGTGCACTAGTCCCAGGGGAACCTCGGCAATAGACGGGCAACTCCGGAAAATCGCGGGCGACGGAGTGGCATGCGTGAGAGTGGGAGGCTGTGCAAGAGGAAGGGCTGAGCCTTGTACTCACGCCTGCTACTTCCACGAAACACATCACCACGCGGCCAAAACGGATTCCCGGGTGCACAAGATAGTCCCAGAGGAGTTGGAGAGTAGGCGCGCACCTCCTGCCAAATCACGGGAGCCGTAGTGGCACGCCTGCCAGTGAGAGGCTGTGCACTGTAAGGCACATGTCCTAAAGAAGGCGGTGAGTCTTGTAGTCACGCCTGCCACTTCCACGAAACACATCACCACGCGGCTAAAATGGATTCCCGCGTGCACTAGATAGTCCCAGGGGAGTTGGGGGGTAGGCGCGCACCTCCTGCAAATCACGGGAGCCGTGGTGGCACGCCTCCGAGTGAGAGGCTGTGCACTATGAGGCACATGTGCTAAAGAAGGTGGTGAGCCTTGTACTCACGCCTGCCACTTCCACGAAACGCATCACAACGCCTCCAAAATGAAATCCCAGGTGCACTAGTCCCAGGGGAACCTCGGTAATAGACGGGCAACTCCGGAAAATCGCGGGCGACGAAGTGGCATGCGTGAGAGTGGGAGGCTGTGCAAAAGGAAGGGCTGAGCCTTGTACTCACGCCTGCTACTTCCACGAAACACATCACCACGCGGCCAAAACGGATTCCCGGGTGCACAAGATAGTCCCAGAGGAGTTGGAGAGTAGGCGCGCACCTCCTGCAAATCACGGGAGCCGTAGTGGCACGCCTCCGAGTGAGAGGCTGTGCACTATGAGGCACATGTCCTAAAGAAGGCGGTGAGCCTTGTACTCACGCCTGCCACTTCCACGAAACGCATGACAACGCCTCCAAAATGAAATCCCAGGTGCACTAGACCCAGGGGAACCTCGGCAATAGACGCGCAACTCCGGGAAATCACGGGCGACGGAGTGGCATGCGTGAGAGTGGGAGGCTGTGCAAGAGGAAGGGCTGAGCCTTGTACTCACGCCTGCTACTTCCACGAAACACATAACCACGCGGCCAAAACGGATTCCCGGGTGCACTAGATAGTCCCAGGGGAGTTGGAGAGTAGGCGCGCACCTCCTGCCAAATCACGGGAGCCGTAGTGGCACGCCTGCCAGTGAGAGGCTGTGCATTGTGAGGCACATGTGCTAAAGAAGGCGGTGAGTCTTGTACTCACGCCTGCCACTTCCACGAAACACATCACCACGCGGCTAAAATGGATTCCCGCGTGCACTAGATAGTCCCAGGGGAGTTGGGGGGTAGGCGCGCACCTCCTGCAAATAACGGGAGCCGTGGTGGCACGCCTCCGAGTGAGAGGCTGTGCACTATGAGGCACATGTGCTAAAGAAGGTGGTGAGCCTTGTACTCACGCCTGCCACTTCCACGAAACGCATGACAACGCCTCCAAAATGAAATCCCAGGTGCACTAGTCCCAGGGGAACCTCAGCAATAGACGGGCAACTCCGGAAAATCGCGGGCGACGGAGTGGCATGCGTGAGAGTGGGAGGCTGTGCAAGAGGAAGGGCTGAGCCTTGTACTCACGCCTGCTACTTCCACGAAACACATCACCACGCGGCCAAAACGGATTCCCGGGTGCACAAGATAGTCCCAGAGGAGTTGGAGAGTAGGCGCGCACCTCCTGCCAAATCACGGGAGCCGTAGTGGCACGCCTGCCAGTGAGAGGCTGTGCACTGTAAGGCACATGTCCTAAAGAAGGCGGTGAGTCTTGTAGTCACGCCTGCCACTTCCACGAAACACATCACCACGCGGCTAAAATGGATTCCCGCGTGCACTAGATAGTCCCAGGAAAGTTGGGGGGTAGGCGCGCACCTCCTGCAAATCACGGGAGCCGTGGTGGCACGCCTCCGAGTGAGAGGCTGTGCACTATGAGGCACATGTGCTAAAGAAGGTGGTGAGCCTTGTACTCACGCCTGCCACTTCCACGAAACGCATCACAACGCCTCCAAAATGAAATCCCAGGTGCACTAGTCCCAGGGGAACCTCGGTAATAGACGGGCAACTCCGGAAAATCGCGGGCGACGAAGTGGCATGCGTGAGAGTGGGAGGCTGTGCAAAAGGAAGGGCTGAGCCTTGTACTCACGCCTGCTACTTCCACGAAACACATCACCACGCGGCCAAAACGGATTCCCGGGTGCACAAGATAGTCCCAGAGGAGTTAAAGAGTAGGCGCGCACCTCCTGCAAATCACGGGAGCCGTAGTGGCACGCCTCCGAGTGAGAGGCTGTGCACTATGAGGCACATGTCCTAAAGAAGGCGGTGAGCCTTGTACTCACGCCTGCCACTTCCACGAAACGCATGACAACGCCTCCAAAATGAAATCCCAGGTGCAGTAGTCCCAGGGGAACCTCGGCAATAGACGCGCAACTCCGGGAAATCACGGGCGACGGAGTGGCATGCGTGAGAGTGGGAGGCTGTGCAAGAGGAAGGGCTGAGCCTTGTACTCACGCCTGCTACTTCCACGAAACACATAACCACGCGGCCAAAACGGATTCCCGGGTGCACTAGATAGTCCCAGGGGAGTTGGAGAGTAAGCGCGCACCTCCTGCCAAATCACGGGAGCCGTAGTGGCACGCCTGCCAGTGAGAGGCTGTGCACTGTGAGGCACATGTGCTAAAGAAGGCGGTGAGTCTTGTACTCACGCCTGCCACTTCCACGAAACACATCACCACGCGGCTAAAATGGATTCCCGCGTGCACTAGATAGTCCCAGGGGAGTTGGGGGGTAGGCGCGCACCTCCTGCAAATCACGGGAGCCGTGGTGGCATGCCTCCGAGTGAGAGGCTGTGCACTATGAGGCACATGTGCTAAAGAAGGTGGTGAGCCTTGTACTCACGCCTGCCACTTCCACGAAACGCATCACAACGCCTCCAAAATGAAATCCCAGGTGCACTAGTCCCAGGGGAACCTCGGCAATAGACGGGCAACTCCGGAAAATCGCGGGCGACGGAGTGGCATGCGTGAGAGTGGGAGGCTGTGCAAGAGGAAGGGCTGAGCCTTGTACTCACGCCTGCTACTTCCACGAAACACATCACCACGCGGCCAAAACGGATTCCCGGGTGCACAAGATAGTCCCAGAGGAGTTGGAGAGTAGGCGCGCACCTCCTGCCAAATCACGGGAGCCGTAGTGGCACGCCTGCCAGTGAGAGGCTGTGCACTGTAAGGCACATGTCCTAAAGAAGGCGGTGAGTCTTGTAGTCACGCCTGCCACTTCCACGAAACACATCACCACGCGGCTAAAATGGATTCCCGCGTGCACTAGATAGTCCCAGGGGAGTTGGGGGGTAGGCGCGCACCTCCTGCAAATCACGGGAGCCGTGGTGGCACGCCTCCGAGTTAGAGGCTGTGCACTATGAGGCACATGTGCTAAAGAAGGTGGTGAGCCTTGTACTCACGCCTGCCACTTCCACGAAACGCATCACAACGCCTCCAAAATGAAATCCCAGGTGCACTAGTCCCAGGGGAACCTCGGTAATAGACGGGCAACTCCGGAAAATCGCGGGCGACGAAGTGGCATGCGTGAGAGTGGGAGGCTGTGCAAAAGGAAGGGCTGAGCCTTGTACTCACGCCTGCTACTTCCACGAAACACATCACCACGCGGCCAAAACGGATTCCCGGGTGCACAAGATAGTCCCAGAGGAGTTGGAGAGTAGGCGCGCACCTCCTGCAAATCACGGGAGCCGTAGTGGCACGCCTCCGAGTGAGAGGCTGTGCACTATGAGGCACATGTCCTAAATAAGGCGGTGAGCCTTGTACTCACGCCTGCCACTTCCACGAAACGCATGACAACGCCTCCAAAATGAAATCCCAGGTGCACTAGACCCAGGGGAACCTCGGCAATAGACGCGCAACTCCGGGAAATCACGGGCGACGGAGTGGCATGCGTGAGAGTGGGAGGCTGTGCGAGAGGAAGGGCTGAGCCTTGTACTCACGCCTGCTACTTCCACGAAACACATAACCACGCGGCCAAAACGGATTCCCGGGTGCACTAGATAGTCCCAGGGGAGTTGGAGAGTAGGCGCGCACCTCCTGCCAAATCACGGGAGCCGTAGTGGCACGCCTGCCAGTGAGAGGCTGTGCACTGTGAGGCACATGTGCTAAAGAAGGCGGTGAGTCTTGTACTCACGCCTGCCACTTCCACGAAACACATCACCACGCGGCTAAAATGGATTCCCGCGTGCACTAGATAGTCCCAGGGGAGTTGGGGGGTAGGCGCGCACCTCCTGCAAATCACGGGAGCCGTGGTGGCACGCCTCCGAGTGAGAGGCTGTGCACTATGAGGCACATGTGCTAAAGAAGGTGGTGAGCCTTGTACTCACGCCTGCCACTTCCACGAAACGCATGACAACGCCTCCAAAATGAAATCCCAGGTGCACTAGTCCCAGGGGAACCTTGGCAATAGACGGGCAACTCCGGAAAATCGCGGGCGACGGAGTGGCATGCGTGAGAGTGGGAGGCTGTGCAAGAGGAAGGGCTGAGCCTTGTACTCACGCCTGCTACTTCCACGAAACACATCACCACGCGGCCAAAACGGATTCCCGGGTGCACAAGATAGTCCCAGAGGAGTTGGAGAGTAGGCGCGCACCTCCTGCCAAATCACGGGAGCCGTAGTGGCACGCCTGCCAGTGAGAGGCTGTGCACTGTAAGGCACATGTCCTAAAGAAGGCGGTGAGTCTTGTAGTCACGCCTGCCACTTCCACGAAACACATCACCACGCGGCTAAAATGGATTCCCGCGTGCACTAGATAGTCCCAGGGGAGTTGGGGGGTAGGCGCGCACCTCCTGCAAATCACGGGAGCCGTGGTGGCACGCCTCCGAGTGAGAGGCTGTGCACTATGAGGCACATGTGCTAAAGAAGGTGGTGAGCCTTGTACTCACGCCTGCCACTTCCACGAAACGCATCACAACGCCTCCAAAATGAAATCCCAGGTGCACTAGTCCCAGGGGAACCTCGGCAATAGACGGGCAACTCCGGAAAATCGCGGGCGACGAAGTGGCATGCGTGAGAGTGGGAGGCTGTGCAAAAGGAAGGGCTGAGCCTTGTACTCACGCCTGCTACTTCCACGAAACACATCACCACGCGGCTCAAACGGATTCCCGGGTGCACAAGATAGTCCCAGAGGAGTTGGAGAGTAGGCGCGCACCTCCTGCAAATCACGGGAGCCGTAGTGGCACGCCTCCGAGTGAGAGGCTGTGCACTATGAGGCACATGTCCTAAAGAAGGCGGTGAGCCTTGTACTCACGCCTGCCACTTCCACGAAACGCATGACAACGCCTCCAAAATGAAATCCCAGGTGCAGTAGTCCCAGGGGAACCTCGGCAATAGACGGGCAACTCCGGAAAATCGCGGGCGACGGAGTGGCATGCGTAAGAGTGGGAGGCTGTGCAAGAGGAAGGGCTGAGCCTTGTACTCACGCCTGCTACTTCCACGAAACACATCACCACGCGGCCAAAACGGATTCCCGGGTGCACAAGATAGTCCCAGAGGAGTTGGAGAGTAGGCGCGCACCTCCTGCCAAATCACGGGAGCCGTAGTGGCACGCCTGCCAGTGAGAGGCTGTGCACTGTGAGGCACATGTCCTAAAGAAGGTGGTGAGCCTTGTACTCACGCCTGCCACTTCCACGAAACGCATGACAACGCCTCCAAAATGAAATCCCAGGTGCACTAGACCCAGGGGAACCTCGGCAATAGACGCGCAACTCCGGGAAATAACGGGCGACGGAGTGGCATGCGTGAGAGTGGGAGGCTGTGCAAGAGGAAGGGCTGAGCCTTGTACTCACGCGTGCTACTTCCACGAAACACATCACCACGCGGCCAAAACGGATTCCCGGGTGCACAAGATAGTCCCAGAGGAGTTGGAGAGTAGGCGCGCACCTCCTGCAAATCACGGGAGCCGTAGTGGTACGCCTCCGAGTGAGAGGCTGTGCACTATGAGGCACATGTCCTAAAGAAGGCGGTGAGCCTTGTACTCACGCCTGCCACTTCCACGAAACGCATGACAACGCCTCCAAAATAAAATCCCAGGTGCACTAGACCCAGGGGAACCTCGGCAATAGACGCGCAACTCCGGGAAATCACGGGCGACGGAGTGGCATGCGTGAGAGTGGGAGACTGTGCAAGAGGAAGGGCTGAGCCTTGTACTCACGCCTGCTACTTCCACGAAACACATAACCACGCGGCCAAAACGGATTCCCGGGTGCACTAGATAGTCCCAGGGGAGTTGGAGAGTAGGCGCGCACCTCCTGCCAAATCACGGGAGCCGTAGTGGCACGCCTGCCAGTGAGAGGCTGTGCACTGTGAGGCACATGTGCTAAAGAAGGCGGTGAGTCTTGTACTCACGCCTGCCACTTCCACGAAACACATCACCACGCGGCTAAAATGGATTCCCGCGTGCACTAGATAGTCCCAGGGGAGTTGGGGGGTAGGCGCGCACCTCCTGCAAGTCACGGGAGCCGTGGTGGCACGCCTCCGAGTGAGAGGCTTTGCACTATGAGGCACATGTGCTAAGGAAGGTGGTGAGCCTTGTACTCACGCCTGCCACTTCCACGAAACGCATGACAACGCCTCCAAAATGAAATCCCAGGTGCACTAGTCCCAGGGGAGCCTCGGAAATAGACGGGCAACTCCGGGAAATCACGGGCGACGGAGTGGCATGCGTGAGAGTGGGAGGCTGTGCAAGAGGAAGGGCTGAGCCTTGTACTCACGCCTGCCACTTCCACGAAACACATCACCACGCGGCCAAAACGGATTCCCGGGTGCACTAGATAGTCCCAGGGGAGTTGGAGAGTAGGCGCGCACCTCCTGCCAAATCACGGGAGCCGTAGTGGCACGCCTGCCAGTGAGAGGCTGTGCACTGTGAGGCACATGTGCTAAAGAAGGCGGTGAGTCTTGTACTCACGCCTGCCACTTCCACGAAACACATCACCACGCGGCTAAAATGGATTCCCGCGTGCACTAGATAGTCCCAGGGGAGTTGGGGGGTAGGCGCCAACCTCCTGCAAATCACGGGAGCCGTGGTGGCACGTCTCCGAGTGAGAGGCTGTGCACTATGAGGCACATGTGCTAAAGAAGGTGGTGAGCCTTGTACTCACGCCTGCCACTTCCACGAAACGCATGACAACGCCTCCAAAATGAAATCCCAGGTGCACTAGTCCCAGGGGAACCTCGGCAATAGACGGGCAACTCCGGAGAATCTTGGGCGACGGAGTGGCATGCGTGAGAGTGGGAGGCTGTGCAAGAGGAAGGGCTGAGCCTTGTACTCACGCCTGCTACTTCCACGAAACACATCACCACGCGGCCAAAACGGATTCCCGGGTGCACAAGATAGTCCCAGAGGAGTTGGAGAGTAGGCGCGCACCTCCTGCCAAATCACGGGAGCCGTAGTGGCACGCCTGCCAGTGAGAGGCTGTGCACTGTAAGGCACATGTCCTAAAGAAGGCGGTGAGTCTTGTAGTCACGCCTGCCACTTCCACGAAACACATCACCACGCGGCTAAAATGGATTCCCGCGTGCACTAGATAGTCCCAGGGGAGTTGGGGGGTAGGCGCGCACCTCCTGCAAATCACGGGAGCCGTGGTGGCACGCCTCCGAGTGAGAGGCTGTGCACTATGAGGCACATGTGCTAAAGAAGGTGGTGAGCCTTGTACTCACGCCTGCCACTTCCACGAAACGCATCACAACGCCTCCAAAATGAAATCCCAGGTGCACTAGTCCCAGGGGAACCTCGGCAATAGACCGGCAACTCCGGAAAATCGCGGGCGACGAAGTGGCATGCGTGAGAGTGGGAGGCTGTGCAAGAGGAAAAGCTGAGCCTTGTACTGACGCCTGCTACTTCCACGAAACACATCACCACGCGGCCAAAACGGATTCCCGGGTGCACAAGATAGTCCCAGAGGAGTTGGAGAGTAGGCGCGCACCTCCTGCAAATCACGGGAGCCGTAGTGGCACGCCTCCGAGTGAGAGGCTGTGCACTATGAGGCACATGTCCTAAAGAAGGCGGTGAGCCTTGTACTCACGCCTGCCACTTCCACGAAACGCATGACAACGCCTCCAAAATGAAATCCCAGGTGCACTAGTCCCAGGGGAACCTCGGCAATAGACGGGCAACTCCGGAAAATCGCGGGCGACGGAGTGGCATGCGTGAGAGTGGGAGGCTGTGCAAGAGGAAGGGCTGAGCCTTGTACTCACGCCTGCTACTTCCACGAAACACATCACCACGCGGCCAAAACGGATTCCCGGGTGCACAAGATAGTCCCAGAGGAGTTGGAGAGTAGGCGCGCACCTCCTGCCAAATCACGGGAGCCGTAGTGGCACGCCTGCCAGTTAGAGGCTGTGCACTGTGAGGCACATGTCCTAAAGAAGGCGGTGAGCCTTGTACTCACGCCTGCCACTTCCACGAAACGCATGACAACGCCTCCAAAATGAAATCCCAGGTGCACTAGACCCAGGGGAACCTCGGCAATAGACGCGAAACTCCGGGAAATCACGGGCGACGGAGTGGCATGCGTGAGAGTGGGAGGCTGTGCAAGAGGAAGGGCTGAGCCTTGTACTCACGCCTGCTACTTCCACGAAACACATAACCACGCGGCCAAAACGGATTCCCGGGTGCACTAGATAGTCCCAGGGGAGTTGGAGAGTAGGCGCGCACCTCCTGCCAAATCACGGGAGCCGTAGTGGCACGCCTGCCAGTGAGAGGCTGTGCACTGTGAGGCACATGTGCTAAAGAAGGTGGTGAGTCTTGTACTCACGCCTGCCACTTCCACGAAACACATCACCACGCGGCTAAAATGGATTCCCGCGTGCACTAGATAGTCCCAGGGGAGTTGGGGGGTAGGCGCGCACCTCCTGCAAGTCACGGGAGCCGTGGTGGCACGCCTCCGAGTGAGAGGCTGTGCACTATGAGGCACATGTGCTAAGGAAGGTGGTGAGCCTTGTACTCACGCCTGCCACTTCCACGAAACGCATGACAACGCCTCCAAAATAAAATCCCAGGTGCACTAGTCCCAGGGGAACCTCGGAAATAGACGGGCAACTCCGGGAAATCACGGGCGACGGAGTGGCATGCGTGAGAGTGGGAGGCTGTGCAAGAGGAAGGGCTGAGCCTTGTACTCACGCCTGCTACTTCCACGAAACACATCACCACGCGGCCAAAACGGATTCCCGGGTGCACAAGATAGTCCCAGAGGAGTTGGAGAGTAGGCGCGCACCTCCTGCCAAATCACGGGAGCCGTAGTGGCACGCCTGCCAGTGAGAGGCTGTGCACTGTAAGGCACATGTCCTAAAGAAGGCGGTGAGTCTTGTAGTCACGCCTGCCACTTCCACGAAACACATCACCACGCGGCTAAAATGGATTCCCGCGTGCACTAGATAGTCCCAGGGGAGTTGGGGGGTAGGCGCGCACCTCCTGCAAATCACGGGAGCCGTGGTGGCACGCCTCCGAGTGAGAGGCTGTGCACTATGAGGCACATGTGCTAAAGAAGGTGGTGAGCCTTGTACTCACGCCTGCCACTTCCACGAAACGCATCACAACGCCTCCAAAATGAAATCCCAGGTGCACTAGTCCCAGGGGAACCTCGGTAATAGACGGGCAACTCCGGAAAATCGCGGACGACGAAGTGGCATGCGTGAGAGTGGGAGGCTGTGCAAAAGGAAGGGCTGAGCCTTGTACTCACGCCTGCTACTTCCACGAAACACATCACCACGCGGCCAAAACGGATTCCCGGGTGCACAAGATAGTCCCAGAGGAGTTGGAGAGTAGGCGCGCACCTCCTGCAAATCACGGGAGCCGTAGTGGCACGCCTCCGAGTGAGAGGCTGTGCACTATGAGGCACATGTCCTAAAGAAGGCGGTGAGCCTTGTACTCACGCCTGCCACTTCCACGAAACGCATGACAACGCCTCCAAAATGAAATCCCAGGTGCACTAGACCCAGGGGACCCTCGGCAATAGACGCGCAACTCCGGGAAATCACGGGCGACGGAGTGGCATGCGTGAGAGTGGGAGGCTGTGCAAGAGGAAGGGCTGAGCCTTGTACTCACGCCTGCTACTTCCACGAAACACATAACCACGCGGCCAAAACGGATTCCCGGGTGCACTAGATAGTCCCAGGGGAGTTGGAGAGTAGGCGCGCACCTCCTGCCAAATCACGGGAGCCGTAGTGGCACGCCTGCCAGTGAGAGGCTGTGCACTGTGAGGCACATGTGCTAAAGAAGGCGGTGAGTCTTGTACTCACGCCTGCCACTTCCACGAAACACATCACCACGCGGCTAAAATGGATTCCCGCGTGCACTAGATAGTCCCAGGGGAGTTGGGGGGTAGGCGCGCACCTCCTGCAAATCACGGGAGCCGTGGTGGCACGCCTCCGAGTGAGAGGCTGTGCACTATGAGGCACATGTGCTAAAGAAGGTGGTGAGCCTTGTACTCACGCCTGCCACTTCCACGAAACGCATCACAACGCCTCCAAAATGAAATCCCAGGTGCACTAGTCCCAGGGGAACCTCGGCAATAGACGGGCAACTGCGGAAAATCGCGGGCGACGGAGTGGCATGCGTGAGAGTGGGAGGCTGTGCAAGAGGAAGGGCTGAGCCTTGTACTCACGCCTGCTACTTCCACGAAACACATCACCACGCGGCCAAAACGGATTCCCGGGTGCACAAGATAGTCCCAGAGGAGTTGGAGAGTAGGCGCGCACCTCCTGCCAAATCACGGGAGCCGTAGTGGCACGCCTGCCAGTGAGAGGCTGTGCACTGTAAGGCACATGTCCTAAAGAAGGCGGTGAGTCTTGTAGTCACGCCTGCCACTTCCACGAAACACATCACCACGCGGCTAAAATGGATTCCCGCGTGCACTAGATAGTCCCAGGGGAGTTGGGGGGTAGGCGCGCACCTCCTGCAAATCACGGGAGCCGTGGTGGCACGCCTCCGAGTGAGAGGCTGTGCACTATGAGGCACATGTGCTAAAGAAGGTGGTGAGCCTTGTACTCACGCCTGCCACTTCCACGAAACGCATCACAACGCCTCCAAAATGAAATCCCAGGTGCACTAGTCCCAGGGGAACCTCGGCAATAGACGGGCAACTCCGGAAAATCGCGGGCGACGAAGTGGCAAGCGTGAGAGTGGGAGGCTGTGCAAAAGGAACGGCTGAGCCTTGTACTCACGCCTGCTACTTCCACGAAACACATCACCACGCGGCCAAAACGGATTCCCGGGTGCACAAGATAGTCCCAGAGGAGTTGGAGAGTAGGCGCGCACCTCCTGCAAATCACGGGAGCCGTAGTGGCACGCCTCCGAGTGAGAGGCTGTGCACTATGAGGCACATGTCCTAAAGAAGGCGGTGAGCCTTGTACTCACGCCTGCCACTTCCACGAAACGCATGACAACGCCTCCAAAATGAAATCCCAGGTGCACTAGTCCCAGGGGAACCTCGGCAATAGACGGGCAACTCCGGAAAATCGCGGGCGACGGAGTGGCATGCGTGAGAGTGGGAGGCTGTGCAAGAGGAAGGGCTGAGCCTTGTACTCACGCCTGCTACTTCCACGAAACACATCACCACGCGGCCAAAACGGATTCCCGGGTGCACAAGATAGTCCCAGAGGAGTTGGAGAGTAGGCGCGCACCTCCTGCCAAATCACGGGAGCCGTAGTGGCACGCCTGCCAGTGAGAGACTGTGCACTGTGAGGCACATGTCCTAAAGAAGGCGGTGAGCCTTGTACTCACGCCTGCCACTTCCACGAAACGCATGACAACGCCTCCAAAATGAAATCCCAGGTGCACTAGACCCAGGGGAACCTCGGCAATAGACGCGCAACTCCGGCAAATAACGGGCGACGGAGTGGCATGCGTGAGAGTGGGAGGCTGTGCAAGAGGAAGGGCTGAGCCTTGTACTCACGCGTGCTACTTCCACGAAACACATCACCACGCGGCCAAAACGGATTCCCGGGTGCACAAGATAGTCCCAGAGGAGTTGGAGAGTAGGCGCGCACCTCCTGCAAATCACGGGAGCCGTAGTGGCACGCCTCCGAGTGAGAGGCTGTGCACTATGAGGCACATGTCCTAAAGAAGGCGGTGAGCCTTGTACTCACGCCTGCCACTTCCACGAAACGCATGACAACGCCTCCAAAATGAAATCCCAGGTGCACTAGTCCCAGGGGAACCTCGGCAATAGACGGGCAACTCCGGAAAATCGCGGGCGACGGAGTGGCATGCGTGAGAGTGGGAGGCTGTGCAAGAGGAAGGGCTGAGCCTTGTACTCACGCCTGCTACTTCCACGAAACACATCACCACGCGGCCAAAACGGATTCCCGGGTGCACAAGATAGTCCCAGAGGAGTTGGAGAGTAGGCGCGCACCTCCTGCCAAATCACGGGAGCCGTAGTGGCACGCCTGCCAGTGAGAGGCTGTGCACTGTAAGGCACATGTCCTAAAGAAGGCGGTGAGTCTTGTAGTCACGCCTGCCACTTCCACGAAACACATCACCACGCGGCTAAAATGGATTCCCGCGTGCACTAGATAGTCCCAGGGGAGTTGGGGGGTACGCGCGCACCTCCTGCAAATCACGGGAGCCGTGGTGGCACGCCTCCGAGTGAGAGGCTGTGCACTACGAGGCACATGTGCTAAAGAAGGTGGTGAGCCTTGTACTCACGCCTGCCAGTTCCACGAAACGCATCACAACGTCTCCAAAATGAAATCCCAGGTGCACTAGTCCCAGGGGAACCTCGGCAATAGACGGGCAACTCCGGAAAATCGCGGGCGACGAAGTGGCATGCGTGAGAGTGGGAGGCTGTGCAAAAGGAAGGGCTGAGCCTTGTACTTACGCCTGCTACTTCCACGAAACACATCACCACGCGGCCAAAACGGATTCCCGGGTGCACAAGATAGTCCCAGAGGAGTTGGAGAGTAGGCGCGCACCTCCTGCAAATCACGGGAGCCGTAGTGGCACGCCTCCGAGTGAGAGGCTGTGCACTTTGAGGCACATGTCCTAAAGAAGGCGGTGAGCCTTGTACTCACGCCTGCCACTTCCACGAAACGCATGACAACGCCTCCAAAATGAAATCCCAGGTGCACTAGTCCCAGGGGAACCTCGGCAATAGACGGGCAACTCCGCAAAATCGCGGGCGACGGAGTGGCATGCGTGAGAGTGGGAGGCTGTGCAAGAGGAAGGGCTGAGCCTTGTACTCACGCCTGCTACTTCCACGAAACACATCACCACGCGGCCAAAACGGATTCCCGGGTGCACAAGATAGTCCCAGAGTAGTTGGAGAGTAGGCGCGCACCTCCTGCCAAATCACGGGAGCCGTAGAGGCACGCCTGCCAGTGAGAGGCTGTGCACTGTAAGGCACATGTCCTAAAGAAGGCGGTGAGTCTTGTAGTCACGCCTGCCACTTCCACGAAACACATCACCACGCGGCTAAAATGGATTCCCGCGTGCACTAGATAGTCCCAGGGGAGTTGGGGGGTAGGCGCGCACCTCCTGCAAATCACGGGAGCCGTGGTGGCACGCCTCCGAGTGAGAGGCTGTTCACTATGAGGCACATGTGCTAAAGAAGGTGGTGAGCCTTGTACTCACGCCTGCCACTTCCACGAAACGCATCACAACGCCTCCAAAATGAAATCCCAGGTACACTAGTCCCAGGGGAACCTCGGCAATAGACGGGCAACTCCGGAAAATCGCGGGCGACGAAGTGGCATGCGTGAGAGTGGGAGGCTGTGCAAAAGGAAGGGCTGAGCCTTGTACTGACGCCTGCTACTTCCACGAAACACATCACCACGCGGCCAAAACGGATTCCCGGGTGCACAAGATAGTCCCAGAGGAGTTGGAGAGTAGGCGCGCACCTCCTGCAAATCACGGGAGCCGTAGTGGCACGCCTCCGAGTGAGAGGCTGTGCACTATGAGGCACATGTCCTAAAGAAGGCGGTGAGCCTTGTACTCACGCCTGCTACTTCCACGAAACGCATGACAACGCCTCCAAAATGAAATCCCAGGTGCACTAGTCCCAGGGGAACCTCGGCAATAGACGGGCAACTCCGGAAAATCGCGGGCGACGGAGTGGCATGCGTGAGAGTGGGAGGCTGTGCAAGAGGAAGGGCTGAGCCTTGTACTCACGCCTGCTACTTCCACGAAACACATCACCACGCGGCCAAAACGGATTCCCGGGTGCACAAGATAGTCCCAGAGGAGTTGGAGAGTAGGCGCGCACCTCCTGCCAAATCACGGGAGCCGTAGTGGCACGCCTGCCAGTGAGAGGCTGTGCACTGTGAGGCACATGTCCTAAAGAAGGCGGTGAGCCTTGTACTCACGCCTGCCACTTCCACGAAACGCATGACAACGCCTCCAAAATGAAATCCCAGGTGCACTAGACCCAGGGGAACCTCGGCAATAGACGGGCAACTCCGGGAAATAACGGGCGACGGAGTGGCATGCGTGAGAGTGGGAGGCTGTGCAAGAGGAAGGGCTGAGCCTTGTACTCTTGCGTGCTACTTCCACGAAACACATCACCACGCGGCCAAAACGGATTCCCGGGTGCACAAGATAGTCCCAGAGGAGTTGGAGAGTAGGCGCGCACCTCCTGCCAAATCACGGGAGCCGTAGTGGCGCGCCTGCCAGTGAGAGGCTGTGCACTGTGAGGCACATGTCCTAAAGAAGGCGGTGAGCCTTGTACTCACGCCTGCCACTTCCACGAAACGCATGACAACGCCTCCAAAATGAAATCCCAGGTGCACTAGACCCAGGGGAAGCTCGGCAATAGACGCGCAACTCCGGGAAATCACGGGCGACGGAGTGGCATGCGTGAGAGTGGGAGGCTGTGCAAGAGGAAGGGCTGAGCCTTGTACTCACGCCTGCTACTTCCACGAAACACATAACCACGCGGCCAAAACGGATTCCCGGGTGCACTAGATAGTCCCAGGGGAGTTGGAGAGTAGGCGCGCACCTCCTGCCAAATCACGGGAGCCGTAGTGGCACGCCTGCCAGTGAGAGGCTGTGCACTGTGAGGCACATGTGCTAAAGAAGGCGGTGAGTCTTGTACTCACGCCTGCCACTTCCACGAAACACATCACCACGCGGCTAAAATGGATTCCCGCGTGCACTAGATAGTCCCAGGGGAGTTGGGGGGTAGGCGCGCACCTCCTGCAAGTCACGGGAGCCGTGGTGGCACGCCTCCGAGTGAGAGGCTGTGCACTATGAGGCACATGTGCTAAGGAAGGTGGTGAGCCTTGTACTCACGCCTGCCACTTCCACGAAACGCATGACAACGCCTCCAAAATGAAATCCCAGGTGCACTAGTCCCAGGGGAACCTCGGAAATAGACGGGCAACTCCGGGAAATCACGGGCGACGGAGTGGCATGCGTGAGAGTGGGAGGCTGTGCAAGAGGAAGGGCTGAGCCTTGTACTCACGCCTGCCACTTCCACGAAAAACATCACCACGCGGCCAAAACGGATTCCCGGGTGCACTAGATAGTCCCAGGGGAGTTGGAGAGTAGGCGCGCACCTCCTGCCAAATCACGGGAGCCGTAGTGGCACGCCTGCCAGTGAGAGGCTGTGCACTGTGAGGCACATGTGCTAAAGAAGGCGGTGAGTCTTGTACTCACGCCTGCCACTTCCACGAAACACATCACCACGCGGCTAAAATGGATTTCCGCGTGCACTAGATAGTCCCAGGGGAGTTGGGGGGTAGGCGCGCACCTCCTGCAAATCACGGGAGCCGTGGTGGCACGCCTCCGAGTGAGAGGCTGTGCACTATGAGGCACATGTGCTAAAGAAGGTGGTGAGCCTTGTACTCACGCCTGCCACTTCCACGAAACGCATGACAACGCCTCCAAAATGAAATCCCAGGTGCACTAGTCCCAGGGGAACCTCGGCAATAGACGGGCAACTCCGGAAAATCGCGGGCGACGGAGTGGCATGCGTGAGAGTGGGAGGCTGTGCAAGAGGAAGGGCTGAGCCTTGTACTCACGCCTGCTACTTCCACGAAACACATCACCACGCGGCCAAAACCGATTCCCGGGTGCACAAGATAGTCCCAGAGGAGTTGGAGAGTAGGCGCGCACCTCCTGCCAAATCACGGGAGCCGTAGTGGCACGCCTGCCAGTGAGAGGCTGTGCACTGTAAGGCACATGTCCTAAAGAAGGCGGTGAGTCTTGTAGTCACGCCTGCCACTTCCACGAAACACATCACCACGCGGCTAAAATGGATTCCCGCGTGCACTAGATAGTCCCAGGGGAGTTGGGGGGTAGGCGCGCACCTCCTGCAAATCACGGGAGCCGTGGTGGCACGCCTCCGAGTGAGAGGCTGTGCACTATGAGGCACATGTGCTAAAGAAGGTGGTGAGCCTTGTACTCACGCCTGCCACTTCCACGAAACGCATCACAACGCCTCCAAAATGAAATCCCAGGTGCACTAGTCCCAGGGGAACCTCGGTAATAGACGGGCAACTCCGGAAAATCGCGGGCGACGAAGTGGCATGCGTGAGAGTGGGAGGCTGTGCAAAAGGAAGGGCTGAGCCTTGTACTCACGCCTGCTACTTCCACGAAACACATCACCACGCGGCCAAAACGGATTCCCGGGTGCACAAGATAGTCCCAGAGGAGTTGGAGAGTAGGCGCGCACCTCCTGCAAATCACGGGAGCCGTAGTGGCACGCCTCCGAGTGAGAGGCTGTGCACTATGAGGCACATGTCCTAAAGAAGGCGGTGAGCCTTGTACTCACGCCTGCCACTTCCACGAAACGCATGACAACGCCTCCAAAATGAAATCCCAGGTGCACTAGACCCAGGGGATCCTCGGCAATAGACGCGCAACTCCGGGAAATCACGGGCGACGGAGTGGCATGCGTGAGAGTGGGAGGCTGTGCAAGAGGAAGGGCTGAGCCTTGTACTCACGCCTGCTACTTCCACGAAACACATAACCACGCGGCCAAAACGGATTCCCGGGTGCACTAGATAGTCCCAGGGGAGTTGGAGAGTAGGCGCGCACCTCCTGCCAAATCACGGGAGCCGTAGTGGCACGCCTGCCAGTGAGAGGCTGTGCACTGTGAGGCACATGTGCTAAAGAAGGCGGTGAGTCTTGTACTCACGCCTGCCACTTCCACGAAACACATCACCACGCGGCTAAAATGGATTCCCGCGTGCACTAGATAGTCCCAGGGGAGTTGGGGGGTAGGCGCGCACCTCCTGCAAATCACGGGAGCCGTGGTGGCACGCCTCCGAGTGAGAGGCTGTGCACTATGAGGCACATGTGCTAAAGAAGGTGGTGAGCCTTGTACTCACGCCTGCCACTTCCACGAAACGCATGACAACGCCTCCAAAATAAAATCCCAGGTGCACTAGTCCCAGGGGAACCTCGGCAATAGACGGGCAACTCCGGAAAATCGCGGGCGACGGAGTGGCATGCGTGAGAGTGGGAGGCTGTGCAAGAGGAAGGGCTGAGCCTTGTACTCACGCCTGCTACTTCCACGAAACACATTACCACGCGGCCAAAACGGATTCCCGGGTGCACAAGATAGTCCCAGAGGAGTTGGAGAGTAGGCGCGCACCTCCTGCCAAATCACGGGAGCCGTAGTGGCACGCCTGCCAGTGAGAGGCTGTGCACTGTAAGGCACATGTCCTAAAGAAGGCGGTGAGTCTTGTAGTCACGCCTGCCACTTCCACGAAACACATCACCACGCGGCTAAAATGGATTCCCGCGTGCACTAGATAGTCCCAGGGGAGTTGGGGGGTAGGCGCGCACCTCCTGCAAATCACGGGAGCCGTGGTGGCACGCCTCCGAGTGAGAGGCTGTGCACTATGAGGCACATGTGCTAAAGAAGGTGGTGAGCCTTGTACTCACGCCTGCCACTTCCACGAAACGCATGACAACGCCTCCAAAATGAAATCCCAGGTGCACTAGTCCCAGGGGAACCTCGGTAATAGACGGGCAACTCCGGAAAATCGCGGGCGACGAAGTGGCATGCGTGAGAGTGGGAGGCTGTGCAAAAGGAAGGGCTGAGCCTTGTACTCACGCCTGCTACTTCCACGAAACACATCACCACGCGGCCAAAACGGATTCCCGGGTGCACAAGATAGTCCCAGAGGAGTTGGAGAGTAGGCGCGCACCTCCTGCAAATCACGGGAGCCGTAGTGGCACGCCTCCGAGTGAGAGGCTGTGCACTATGAGGCACATGTCCTAAAGAAGGCGGTGAGCCTTGTACTCACGCCTGCCACTTCCACGAAACGCATGACAACGCCTCCAAAATGAAATCCCAGGTGCACTAGTCCCAGGGGAACCTCGGCAATAGACGGGCAACTCCGGAAAATCGCGGGCGACGGAGTGGCATGCGTGAGAGTGGGAGGCTGTGCAAGAGGAAGGGCTGAGCCTTGTACTCACGCCTGCTACTTCCACGAAACACATCACCACGCGGCCAAAACGGATTCCCGGGTGCACAAGATAGTCCCAGAGGAGTTGGAGAGTAGGCGCGCACCTCCTGCCAAATCACGGGAGCCGTAGTGGCACGCCTGCCAGTGAGAGGCTGTGCACTGTGAGGCACATGTCCTAAAGAAGGCGGTGAGCCTTGTACTCACGCCTGCCACTTCCACGAAACGCATGACAACGCCTCCAAAATGAAATCCCAGGTGCACTAGACCCAGGGGAACCTCGGCAATAGACGCGCAACTCCGGGAAATAACGGGCGACGGAGTGGCATGCGTGAGAGTGGGAGGCTGTGCAAGAGGAAGGGCTGAGCCTTGTACTCACGCGTGCTACTTCCACGAAACACATCACCACGCGGCCAAAACGGATTCCCGGGTGCACAAGATAGTCCCAGAGGAGTTGGAGAGTAGGCGCGCACCTCCTGCAAATCACGGGAGCCGTAGTGGCACGCCTCCGAGTGAGAGGCTGTGCACTATGAGGCACATGTCCTAAAGAAGGCGGTGAGCCTTGTACTCACGCCTGCCACTTCCACGAAACGCATGACAACGCCTCCAAAATGAAATCCCAGGTGCACTAGTCCCAGGGGAACCTCGGCAATAGACGGGCAACTCCGGAAAATCGCAGGCGACGGAGTGGCATGCGTGAGAGTGGGAGGCTGTGCAAGAGGAAGGGCTGAGCCTTGTACTCACGCCTGCTACTTCCACGAAACACATCACCACGCGGCCAAAACGGATTCCCGGGTGCACAAGATAGTCCCAGAGGAGTTGGAGAGTAGGCGCGCACCTCCTGCCAAATCACGGGAGCCGTAGTGGCACGCCTGCCAGTGAGAGGCTGTGCACTGTGAGGCACATGTCCTAAAGAAGGCGGTGAGCCTTGTACTCACGCCTGCCACTTCCACGAAACGCATGACAACGCCTCCAAAATGAAATCCCAGGTGCACTAGACCCAGGGGAACCTCGGCAATAGACGCGCAACTCCGGGAAATCACGGGCGACGGAGTGGCATGCGTGAGAGTGGGAGGCTGTGCAAGAGGAAGGGCTGAGCCTTGTACTCACGCCTGCTACTTCCACGAAACACATAACCACGCGGCCAAAACGGATTCCCGGGTGCACTAGATAGTCCCAGGGGAGTTGGAGAGTAGGCGCGCACCTCCTGCCAAATCACGGGAGCCGTAGTGGCACGCCTGCCAGTGAGAGGCTGTGCACTGTGAGGCACATGTGCTAAAGAAGGCGGTGAGTCTTGTACTCACGCCTGCCACTTCCACGAAACACATCACCACGCGGCTAAAATGGATTCCCGCGTGCACTAGATAGTCCCAGGGGAGTTGGGGGGTAGGCGCGCACATCCTGCAAGTCACGGGAGCCGTGGTGGCACGCCTCCGAGTGAGAGGCTGTGCACTATGAGGCACATGTGCTAAGGAAGGTGGTGAGCCTTGTACTCACGCCTGCCACTTCCACGAAACGCATGACAACGCCTCCAAAATGAAATCCCAGGTGCACTAGTCCCAGGGGAACCTCGGAAATAGACGGGCAACTCCGGGAAATCACGGGCGACGGAGTGGCATGCGTGAGAGTGGGAGGCTGTGCAAGAGGAAGGGCTGAGCCTTGTACTCACGCCTGCCACTTCCACGAAACACATCACCACGCGGCCAAAACGGATTCCCGGGTGCACTAGATAGTCCCAGGGGAGTTGGAGAGTAGACGCGCACCTCCTGCCAAATCACGGGAGCCGTAGTGGCACGCCTGCCAGTGAGAGGCTGTGCACTGTGAGGCACATGTGCTAAAGAAGGCGGTGAGTCTTGTACTCACGCCTGCCACTTCCACGAAACACATCACCACGCGGCTAAAATGGATTCCCGCGTGCACTAGATAGTCCCAGGGGAGTTGGGGGGTAGGCGCGCACCTCCTGCAAATCACGGGAGCCGTGGTGGCACGCCTCCGAGTGAGAGGCTGTGCACTATGAGGCACATGTGCTAAAGAAGGTGGTGAGCCTTGTACTCACGCCTGCCACTTCCACGAAACGCATGACAACGCCTCCAAAATGAAATCCCAGGTGCACTAGTCCCAGGGGAACCTCGGCAATAGACGGGCAACTCCGGAAAATCGCGGGCGACGGAGTGGCATGCGTGAGAGTGGGAGGCTGTGCAAGAGGAAGGGCTGAGCCTTGTACTCACGCCTGCTACTTCCACGAAACACATCACCACGCGGCCAAAACGGATTCCCGGGTGCACAAGATAGTCCCAGAGGAGTTGGAGAGTAGGCGCGCACCTCCTGCCAAATCACGGGAGCCGTAGTGGCACGCCTGCCAGTGAGAGGCTGTGCACTGTAAGGCACATGTCCTAAAGAAGGCGGTGAGTCTTGTAGTCACGCCTGCCACTTCCACGAAACACATCACCACGCGGCTAAAATGGATTCCCGCGTGCACTAGATAGTCCCAGGGGAGTTGGGGGGTAGGCGCGCACCTCCTGCAAATCACGGGAGCCGTGGTGGCACGCCTCCGAGTGAGAGGCTGTGCACTATGAGGCACATGTGCTAAAGAAGGTGGTGAGCCTTGTACTCACGCCTGCCACTTCCACGAAACGCATCACAACGCCTCCAAAATGAAATCCCAGGTGCACTAGTCCCAGTGGAACCTCGGTAATAGACGGGCAACTCCGGAAAATCGCGGGCGACGAAGTGGCATGCGTGAGAGTGGGAGGCTGTGCAAAAGGAAGGGCTGAGCCTTGTACTCACGCCTGCTACTTCCACGAAACACATCACCACGCGGCCAAAACGGATTCCCGGGTGCACAAGATAGTCCCAGAGGAGTTGGAGAGTAGGCGCGCACCTCCTGCAAATCACGGGAGCCGTAGTGGCACGCCTCCGAGTGAGAGGCTGTGCACTCTGAGGCACATGTCCTAAAGAAGGCGGTGAGCCTTGTACTCACGCCTGCCACTTCCACGAAACGCATCACAACGCCTCCAAAATGAAATCCCAGGTGGACTAGACCCAGGGGAACCTCGGCAATAGACGAGCAACTCCGGGAAATCACGGGCGACGGAGTGGCATGCGTGAGAGTGGGAGGCTGTGCAAGAGGAAGGGCTGAGCCTTGTACTCACGCCTGCTACTTCCACGAAACACATAACCACGCGGCCAAAACGGATTCCCGGTTGCCCTAGATAGTCCCAGGGGAGTTGGAGAGTAGGCGCGCACCTCCTGCCAAATCACGGGAGCCGTAGTGGCACGCCTGCCAGTGAGAGGCTGTGCACTGTGAGGCACATGTGCTAAAGAAGGCGGAGAGTCTTGTACTCACGCCTGCCACTTCCACGAAACACATCACCACGCGGCTAAAATGGATTCCCGCGTGCACTAGATAGTCCCAGGGGAGTTGGGGGGTAGGCGCGCACCTCCTGCAAATCACGGGAGCCGTGGTGGCACGCCTCCGAGTGAGAGGCTGTGCACTATGAGGCACATGTGCTAAGGAAGGTGGTGAGCCTTGTACTCACGCCTGCCACTTCCACGAAACGCATGACAACGCCTCCAAAATGAAATCCCAGGTGCACTAGTCCCAGGGGAACCTCGGCAATAGACGGGCAACTCCGGAAAATCGCGGGCGACGGAGTGGCATGCGTGAGAGTGGGAGGCTGTGCAAGAGGAAGGGCTGAGCCTTGTACTCACGCCTGCTACTTCCACGAAACACATCACCACGCGGCCAAAACGGATTCCCGAGTGCACAAGATAGTCCCAGAGGAGTTGGAGAGTAGGCGCGCACCTCCTGCCAAATCACGGGAGCCGTAGTGGCACGCCTGCCAGTGAGAGGCTGTGCACTGTAAGGCACATGTCCTAAAGAAGGCGGTGAGTCTTGTAGTCACGCCTGCCACTTCCACGAAACACATCACCACGCGGCTAAAATGGATTCCCGCGTGCACTAGATAGTCCCAGGGGAGTTGGGGGGTAGGCGCGCACCTCCTGCAAATCACGGGAGCCGTGGTGGCACGCCTCCGAGTGAGAGGCTGTGCACTATGAGGCACATGTGCTAAAGAAGGTGGTGAGCCTTGTACTCACGCCTGCCACTTCCACGAAACGCATGACAACGCCTCCAAAATGAAATCCCAGGTGCACTAGTCCCAGGGGAACCTCGGCAATAGACGGGCAACTCCGGAAAATCGCGGGCGACGAAGTGGCATGCGTGAGAGTGGGAGGCTGTGCAAAAGGAAGGGCTGAGCCTTGTACTCACGCCTGCTACTTCCACGAAACACATCACCACGCGGCCAAAACGGATTCCCGGGTGCACAAGATAGTCCCAGAGGAGTTGGAGAGTAGGCGCGCACCTCCTGCAAATCACGGGAGCCGTAGTGGCACGCCTCCGAGTGAGAGGCTGTGCACTATGAGGCACATGTCCTAAAGAAGGCGGTGAGCCTTGTACTCACGCCTGCCACTTCCACGAAACGCATGACAACGCCTCCAAAATGAGATCCCAGGTGCACTAGTCCCAGGGGAACCTCGGCAATAGACGGGCAACTCCGGAAAATCGCGGGCGACGAAGTGGCATGCGTGAGAGTGGGAGGCTGTGCAAGAGGAAGGGCTGAGCCTTCTACTCACGCCTGCTACTTCCAAGAAACACATCACCACGCGGCCAAAACGGATTCCCGGGTGCACAAGATAGTCCTAGAGGAGTTGGAGAGTAGGCGCGCACCTCCTGCAAATCACGGGAGCCGTAGTGGCACGCCTCCGAGTGAGAGGCTGTGCACTATGAGGCACATGTCCTAAAGAAGGCGGTGAGCCTTGTACTCACGCCTGCCACTTCCACGAAACGCATCACAACGCCTCCAAAATGAAATCCCAGGTGCACTAGTCCCAGGGGAACCTCGGCAATAGACGGGCAACTCCGGAAAATCGCGGGCGACGGATTGGCATGCGTGAGAGTGGGAGGCTGTGCAAGAGGAAGGGCTGAGCCTTGTACTCACGCCTGCTACTTCCACGAAACACATCACCACGCGGCCAAAACGGATTCCCGGGTGCACAAGATAGTCCCAGAGTAGTTGGAGAGTAGGCGCGCACCTCCTGCCAAATCACGGGAGCCGTAGTGGCACGCCTGCCAGTGAGAGGCTGTGCACTGTGAGGCACATGTCCTAAAGAAGGCGGTGAGCCTTGTACTCACGCCTGCCACTTCCACGAAACGCATGACAACGCCTCCAAAATGAAATCCCAGGTGCACTAGACCCAGGGGAACCTCGGCAATAGACGCGCAACTCCGGGAAATAACGGGCGACGGAGTGGCATGCGTGAGAGTGGGAGGCTGTGCAAGAGGAAGGGCTGAGCCTTGTACCTACGCGTGCTACTTCCACGAAACACATCACCACGCGGCCAAAACGGATTCCCGGGTGCACAAGATAGTCCCAGAGGAGTTGGAGAGTAGGCGCGCACCTCCTGCAAATCACGGGAGCCGTAGTGGCACGCCTCCGAGTGAGAGGCTGTGCACTATGAGGCACATGTCCTAAAGAAGGCGGTGAGCCTTGTACTCACGCCTGCCACTTCCACGAAACGCATGACAACGCCTCCAAAATGAAATCCCAGGTGCACTAGTCCCAGGGGAACCTCGGCAATAGACGGGAAACTCCGGAAAATCGCGGGCGACGGAGTGGCATGCGTGAGAGTGGGAGGCTGTGCAAGAGGAAGGGCTGAGCCTTGTACTCACGCCTGCTACTTCCACGAAACACATCACCACGCGGCCAAAACGGATTCCCGGGTGCACAAGATAGTCCCAGAGGAGTTGGAGAGTAGGCGCGCACCTCCTGCCAAATCACGGGAGCCGTAGTGGCACGCCTGCCAGTGAGAGGCTGTGCACTGTGAGGCACATGTCCTAAAGAAGGCGGTGAGCCTTGTACTCACGCCTGCCACTTCCACGAAACGCATGACAACGCCTCCAAAATGAAATCCCAAGTGCACTAGACCCAGGGGAACCTCGGCAATAGACGCGCAACTCCGGGAAATCACGGGCGACGGAGTGGCATGCGTGAGAGTGGGAGGCTGTGCAAGAGGAAGGGCTGAGCCTTGTACTCACGCCTGCTACTTCCACGAAACACATCACCACGCGGCCAAAACGGATTCCCGGGTGCACAAGATAGTCCCAGAGGAGTTGGAGAGTAGGCGCGCACCTCCTGCCAAATCACGGGAGCCGTAGTGGCACGCCTGCCAGTGAGAGGCTGTGCACTGTGAGGCACATGTCCTAAAGAAGGCGGTGAGCCTTGTACTCACGCCTGCCACTTCCACGAAACGCATCACAACGCCTCCAAAATGAAATCCCAGGTGCACTAGACCCAGGGGAACCTCGGCAATAGACGCGCAACTCCGGGAAATCACGGGCGACGGAGTGGCATGCGTGAGAGTGGGAGGCTGTGCAAGAGGAAGGGCTGAGCCTTGTACTCACGCCTGCTACTTCCACGAAACACATAACCACGCGGCCAAAACGGATTCCCGGGTGCACTAGATAGTCCCAGGGGAGTTGGAGAGTAGGCGCGCACCTCCTGCCAAATCACGGGAGCCGTAGTGGCACGCCTGCCAGTGAGAGGCTTTGCACTGTGAAGCACATGTGCTAAAGAAGGCGGTGAGTCTTGTACTCACGCCTGCCACTTCCACGAAACACATCACCACGCGGCTAAAATGGATTCCCGCGTGCACTAGATAGTCCCAGGGGAGTTGGGGGGTAGGCGCGCACCTCCTGCAAGTCACGGGAGCCGTGGTGGCACGCCTCCGAGTGAGAGGCTGTGCACTATGAGGCACATGTGCTAAGGAAGGTGGTGAGCCTTGTACTCACGCCTGCCACTTCCACGAAACGCATGACAACGCCTCCAAAATGAAATCCCAGGTGCACTAGTCCCAGGGGAACCTCGGAAATAGACGGGCAACTCCGGGAAATCACGGGCGACGGAGTGGCATGCGTGAGAGTGGGAGGCTGTGCAAGAGGAAGGGCTGAGCCTTGTACTCACGCCTGCTACTTCCACGAAACACATCACCACGCGGCCAAAACGGATTCCCGGGTGCACAAGATAGTCCCAGAGGAGTTGGAGAGTAGGCGCGCACCTCCTGCGAAATCACGGGAGCCGTAGTGGCACGCCTGCCAGTGAGAGGCTGTGCACTGTAGGGCACAGGTCCTAAAGAAGGCGGTGAGTTTTGTAGTCACGCCTGCCACTTCCACGAAACACATCACCACGCGGCTAAAATGGATTCCCGCGTGCACTAGATAGTCCCAGGGGAGTTGGGGGGTAGGCGCGCACCTCCTGCAAATCACGGGAGCCGTGGTGGCACGCCTCCGAGTGAGAGGCTGTGCACTATGAGGCACATGTGCTAAAGAAGGTGGTGAGCCTTGTACTCACGCCTGCCACTTCCACGAAACGCATCACAACGCCTCCAAAATGAAATCCCAGGTGCACTAGTCCCAGGGGAACCTCGGCAATAGACGGGCAACTCCGGAAAATCGCTGGCGACGGAGTGGCATGCGTGAGAGTGGGAGGCTGTGCAAGAGGAAGGGCTGAGCCTTGTACTCACGCCTGCTACTTCCACGAAACACATCACCACGCGGCCAAAACGGATTCCCGGGTGCACAAGATAGTCCCAGAGGAGTTGGAGAGTAGGCGCGCACCTCCTGCCAAATCACGGGAGCCGTAGTGGCACGCCTCCCAGTGAGAGGCTGTGCACTGTAAGGCACATGTCCTAAAGAAGGCGGTGAGTCTTGTAGTCACGCCTGCCACTTCCACGAAACACATCACCACCCGGCTAAAATGGATTCCCGCGTGCACTAGATAGTCCCAGGGGAGTTGGGGGGTAGGCGCGCACCTCCTGCAAATCACGGGAGCCGTGGTGGCACGCCTCCGAGTGAGAGGCTGTGCACTATGAGGCACATGTGCTAAAGAAGGTGGTGAGCCTTGTACTCACGCCTGCCACTTCCACGAAACGCATCACAACGCCTCCAAAATGAAATCCCAGGTGCACTAGTCCCAGGGGAACCTCGGCAATAGACGGGCAACTCCGGAAAATCGCGGGCGACGAAGTGGCATGCGTGAGAGTGGGAGGCTGTGCAAAAGGAAGGGCTGAGCCTTGTACTCACGCCTGCTACTTCCACGAAACACATCACCACGCGGCTAAAACGGATTCCCGGGTGCACAAGATAGTCCCAGAGGAGTTGGAGAGTAGGCGCGCACCTCCTGCAAATCACGGGAGCCGTAGTGGCACGCCTCCGAGTGAGAAGCTGTGCACTATGAGGCACATGTCCTAAAGAAGGCGGTGACCCTTGTACTCACCCCTGCCACTTCCACGAAACGCATGACAACGCCTCCAAAACGAAATCCCAGGTGCACTAGTCCCAGGGGAACCTCGGCAATAGACGGGCAACTCCGGAAAATCGCGGGCGACGGAGTGGCATGCGTGAGAGTGGGAGGCTGTGCAAGAGGAAGGGCTGAGCCTTGTACTCACGCCTGCTACTTCCACGAAACACATCACCACGCGGCCAAAACGGATTCCCGGGTGCACAAGATAGTCCCAGAGGAGTTGGAGAGTAGGCGCGCACCTCCTGCCAAATCACGGGAGCCGTAGTGGCACGCCTGCCAGTGAGAGGCTGTGCACTGTGAGGCACATGTCCTAAAGAAGGCGGTGAGCCTTGTACTCACGCCTACCACTTCCACGAAACGCATGACAACGCCTCCAAAATGAAATCCCAGGTGCACTAGACCCAGGGGAACCTCGGTAATAGACGTGCAACTCCGGGAAATAACGGGCGACGGAGTGGCATGCGTGAGAGTGGGAGGCTGTGCAAGAGGAAGGGCTGAGCCTTGTACTCACGCGTGCTACTTCCACGAAACACATCACCACGCGGCCAAAACGGATTCCCGGGTGCACAAGATAGTCCCAGAGGAGTTGGAGAGTAGGCGCGCACCTCCTGCAAATCACGGGAGCCGTAGTGGCACACCTCCGAGTGAGAGGCTGTGCACTATGAGGCACATGTCCTAAAGAAGGCGGTGAGCCTTGTACTCACGCCTGCCACTTCCACGAAACGCATGAAAACGCCTCCAAAATGAAATCCCAGGTGCACTAGTCCCAGGGGAACCTCGGCAATAGACGGGCAACTCCGGAAAATCGCGGGCGACGGAGTGGCATGCGTGAGAGTGGGAGGCTGTGCAAGAGGAAGGGCTGAGCCTTGTACTCACGCCTGCTACTTCCACGAAACACATCACCACGCGGCCAAAACGGATTCCCGGGTGCACAAGATAGTCCCAGAGGAGTTGGAGAGTAGGCGCGCACCTCCTGCCAGATCACGGGAGCCGTAGTGGCACGCCTGCCAGTGAGAGGCTGTGCACTGTGAGGCACATGTCCTAAAGAAGGCGGTGAGCCTTGTACTCACGCCTGCCACTTCCACGAAACGCATGACAACGCCTCCAAAATGAAATCCCAGGTGCACTAGACCCAGGGGAACCTCGGCAATAGACGCGCAACTCCGGGAAATCACGGGCGACGGAGTGGCATGCGTGAGAGTGGGAGGCTGTTCAAGAGGAAAGGCTGAGCCTTGTACTCACGCGTGCTACTTCCACGAAACACATCACCACGCGGCCAAAACGGATTCCCGGGTGCAAGGGATAGTCTTAGAGGAGTGGGAGAGTAGGCGCGCACCTCCTGCAAATCACGGGAGCCGTAGTGGCACGCCTCCGAGTGAGAGGCTGTGCACTATGAGGCACATGTCCTAAAGAAGGCGGTGAGCCTTGTACTCACGCCTGCCACTTCAACGAAACGCATGATAACGCCTCCAAAATGAAATCCCAGGTGCACTAGTCCCAGGGGAACCTCGGCAATAGACGGGCAACTCCGGAAAATCGCGGGCGACGGAGTGGCATGCGTGAGAGTGGGAGGCTGTGCAAGAGGAAGGGCTGAGCCTTGTACTCACGCCTGCTACTTCCACGAAACACATCACCACGCGGCCAAAACGGATTCCCGGGTGCACAAGATAGTCCCAGAGGAGTTGGAGAATAGGCGCGCACCTCCTGCCAAATCACGGGAGCCGTAGTGGCACGCCTGCCAGTGAGAGGCTGTGCACTGTGAGGCACATGTCCTAAAGAAGGCGGTGAGCCTTGTACTCACGCCTGCCACTTCCACGAAACGCATGACAACGCCTCCAAAATGAAATCCCAGGTGCACTAGACCCAGGGGAACCTCGGCAATAGACGCGCACCTCCGGGAAATCACGGGCGACGGAGTGGCATGCGTGAGAGTGGGAGGCTGTGCAAGAGGAAGGGCTGAGCCTTGTACTCACGCCTGCTACTTCCACGAAACACATCACCACGCGGCCAAAACGGATTCCCGGGTGCACAAGATAGTCCCAGAGGAGTTGGAGAGTAGGCGCGCACCTCCTGCCAAATCACGGGAGCCGTAGTGGCACGCCTGCCAGTGAGAGGCTGTGCACTGTAAGGCACATGTCCTAAAGAAGGCGGTGAGTCTTGTAGTCACGCCTGCCACTTCCACGAAACACATCACCACGCGGCTAAAATGGATTCCCGCGTGCACTAGATAGTCCCAGGGGAGTTGGGGGGTAGGCGCGCACCTCCTGCAAATCACGGGAGCCGTGGTGGCACGCCTCCGAGTGAGAGGCTGTGCACTATGAGGCACATGTGCTAAAGAAGGTGGTGAGCCTTGTACTCACGCCTGCCACTTCCACGAAACGCATGACAACGCCTCCAAAATGAAATCCCAGGTGCACTAGTCCCAGGGGAACCTCGGCAATAGCCGGGCAACTCCGGAAAATCGAGGGCGACGGAGTGGCATGCGTGAGAGTGGGAGGCTGTGCAAGAGGAAGGGCTGAGCCTTGTACTCACGCCTGCTACTTCCACGAAACACATCACCACGCGGCCAAAACGGATTCCCGGGTGCACAAGATAGTCCCAGAGGAGTTGGAGAGTAGGCGCGCACCTCCTACCAAATCACGGGAGCCGTAGTGGCACGCCTGCCAGTGAGAGGCTGTGCACTATGAGGAACATGTCCTAAAGAAGGCGGTGAGCCTTGTACTCACGCCTGCCACTTCCACGAAACGCATGACAACGCCTCCAAAATGAAATACCAGGTGCACTAGACCCAGGGGAACCTCGGCAATAGACGCGCAACTCCGGGAAATCACGGGCGACGGAGTGGCATGCGTGAGAGTGGGAGGCTGTGCAAGAGGAAGGGCTGAGCCTTGTACTCACGCCTGCTACTTCCACGAAACACATAACCACGCGGCCAAAACGGATTCCCGGGTGCACTAGATAGTCCCAGGGGAGTTGGAGAGTAGGCGCGCACCTCCTGCCAAATCACGGGAGCCGTAGTGGCACGCCTGCCAGTGAGAGGCTGTGCACTGTGAGGCACATGTGCTAAAGAAGGCGGTGAGTCTTGTACTCACGCCTGCCACTTCCACGAAACACATCACCACGCGGCTAAAATGGATTCCCGCGTGCACTAGATAGTCCCAGGGGAGTTGGGGGGTAGGCGCGCACCTCCTGCAAATCACGGGAGCCGTGGTGGCACGCCTCCGAGTGAGAGGCTGTGCACTATGAGGCACATGTGCTAAAGAAGGTGGTGAGCCTTGTACTCACGCCTGCCACTTCCACGAAACGCATGACAACGCCTCCAAAATGAAATCCCAGGTGCACTAGTCCCAGGGGAACCTCGGCAATAGACGGGCAACTCCGGAAAATCGCGGGCGACGGAGTGGCATGCGTGAGAGTGGGAGGCTGTGCAAGAGGAAGGGCTGAGCCTTGTACTCACGCCTGCTACTTCCACGAAACACATCACCACGCGGCCAAAACGGATTCCCGGGTGCACAAGATAGTCCCAGAGGAGTTGGAGAGTAGGCGCGCACCTCCTGCCAAATCACGGGAGCCGTAGTAGCACGCCTGCCAGTAAGAGGCTGTGCACTGTGAGGCACATGTGCTAAAGAAGGCGGTGAGTCTTGTACTCACGCCTGCCACTTCCACGAAACACATCACCACGCGGCTAAAATGGATTCCCGCGTGCACTAGATAGTCCCAGGGGAGTTGGGGGGTAGGCGCGCACCTCCTGCAAGTCACGGGAGCCGTGGTGGCACGCCTCCGAGTGAGAGGCTGTGCACTATGAGGCACATGTGCTAAGGAAGGTGGTGAGCCTTGTACTCACGCCTGCCACTTCCACGAAACGCATGACAACGCCTCCAAAATGAAATCCCAGGTGCACTAGTCCCAGGGGAACCTCGGAAATAGACGGGCAACTCCGGGAAATCACGGGCGACGGAGTGGCATGCGTGAGAGTGGGAGGCTGTGCAAGAGGAAGGGCTGAGCCTTGTACTCACGCCTGCTACTTCCACGAAACACATCACCACGCGGCCAAAACGGATTCCCGGGTGCACAAGATAGTCCCAGAGGAGTTGGAGAGTAGGCGCGCACCTCCTGCCAAATCACGGGAGCCGTAGTGGCACGCCTGCCAGTGAGAGGCTGTGCACTGTAAGGCACAGGTCCTAAAGAAGGCGGTGAGTCTTGTAGTCACGCCTGCCACTTCCACGAAACACATCACCACGCGGCTAAAATGGATTCCCGCGTGCACTAGATAGTCCCAGGGGAGTTGGGGGGTAGGCGCGCACCTCCTGCAAATCACGGGAGCCGTGGTGGCACGCCTCCGAGTGAGAGGCTGTGCACTATGAGGCACATGTGCTAAAGAAGGTGGTGAGCCTTGTACTCACGCCTGCCACTTCCACGAAACGCATCACAACGCCTCCAAAATCAAATCCCAGGTGCACTAGTCCCAGGGGAACCTCGGCAATAGACGGGCAACTCCGGAAAATCGCTGGCGACGGAGTGGCATGCGTGAGAGTGGGAGGCTGTGCAAGAGGAAGGGCTGAGCCTTGTACTCACGCCTGCTACTTCCACGAAACACATCACCACGCGGCCAAAACGGATTCCCGGGTGCACAAGATAGTCCCAGAGGAGTTGGAGAGTAGGCGCGCACCTCCTGCCAAATCATGGGAGCCGTAGTGGCACGCCTGCCAGTGAGAGGCTGTGCACTGTGAGGCACATGTCCTAAAGAAGGCGGTGAGCCTTGTACTCACGCCTGCCACTTCCTCGAAACGCATGACAACGCCTCCAAAATGAAATCCCAGGTGCACTAGACCCAGGGGAACCTCGGCAATAGACGCGCAACTCCGGGAAATAACGGGCGACGGAGTGGCATGCGTGAGAGTGGGAGGCTGTGCAAGAGGAAGGGCTGAGCCTTGTACTCACGCGTGCTACTTCCACGAAACACATCACCACGCGGCCAAAACGGATTCCCGGGTGCAAGGGATAGTCCCAGAGGAGTTGGAGAGTAGGCGCGCACCTCCTGCAAATCACAGGAGCCGTAGTGGCACGCCTCCGAGTGAGAGGCTGTGCACTATGAGGCACATGTCCTAAAGAAGGCGGTGAGCCTTGTACTCACGCCTGCCACTTCAACGAAACGCATGATAACGCCTTTAAAATGAAATCCCAGGTGCACTAGTCCCAGGGGAACCTCGGCAATAGACGGGCAACTCCGGAAAATCGCGGGCGACGGAGTGGCATGCGTGAGAGTGGGAGGCTGTGCAAGAGGAAGGGCTGAGCCTTGTACTCACGCCTGCTACTTCCACGAAACACATCACCACGCGGCCAAAACGGATTCCCGGGTGCACAAGATAGTCCCAGAGGAGTTGGAGAATAGGCGCGCACCTCCTGCGAAATCACGGGAGCCGTAGTGGCACGCCTGCCAGTGAGAGGCTGTGCACTGTGAGGCACATGTCCTAAAGAAGGCGGTGAGCCTTGTACTCACGCCTGCCACTTCCACGAAACGCATGACAACGCCTCCAAAATGAAATCCCAGGTGCACTAGACCCAGGGAAACCTCGGCAATAGACGCGCACCTCCGGGAAATCACGGGCGACGGAGTGGCATGCGTGAGAGTGGGAGGCTGTGCAAGAGGAAGGGCTGAGCCTTGTACTCACGCCTGCTACTTCCACGAAACACATCACCACGCGGCCAAAACGGATTCCCGCGTGCACAAGATAGTCCCAGAGGAGTTGGAGAGTAGGCGCGCACCTCCTGCCAAATCACGGGAGCCGTAGTGGCACGCCTGCCAGTGAGAGGCTGTGCACTGTAAGGCACATGTCCTAAAGAAGGCGGTGAGTCTTGTAGTCACGCCTGCCACTTCCACGAAACACATCACCACGCGGCTAAAATGGATTCTCGCGTGCACTAGATAGTCCCAGGGGAGTTGGGGGGTAGGCGCGCACCTCCTGCAAATCACGGGAGCCGTGGTGGCACGCCTCCGAGTGAGAGGCTGTGCACTATGAGGCACATGTGCTAAAGAAGGTGGTGAGCCTTGTACTCACGCCTGCCACTTCCACGAAACGCATGACAACGCCTCCAAAATGAAATCCCAGGTGCACTAGTCCCAGGGGAACCTCGGCAATAGACGAGCAGCTCCGGAAAATCGCGGGCGACGGAGTGGCATGCGTGAGAGTGGGAGGCTGTGCAAGAGGAAGGGCTGAGCCTTGTACTCACGCCTGCTACTTCCACGAAACACATCACCACGCGGCCAAAACGGATTCCCGGGTGCACAAGATAGTCCCAGAGGAGTTGGAGAGTAGGCGCGCACCTCCTACCAAATCACGGGAGCCGTAGTGGCACGCCTGCCAGTGAGAGGCTGTGCACTATGAGGAACATGTCCTAAAGAAGGCGGTGAGCCTTGTACTCACGCCTGCCACTTCCACGAAACGCATGACAACGCCTCCAAAATGAAATCCCAGGTGCACTAGACCCAGGGGAACCTCGGCAATAGACGTGCAACTCCGGGAAATCACGGGCGACGGAGTGGCATGCGTGAGAGTGGGAGGCTGTGCAAGAGGAAGGGCTGAGCCTTGTACTCACGCCTGCTACTTCCACGAAACACATAACCACGCGGCCAAAACGGATTCCCGGGTGCACTAGATAGTCCCAGGGGAGTTGGAGAGTAGGCGCGCACCTCCTGCCAAATCACGGGAGCCGTAGTGGCACGCCTGCCAGTGAGAGGCTGTGCACTGTGAGGCACATGTGCTAAAGAAGGCGGTGAGTCTTGTACTCACGCCTGCCACTTCCACGAAACACATCACCACGCGGCTAAAATGGATTCCCGCGTGCACTAGATAGTCCCAGGGGAGTTGGGGGGTAGGCGCGCACCTCCTGCAAATCACGGGAGCCGTGGTGGCACGCCTCCGAGTGAGAGGCTGTGCACTATGAGGCACATGTGCTAAAGAAGGTGGTGAGCCTTGTACTCACGCCTGCCACTTCCACGAAACGCATGACAACGCCTCCAAAATGAAATCCCAGGTGCACTAGTCCCAGGGGAACCTCGGCAATAGACGGGCAACTCCGGAAAATCGCGGGCGACGGAGTGGCATGCGTGAGAGTGGGAGGCTGTGCAAGAGGAAGGGCTGAGCCTTGTACTCACGCCTGCTACTTCCACGAAACACATCACCACGCGGCCAAAACGGATTCCCGGGTGCACAAGATAGTCCCAGAGGAGTTGGAGAGTAGGCGCGCACCTCCTGCCAAATCACGGGAGCCGTAGTGGCACGCCTGCCAGTGAGAGGCTGTGCACTGTAAGGCACATGTCCTAAAGAAGGCGGTGAGTCTTGTAGTCACGCCTGCCACTTCCACAAAACACATCACCACGCGGCTAAAATGGATTCCCGCGTGCACTAGATAGTCCCAGGGGAGTTGGGGGGTAGGCGCGCACCTCCTGCAAATCACGGGAGCCGTGGTGGCACGCCTCCGAGTGAGAGGCTGTGCACTATGAGGCACATGTGCTAAAGAAGGTGGTGAGCCTTGTACTCACGCCTGCCACTTCCACGAAACGCATCACAACGCCTCCAAAATGAAATCCCAGGTGCACTAGTCCCAGGGGAACCTCGGCAATAGACGGGCAACTCCGGAAAATCGCTGGCGACGGAGTGGCATGCGTGAGAGTGGGAGGCTGTGCAAGAGGAAGGGCTGAGCCTTGTACTCACGCGTGCTACTTCCACGAAACACATCACCACGCGGCCAAAACGGATTCCCGGGTGCAAGGGATAGTCCCAGAGGAGTTGGAGAGTAGGCGCGCACCTCCTGCAAATCACGGGAGCCGTAGTGGCACGCCTCCGAGTGAGAGGCTGTGCACTATGAGGCACATGTCCTAAAGAAGGCGGTGAGCCTTGTACTCACGCCTTCCACTTCAACGAAACGCATGATAACGCCTCCAAAATGAAATCCCAGGTGCACTAGTCACAGGGGAATCTCGGCAATAGACGGGCAACTCCGGAAAATCGCGGGCGACGGAGTGGCATGCGTGAGAGTGGGAGGCTGTGCAAGAGGAAGGGCTGAGCCTTGAACTCCCGCCTGCTACTTCCACGAAACACATCACCACGCGGCCAAAACGGATTCCCGGGTGCACAAGATAGTCCCAGAGGAGTTGGAGAATAGGCGCGCACCTCTTGCGAAATCACGGGAGCCGTAGTGGCACGCCTGCCAGTGAGAGGCTGTGCACTGTGAGGCACATGTCCTAAAGAAGGCGGTGAGCCTTGTACTCACGCCTGCCACTTCCACGAAACGCATGACAACGCCTCAAAAATGAAATCCCAGGTGCACAAGACCCAGGGAAACCTCGGCAATAGACGCGCACCTCCGGGAAATCACGGGCGACGGAGTGGCATGCGTGAGAGTGGGAGGCTGTGCAAGAGGAAGGGCTGAGCCTTGTACTCACGCCTGCTACTTCCACGAAACACATCACCACGCGGCCAAAACGGATTCCCGGGTGCACAAGATAGTCCCAGAGGAGTTGGAGAGTAGGCGCGCACCTCCTGCCAGATCACGGGAGCCGTAGTGGCACGCCTGCCAGTGAGAGGCTGTGCACTGTAAGGCACATGTCCTAAAGAAGGCGGTGAGTCTTGTAGTCACGCCTGCCACTTCCACGAAACACATCACCACGCGGCTAAAATGGATTCCCGCGTGCACTAGATAGTCCCAGGGGAGTTGGGGGGTAGGCGCGCACCTCCTGCAAATCACGGGAGCCGTGGTGACACGCCTCCGAGTGAGAGGCTGTGCACTATGAGGCACATGTGCTAAAGAAGGTGGTGAGCCTTGTACTCACGCCTGCCACTTCCACGAAACGCATGACAACGCCTCCAAAATGAAATCCCAGGTGCACTAGTCCCAGGGGAACCTCGGCAATAGACGGGCAACTCCGGAAAATCGCGGGCGACGGAGTGGCATGCGTGAGAGTGCGAGGCTGTGCAAGAGGAAGGGCTGAGCCTTGTACTCACGCCTGCTACTTCCACGAAACACATCACCACGCGGCCAAAACGGATTCCCGGGTGCACTAGATAGTCCCAGGGGAGTTGGAGAGTAGGCGCGCACCTTCTGCCAAATCACGGGAGCCGTAGTGGCACGCCTGCCAGTGAGAGGCTGTGCACTGTGAGGCACATGTGCTAAAGAAGGCGGTGAGTCTTGTACTCACGCCTGCCACTTCCACGAAACACATCACCATGCGGCTAAAATGGATTCCCGCGTGCACTAGATAGTCCCAGGGGAGTTGGGGGGTAGGCGCGCACCTCCTGCAAATCACGAAAGCCGTGGTGGCACGCCTCCGAGTGAGAGGCTGTGCACTATGAGGCACATGTGCTAAAGAAGGTGGTGAGCCTTGTACTCACGCCTGCCACTTCCACGAAACGCATGACAACGCCTCCAAAATGAAATCCCAGGTGCACTAGTCCCAGGGGAACCTCGGAAATAGACGGGCAACTCCGGGAAATCACGGGCGACGGAGTGGCATGCGTGAGAGTGGGAAGCTGTGCAAGAGGAAGGGCTGAGCCTTGTACTCACGCCTGCCACTTCCACGAAACACATCACCACGCGGCCAAAACGGATTCCCGGGTGCACTAGATAGTCCCAGGGGAGTTGGAGAGTAGGCGCGCACCTCCTGCCAAATCACGGGAGCCGTAGTGGCACGCCTGCCAGTGAGAGGCTGTGCACTGTGAGGCACATGTGCTAAAGAAGGCGGTGAGTCTTGTACTCACGCCTGCCACTTCCACGAAACACATCACCACGCGGCTAAAATGGATTCCCGCGTGCACTAGATAGTCCCAGGGGAGTTGGGGGGGTAGGCGCGCACCTCCTGCAAATCACGGGAGCCGTGGTGGCACGCCTCCGAGTGAGAGGCTGTGCACTATGAGGCACATGTGCTAAAGAAGGTGGTGAGCCTTGTACTCACGCCTGCCACTTCCACGAAACGCATGACAACGCCTCCAAAATGAAATCCCAGGTGCACTAGTCCCAGGAGAACCTCGGCAATAGACGGGCAACTCCGGAAAATCGCGGGCGACGGAGTGGCATGCGTGAGAGTGGGAGGCTGTGCAAGAGGAAGGGCTGAGCCTTGTACTCACGCCTGCTACTTCCACGAAACACATCACCACGCGGCCAAAACGGATTCCCGGGTGCACAAGATAGTCCCAGAGGAGTTGGAGAGTAGGCGCGCACCTCCTGCCAAATCACGGGAGCCGTAGTGGCACGCCTGCCAGTGAGAGGCTGTGCACTGTAAGGCACATGTCCTAAAGAAGGCGGGGAGTCTTGTAGTCACGCCTGCCACTTCCACGAAACACATCACCACGCGGCTAAAATGGATTCCCGCGTGCACTAGATAGTCCCAGGGGAGTTGGGGGGTAGGCGCGCACCTCCTGCAAATCACGGGAGCCGTGGTGGCACGCCTCCGAGTGAGAGGCTGTGCACTATGAGGCACATGTGCTAAAGAAGGTGGTGAGCCTTGTACTCACGCCTGCCACTTCCACGAAACGCATCACAACGCCTCCAAAATGAAATCCCAGGTGCACTAGTCCCAGGGGAACCTCGGCAATAGACGGGCAACTCCGGAAAATCGCGGGCGACGAAGTGGCATGCGTGAGAGTGGGAGGCTGTGCAAAAGGAAGGGCTGAGCCTTGTACTCACGCCTGCTACTTCCACGAAACACATCACCACGCAGCCAAAACGGATTCCCGGGTGCACAAGATAGTCCCAGAGGAGTTGGAGAGTAGGCGCGCACCTCCTGCAAATCACGGGAGCCGTAGTGGCACGCCTCCGAGTGAGAGGCTGTGCACTATGAGGCACATGTCCTAAAGAAGGCGGTGAGCCTTGTACTCACGCCTGCCACTTCAACGAAACGCATGACAACGCCTCCAAAATGAAATCCCAGGTGCACTAGACCCAGGGGAACCTCGGCAATAGACGCGCAACTCCGGGAAATAACGGGCGACGGAGTGGCATGCGTGAGAGTTGGAGGCTGTGCAAGAGGAAGGGCTGAGCCTTGTACTCACGCGTGCTACTTCCACGAAACACATCACCACGCGGCCAAAACGGATTCCCGGGTGCACAAGATAGTCCCAGAGGAGTTGGAGAGTAGGCGCGCACCTCCTGCAAATCACGGGAGCCGTAGTGGCACGCCTCCGAGTGAGAGGTTGTGCACTATGAGGCACATGTCCTAAAGAAGGCGGTGAGCCTTGTACTCACGCCTGCCACTTCCACGAAACGCATGACAACGCCTCCAAAATGAAATCCCAGGTGCACTAGTCCCAGGGGAACCTCGGCAATAGACGGGCAACTCCGGAAAATCGCGGGCGACGGAGTGGCATGCGTGAGAGTGGGAGGCTGTGCAAGAGGAAGGGCTGAGCCTTGTACTCACGCCTGCTACTTCCACGAAACACATCACCACGCGGCCAAAACGGATTCCCGGGTGCACAAGATAGTCCCAGAGGAGTTGGAGAGTAGGCGCGCACCTCCTGCCAAATCACGGGAGCCGTAGTGGCACGCCTGCCAGTGAGAGGCTGTGCACTGTGAAGCACATGTCCTAAAGAAGGCGGTGAGCCTTGTACTCACGCCTGCCACTTCCACGAAACGCATGACAACGCCTCCAAAATGAAATCCCAGGTGCACTAGACCCAGGGGAACCTCGGCAATAGACGCGCAACTCCGGGAAATCACGGGCGACGGAGTGGCATGCGTGAGAGTGGGAGGCTGTGCAAGAGGAAGGGCTGAGCCTTGTACTCACGCCTGCTACTTCCACGAAACACATAACCACGCGGCCAAAACGGATTCCCGGGTGCACTAGATAGTCCCAGGGGAGTTGGAGAGTAGGCGCGCACCTCCTGCCAAATCACGGGAGCCGTAGTGGCACGCCTGCCAGTGAGAGGCCGTGCACTGTGAGGCACATGTGCTAAAGAAGGCGGTGAGTCTTGTACTCACGCCTGCCACTTCCACGAAACACATCACCACGCGGCTAAAATGGATTCCCGCGTACACTAGATAGTCCCACGGGAGTTGGGGGGTAGGCGCGCACCTCCTGCAAGTCACGGGAGCCGTGGTGGCACGCCTCCGAGTGAGAGGCTGTGCACTATGAGGCACATGTGCTAAGGAAGGTGGTGAGCCTTGTACTCACGCCTGCCACTTCCACGAAACGCATGACAACGCCTCCAAAATGAAATCCCAGGTGCACTAGTCCCAGGGGAACCTCGGAAATAGACGGGCAACTCCGGGAAATCACGGGCGACGGAGTGGCATGCGTGAGAGTGGGAGGCTGTGCAAGAGGAAGGGCTGAGCCTTGTACTCACGCCTGCCACTTCCACGAAACACATCACCACGCGGCCAAAACGGATTCCCGGGTGCACTAGATAGTCCCAGGGGAGTTGGAGAGTAGGCGCGCACCTCCTGCCAAATCACGGGAGCCGTAGTGGCACGCCTGCCAGTGAGAGGCTGTGCACTGTGAGGCACATGTGCTAAAGAAGGCGGTGAGTCTTGTACTCACGCCTGCCACTTCCACGAAACACATCACCACGCGGCTAAAATGGATTCCCGCGTGCACTAGATAGTCCCAGGGGAGTTGGGGGGTAGGCGCGCACCTCCTGCAAATCACGGGAGCCGTGGTGGCACGCCTCCGAGTGAGAGGCTGTGCACTATGAGGCACATGTGCTAAAGAAGGTGGTGAGCCTTGTACTCACGCCTGCCACTTCCACGAAACGCATGACAACGCCTCCAAAATGAAATCCCAGGTGCACTAGTCCCAGGGGAACCTCGGCAATAGACGGGCAACTCCGGAAAATCGCGGGCGACGGAGTGGCATGCGTGAGAGTGGGAGGCTGTGCAAGAGGAAGGGCTGAGCCTTGTACTCACGCCTGCTACTTCCACGAAACACATCACCACGCGGCCAAAACGGATTCCCGGGTGCACAAGATAGTCCCAGAGGAGTTGGAGAGTAGGCGCGCACCTCCTGCCAAATCACGGGAGCCGTAGTGGCACGCCTGCCAGTGAGAGGCTGTGCACTGTGAGGCACATGTCCTAAAGAAGGCGGTGAGCCTTGTACTCACGCCTGCCACTTCCACGAAACGCATGACAACGCCTCCAAAATGAAATCCCAGGTGCACTAGACCCAGGGGAACCTCGGCAATAGACGTGCAACTCCGGGAAATAACGGGCGACGGAGTGGCATGCGTGAGAGTGGGAGGCTGTGCAAGAGGAAGGGCTGAGCCTTGTACTCACGCCTGCTACTTCCACGAAACACATAACCACGCGGCCAAAACGGATTCCCGGGTGCACAAGATAGTCCCAGAGGAGTTGGAGAGTAGGCGCGCACTTCCTGCCAAATCACGGGAGCCGTAGTGGCACGCCTGCCAGTGAGAGGCTGTGCACTGTAAGGCACATGTCCTAAAGAAGGCGGTGAGTCTTGTAGTCACGCCTGCCACTTCCACGAAACACATCACCACGCGGCTAAAATGGATTCCCGCGTGCACTAGATAGTCCCAGGGGAGTTGGGGGGTAGGCGCGCACCTCCTGCAAATCACGGGAGGCGTGGTGGCACGCCTCCGAGTGAGAGGCTGTGCACTATGAGGCACATGTGCTAAAGAAGGTGGTGAGCCTTGTACTCACGCCTGCCACTTCCACGAAACGCATCACAACGCCTCCAAAATGAAATCCCAGGTGCACTAGTCCCAGGGGAACCTCGGCAATAGACGGGCAACTCCGGAAAATCGCGGGCGACGAAGTGGCATGCGTGAGAGTGGGAGGCTGTGCAAAAGGAAGGGCTGAGCCTTGTACTCACGCCTGCTACTTCCACGAAACACATCACCACGCGGCCAAAACGGATTCCCGGGTGCACAAGATAGTCCCAGAGGAGTTGGAGAGTAGGCGCGCACCTCCTGCAAATCACGGGAGCCGTAGTGGCACGCCTCCGAGTGAGAGGCTGTGCACTATGAGGCACATGTCCTAAAGAAGGCGGTGAGCCTTGTACTCACGCCTGCCACTTCCACGAAACGCATGACAACGCCTCCAAAATGAAATCCCAGGTGCACTAGTCCCAGGGGAACCTCGGCAATAGACGGGCAACTCCGGAAAATCGCGGGCGACGAAGTGGCATGCGTGAGAGTGGGAGGCTGTGCAAGAGGAAGGGCTGAGCCTTGTACTCACGCCTGCTACTTCCACGAAACACATCACCACGCGGCCAAAACGGATTCCCGGGTGCACAAGATAGTCCCAGAGGAGTTGGAGAGTAGGCGCGCACCTCCTGCAAATCACGGGAGCCGTAGTGGCACGCCTCCGAGTGAGAGGCTGTGCACTATGAGGCACATGTCCTAAAGAAGGCGGTTAGCCTTGTACTCACGCCTGCCACTTCCACGAAACGCATGACAACGCCTCCAAAATGAAATCCCAGGTGCACTAGTCCCAGGGGAACCTCGGCAATAGACGGGCAACTCCGGAAAATCGCGGGCGACGGAGTGGCATGCGTGAGAGTGGGAGGCTGTGCAAGAGGAAGGGCTGAGCCTTGTACTCACGCCTGCTACTTCCACGAAACACATCACCACGCGGCCAAAACGGATTCCCGGGTGCACAAGATAGTCCCAGAGGAGTTGGAGAGTAGGCGCGCACCTCCTGCCAAATCACGGGAGCCGTAGTGGCACGCCTGCCAGTGAGAGGCTGTGCACTGTGAGGCACATGTCCTAAAGAAGGCGGTGAGCCTTGTACTCACGCCTGCCACTTCCACGAAACGCATGACAACGCCTCCAAAATGAAATCCCAGGTGCACTAGACCCAGGGGAACCTCGGCAATAGACGCGCAACTCCGAGAAATAACGGGCGACGGAGTGGCATGCGTGAGAGTGGGAGGCTGTGCAAGAGGAAGGGCTGAGCCTTGTACTCACGCGTGCTACTTCCACGAAACACATCACCACGCGGCCAAAACGGATTCCCGGGTGCACAAGATAGTCCTGAAGGAGTTGGAGAGTAGGCGCGCACCTCCTGCAAATCACGGGAGCCGTAGTGGCACGCCTCCGAGTGAGAGGCTGTGCACTATGAGGCACATGTCCTAAAGAAGGCGGTGAGCCTTGTACTCACGCCTGCCACTTCCACGAAACGCATGACAACGCCTCCAAAATGAAATCCCAGGTGCACTAGTCCCAGGGGAACCTCGGCAATAGACGGGCAACTTCGGAAAATCGCGGGCGACGGAGTGGCATGCGTGAGAGTGGGAGGCTGTGCAAGAGGAAGGGCTGAGCCTTGTACTCACGCCTGCTACTTCCACGAAACACATCACCACGCGGCCAAAACGGATTCCCGGGTGCACAAGATAGTCCCAGAGGAGTTGGAGAGTAGGCGCGCACCTCCTGCCAAATCACGGGAGCCGTAGTGGCACGCCTGCCAGTGAGAGGCTGTGCACTGTAAGGCACATGTCCAAAAGAAGGCGGTGAGCCTTGTACTCACGCCTGCCACTTCCACGAAACGCATGACAACGCCTCCAAAATGAAATCCCAGGTGCACTAGACCCAGGGGAACCTCGGCAATAGACGCGCAACTCCGGGAAATCACGGGCGACGGAGTGGCATGCGTGAGAGTGGGAGGCTGTGCAAGAGGAAGGGCTGAGCCTTGTACTCACGCCTGCTACTTCCACGAAACACATAACCACGCGGCCAAAACGGATTCCCGGGTGCACTAGATAGTCCCAGGGGAGTTGGAGAGTAGGCGCGCACCTCCTGCCAAATCACGGGAGCCGTAGTGGCACGCCTGCCAGTGAGAGGCTGTGCACTGTGAGGCACATGTGCTAAAGAAGGCGGTGAGTCTTGTACTCACGCCTGCCACTTCCACGAAACACATCACCACGCGGCTAAAATGGATTCCCGCGTGCACTAGATAGTCCCAGGGGAGTTGGGGGGTAGGCGCGCACCTCCTGCAAGTCACGGGAGCCGTGGTGGCACGCCTCCGAGTGAGAGGCTGTGCACTATGAGGCACATGTGCTAAGGAAGGTGGTGAGCCTTGTACTCACGCCTGCCACTTCCACGAAACGCATGACAACGCCTCCAAAATGAAATCCCAGGTGCACTAGTCCCAGGGGAACCTCGGAAATAGACGGGCAACTCCGGGAAATCACGGGCGACGGAGTGGCATGCGTGAGAGTGGGAGGCTGTGCAAGAGGAAGGGCTGAGCCTTGTACTCACGCCTGCCACTTCCACGAAACACATCACCACGCGGCCAAAACGGATTCCCGGGTGCACTAGATAGTCCAAGGGGAGTTGGAGAGTAGGCGCGCACCTCCTACCAAATCACGGGAGCCGTAGTAGCACGCCTGCCAGTGAGAGGCTGTGCACTGTGAGGCACATGTGCTAAAGAAGGCGGTGAGTCTTGTACTCACGCCTGCCACTTCCACGAAACACATCACCACGCGGCTAAAATGGATTCCCGCGTGCACTAGATAGTCCCAGGGGAGTTGGGGGGTAGGCGCGCACCTCCTGCAAATCACGGGAGCCGTGGTGGCACGCCTCCGAGTGAGAGGCTGTGCACTATGAGGCACATGTGCTAAAGAAGGTGGTGAGCCTTGTACTCACGCCTGCCACTTCCACGAAACGCATGACAACGCCTCCAAAATGAAATCCCAGGTGCACTAGTCCCAGGGGAACCTCGGCAATAGACGGGCAACTCCGGAAAATCGCGGGCGACGGAGTGGCATGCGTGAGAGTGGGAGGCTGTGCAAGAGGAAGGGCTGAGCCTTGTACTCACGCCTGCTACTTCCACGAAACACATCACCACGCGGCCAAAACGGATTCCCGGGTGCACAAGATAGTCCCAGAGGAGTTGGAGAGTAGGCGCGCACCTCCTGCCAAATCACGGGAGCCGTAGTGGCACGCCTGCCAGTGAGAGGCTGTGCACTGTAAGGCACATGTCCTAACGAAGGCGGTGAGTCTTGTAGTCACGCCTGCCACTTCCACGAAACACATCACCACGCGGCTAAAATGGATTCCCGCGTGCACTAGATAGTCCCAGGGGAGTTGGGGGGTAGGCGCGCACCTCCTGCAAATCACGGGAGCCGTGGTGGCACGCCTCCGAGTGAGAGGCTGTGCACTATGAGGCACATGTGCTAAAGAAGGTGGTGAGCCTTGTACTCACGCCTGCCACTTCCACGAAACGCATCACAACGCCTCCAAAATGAAATCCCAGGTGCACTAGTCCCAGGGGAACCTCGGCAATAGACGGGCAACTCCGGAAAATCGCGGGCGACGAAGTGGCATGCGTGAGAGTGGGAGGCTGTGCAAAAGGAAGGGCTGAGCCTTGTACTCACGCCTGCTACTTCCACGAAACACATCACCACGCGGCGAAAAAGGATTCCCGGGTGCACAAGATAGTCCCAGAGGAGTTGGAGAGTAGGCGCGCACCTCCTGCAAATCACGGGAGCCGTAGTGGCACGCCTCCGAGTGAGAGGCTGTGCACTATGAGGCACATGTCCTAAAGAAGGCGGTGAGCCTTGTACTCACGCCTGCCACTTCCACGAAACGCATGACAACGCTTCCAAAATGAAATCCCAGGTGCACTAGTCCCAGGGGAACCTCGGCAATAGACGGGCAACTCCGGAAAATCGCGGGCGACGGAGTGGCATGCGTGAGAGTGGGAGGCTGTGCAAGAGGAAGGGCTGAGCCTTGTACTCACGCCTGCTACTTCCACGAAACACATCACCACGCGGCCAAAACGGATTCCCGGGTGCACAAGATAGTCCCAGAGGAGTTGGAGAGTAGGCGCGCACCTCCTGCCAAATCACGGGATTCGTAGTGGCACGCCTGCCAGTGAGAGGCTGTGCACTGTGAGGCACATGTCCTAAAGAAGGCGGTGAGCCTTGTACTCACGCCTGCCACTTCCACGAAACGCATGACAACGCCTCCAAAATGAAATCCCAGGTGCACTAGACCCAGGGGAACCTCGGCAATAGACGCGCAACTCCGGGAAATCACGGGCGACGGAGTGGCATGCGTGAGAGTGGGAGGCTGTGCAAGAGGAAGGGCTGAGCCTTGTACTCACGCCTGCTACTTCCACGAAACACATAACCACGCGGCCAAAACGGATTCCCGGGTGCACTAGATAGTCCCAGGGGAGTTGGAGAGTAGGCGCGCACCTCCTGCCAAATCACGGGAGCCGTAGTGGCACGCCTGCCAGTGAGAGGCTGTGCACTGTGAGGCACATGTGCTAAAGAAGGCGGTGAGTCTTGTACTCACGCCTGCCACTTCCACGAAACACATCACCACGCGGCTAAAATGGATTCCCGCGTGCACTAGATAGTCCCAGGGGAGTTGGGGGGTAGGCGCGCACCTCCTGCAAGTCACGGGAGCCGTGGTGGCACGCCTCCGAGTGAGAGGCTGTGCACTATGAGGCACATGTGCTAAGGAAGGTGGTGAGCCTTGTACTCACGCCTGCCACTTCCACGAAACGCATGACAACGCCTCCAAAATGAAATCCCAGGTGCACTAGTCCCAGGGGAACCTCGGAAAGAGACGGGCAACTCCGGGAAATCACGGGCGACGGAGTGGCATGCGTGAGAGTGGGAGGCTGTGCAAGAGGAAGGGCTGAGCCTTGTACTCACGCCTGCTACTTCCACGAAACACATCACCACGCGGCCAAAACGGATTCCCGGGTGCACAAGATAGTCCCAGAGGAGTTGGAGAGTAGGCGCGCACCTCCTGCCAAATCACGGGAGCCGTAGTGGCACGCCTGCCAGTGAGAGGCTGTGCACTGTAAGGCACAGGTCCTAAAGAAGGCGGTGAGTCTTGTAGTCACGCCTGCCACTTCCACGAAACACATCACCACGCGGCTAAAATGGATTCCCGCGTGCACTAGATAGTCCCAGGGGAGTAGGGGGGTAGGCGCGCACCTCCTGCAAATCACGGGAGCCGTGGTGGCACGCCTCCGAGTGAGAGGCTGTGCACTATGAGGCACATGTGCTAAAGAAGGTGGTGAGCCTTGTACTCACGCCTGCCACTTCCACGAAACGCATCACAACGCCTCCAAAATGAAATCCCAGGTGCACTAGTCCCAGGGGAACCTCTGCAATAGACGGGCAACTCCGGAAAATCGCTGGCGACGGAGTGGCATGCGTGAAAGTGGGAGGCTGTGCAAGAGGAAGGGCTGAGCCTTGTACTCACGCCTGCTACTTCCACGAAACACATCACCACGCGGCCAAAACGGATTCCCGGGTGCACAAGATAGTCCCAGAGGAGTTGGAGAGTAGGCGCGCACCTCCTGCCAGATCACGGGAGCCGTAGTGGCACGCCTGCCAGTGAGAGGCTGTGCACTGTGAGGCACATGTCCTAAAGAAGGCGGTGAGCCTTGTACTCACGCCTGCCACTTCCACGAAACGCATGACAACGCCTCGAAAATGAAATCCCAGGTGCACTAGACCCAGGGGAACCTCGGCAATAGACGCGCAACTCCGGGAAATCACGGGCGACGGAGTGGCATGCGTGAGAGTGGGAGGCTGTTCAAGAGGAAAGGCTGAGCCTTGTACTCACGCGTGCTACTTCCACGAAACACATCACCACGCGGCCAAAACGGATTCCCGGGTGCAAGGGATAGTCTTAGAGGAGTTGGAGAGTAGGCGCGCACCTCCTGCAAATCACGGGAGCCGTAGTGGCACGCCTCCGAGTGAGAGGCTGTGCACTATGAGGCACATGTCATAAAGAAGGCGGTGAGCCTTGTACTCACGCCTGCCACTTCAACGAAACGCATGATAACGCCTCCAAAATGAAATCCCAGGTGCACTAGTCCCAGGGGAACCTCGGCAATAGACGGGCAACTCCGGAAAATCGCGGGCGACGGAGTGGCATGCGTGAGAGTGGGAGGCTGTGCAAGAGGAAGGGCTGAGCCTTGTACTCACGCCTGCTACTTCCACGAAACACATCACCACGCGGCCAAAACGGATTCCCGGGTGCACAAGATAGTCCCAGAGGAGTTGGAGAATAGGCGCGCACCTCCTGCCAAATCACGGGAGCCGTAGTGGCACGCCTGCCAGTGAGAGGCTGTGCACTGTGAGGCACATGTCCTAAAGAAGGCGGTGAGCCTTGTACTCACGCCTGCCACTTCCACGAAACGCATGACAACGCCTCCAAAATGAAATCCCAGGTGCACTAGACCCAGGGGAACCTCGGCAATAGACGCGCACCTCCGGGAAATCACGGGCGACGGAGTGGCATGCGTGAGAGTGGGAGGCTGTGCAAGAGGAAGGGCTGAGCCTTGTACTCACGCCTGCTACTTCCACGAAACACATCACCACGCGGCCAAAACGGATTCCCGGGTGCACAAGATAGTCCCAGAGGAGTTGGAGAGTAGGCGCGCACCTCCTGCCAAATCACGGGAGCCGTAGTGGCACGCCTGCCAGTGAGAGGCTGTGCACTGTAAGGCACATGTCCTAAAGAAGGCGGTGAGTCTTGTAGTCACGCCTGCCACTTCCACGAAACACATCACCACGCGGCTAAAATGGATTCCCGCGTGCACTAGATAGTCCCAGGGGAGTTGGGGGGTAGGCGCGCACCTCCTGCAAATCACGGGAGCCGTGGTGGCACGCCTCCGAGTGAGAGGCTGTGCACTATGAGGCACATGTGCTAAAGAAGGTGGTGAGCCTTGTACTCACGCCTGCCACTTCCACGAAACGCATGACAACGCCTCCAAAATGAAATCCCAGGTGCACTAGTCCCAGGGGAACCTCGGCAATAGCCGGGCAACTCCGGAAAATCGAGGGCGACGGAGTGGCATGCGTGAGAGTGGGAGGCTGTGCAAGAGGAAGGGCTGAGCCTTGTACTCACGCCTGCTACTTCCACGAAACACATCACCACGCGGCCAAAACGGATTCCCGGGTGCACAAGATAGTCCCAGAGGAGTTGGAGAGTAGGCGCGCACCTCCTACCAAATCACGGGAGCCGTAGTGGCACGCCTGCCAGTGAGAGGCTGTGCACTATGAGGAACATGTCCTAAAGAAGGCGGTGAGCCTTGTACTCACGCCTGCCACTTCCACGAAACGCATGACAACGCCTCCAAAATGAAATACCAGGTGCACTAGACCCAGGGGAACCTCGGCAATAGACGCGCAACTCCGGGAAATCACGGGCGACGGAGTGGCATGCGTGAGAGTGGGAGGCTGTGCAAGAGGAAGGGCTGAGCCTTGTACTCACGCCTGCTACTTCCACGAAACACATAACCACGCGGCCAAAACGGATTCCCGGGTGCACTAGATAGTCCCAGGGGAGTTGGAGAGTAGGCGCGCACCTCCTGCCAAATCACGGGAGCCGTAGTGGCACGCCTGCCAGTGAGAGGCTGTGCACTGTGAGGCACATGTGCTAAAGAAGGCGGTGAGTCTTGTACTCACGCCTGCCACTTCCACGAAACACATCACCACGCGGCTAAAATGGATTCCCGCGTGCACTAGATAGTCCCAGGGGAGTTGGGGGATAGGCGCGCACCTCCTGCAAATCACGGGAGCCGTGGTGGCACGCCTCCGAGTGAGAGGCTGTGCACTATGAGGCACATGTGCTAAAGAAGGTGGTGAGCCTTGTACTCACGCCTGCCACTTCCACGAAACGCATGACAACGCCTCCAAAATGAAATCCCAGGTGCACTAGTCCCAGGGGAACCTCGGCAATAGACGGGCAACTCCGGAAAATCGCGGGCGACGGAGTGGCATGCGTGAGAGTGGGAGGCTGTGCAAGAGGAAGGGCTGAGCCTTGTACTCACGCCTGCTACTTCCACGAAACACATCACCACGCGGCCAAAACGGATTCCCGGGTGCACAAGATAGTCCCAGAGGAGTTGGAGAGTAGGCGCGCACCTCCTGCCAAATCACGGGAGCCGTAGTAGCACGCCTGCCAGTAAGAGGCTGTGCACTGTGAGGCACATGTGCTAAAGAAGGCGGTGAGTCTTGTACTCACGCCTGCCACTTCCACGAAACACATCACCACGCGGCTAAAATGGATTCCCGCGTGCACTAGATAGTCCCAGGGGAGTTGGGGGGTAGGCGCGCACCTCCTGCAAGTCACGGGAGCCGTGGTGGCACGCCTCCGAGTGAGAGGCTGTGCACTATGAGGCACATGTGCTAAGGAAGGTGGTGAGCCTTGTACTCACGCCTGCCACTTCCACGAAACGCATGACAACGCCTCCAAAATGAAATCCCAGGTGCACTAGTCCCAGGGGAACCTCGGAAATAGACGGGCAACTCCGGGAAATCACGGGCGACGGAGTGGCATGCGTGAGAGTGGGAGGCTGTGCAAGAGGAAGGGCTGAGCCTTGTACTCACGCCTGCTACTTCCACGAAACACATCACCACGCGGCCAAAACGGATTCCCGGGTGCACAAGATAGTCCCAGAGGAGTTGGAGAGTAGGCGCGCACCTCCTGCCAAATCACGGGAGCCGTAGTGGCACGCCTGCCAGTGAGAGGCTGTGCACTGTAAGGCACAGGTCCTAAAGAAGGCGGTGAGTCTTGTAGTCACGCCTGCCACTTCCACGAAACACATCACCACGCGGCTAAAATGGATTCCCGCGTGCACTAGATAGTCCCAGGGGAGTTGGGGGGTAGGCGCGCACCTCCTGCAAATCACGGGAGCCGTGGTGGCACGCCTCCGAGTGAGAGGCTGTGCACTATGAGGCACATGTGCTAAAGAAGGTGGTGAGCCTTGTACTCACGCCTGCCACTTCCACGAAACGCATCACAACGCCTCCAAAATCAAATCCCAGGTGCACTAGTCCCAGGGGAACTTCGGCAATAGACGGGCAACTCCGGAAAATCGCTGGCGACGGAGTGGCATGCGTGAGAGTGGGAGGCTGTGCAAGAGGAAGGGCTGAGCCTTGTACTCACGCCTGCTACTTCCACGAAACACATCACCACGCGGCCAAAACGGATTCCCGGGTGCACAAGATAGTCCCAGAGGAGTTGGAGAGTAGGCGCGCACCTCCTGCCAAATCATGGGAGCCGTAGTGGCACGCCTGCCAGTGAGAGGCTGTGCACTGTGAGGCACATGTCCTAAAGAAGGCGGTGAGCCTTGTACTCACGCCTGCCACTTCCACGAAACGCATGACAACGCCTCCAAAATGAAATCCCAGGTGCACTAGACCCAGGGGAACCTCGGCAATAGACGCGCAACTCCGGGAAATAACGGGCGACGGAGTGGCATGCGTGAGAGTGGGAGGCTGTGCAAGAGGAAGGGCTGAGCCTTGTACTCACGCGTGCTACTTCCACGAAACACATCACCACGCGGCCAAAACGGATTCCCGGGTGCAAGGGATAGTCCCAGAGGAGTTGGAGAGTAGGCGCGCACCTCCTGCAAATCACGGGAGCCGTAGTGGCACGCCTCCGAGTAAGAGGCTGTGCACTATGAGGCACATGTCCTAAAGAAGGCGGTGAGCCTTGTACTCACGCCTGCCACTTCAACGAAACGCATGATAACGCCTTTAAAATGAAATCCCAGGTGCACTAGTCCCAGGGGAACCTCGGCAATAGACGGGCAACTCCGGAAAATCGCGGGCGACGGAGTGGCATGCGTGAGAGTGGGAGGCTGTGCAAGAGGAAGGGCTGAGCCTTGTACTCACGCCTGCTACTTCCACGAAACACATCACCACGCGGCCAAAACGGATTCCCGGGTGCACAAGATAGTCCCAGAGGAGTTGGAGAATAGGCGCGCACCTCCTGCGAAATCACGGGAGCCGTAGTGGCACGCCTGCCAGTGAGAGGCTGTGCACTGTGAGGCACATGTCCTAAAGAAGGCGGTGAGCCTTGTACTCACGCCTGCCACTTCCACGAAACGCATGACAACGCCTCCAAAATGAAATCCCAGGTGCACTAGACCCAGGGAAACCTCGGCAATAGACGCGCACCTCCGGGAAATCACGGGCGACGGAGTGGCATGCGTGAGAGTGGGAGGCTGTGCAAGAGGAAGGGCTGAGCCTTGTACTCACGCCTGCTACTTCCACGAAACACATCACCACGCGGCCAAAACGGATTCCCGCGTGCACAAGATAGTCCCAGAGGAGTTGGAGAGTAGGCGCGCACCTCCTGCCAAATCACGGGAGCCGTAGTGGCACGCCTGCCAGTGAGAGGCTGTGCACTGTAAGGCACATGTCCTAAAGAAGGCGGTGAGTCTTGTAGTCACGCCTGCCACTTCCACGAAACACATCACCACGCGGCTAAAATGGATTCCCGCGTGCACTAGATAGTCCCAGGGGAGTTGGGGGGTAGGCGCGCACCTCCTGCAAATCACGGGAGCCGTGGTGGCACGCCTCCGAGTGAGAGGCTGTGCACTATGAGGCACATGTGCTAAAGAAGGTGGTGAGCCTTGTACTCACGCCTGCCACTTCCACGAAACGCATGACAACGCCTCCAAAATGAAATCCCAGGTGCACTAGTCCCAGGGGAACCTCGGCAATAGACGGGCAGCTCCGGAAAATCGCGGGCGACGGAGTGGCATGCGTGAGAGTGGGAGGCTGTGCAAGAGGAAGGGCTGAGCCTTGTACTCACGCCTGCTACTTCCACGAAACACATCACCACGCGGCCAAAACGGATTCCCGGGTGCACAAGATAGTCCCAGAGGAGTTGGAGAGTAGGCGCGCACCTCCTACCAAATCACGGGAGCCGTAGTGGCACGCCTGCCAGTGAGAGGCTGTGCACTATGAGGAACATGTCCTAAAGAAGGCGGTGAGCCTTGTACTCACGCCTGCCACTTCCACGAAACGCATGACAACGCCTCCAAAATGAAATCCCAGGTGCACTAGACCCAGGGGAACCTCGGCAATAGACGTGCAACTCCGGGAAATCACGGGCGACGGAGTGGCATGCGTGAGAGTGGGAGGCTGTGCAAGAGGAAGGGCTGAGCCTTGTACTCACGCCTGCTACTTCCACGAAACACATAACCACGCGGCCAAAACGGATTCCCGGGTGCACTAGATAGTCCCAGGGGAGTTGGAGAGTAGGCGCGCACCTCCTGCCAAATCACGGGAGGCGTAGTGGCACGCCTGCCAGTGAGAGGCTGTGCACTGTGAGGCACATGTGCTAAAGAAGGCGGTGAGTCTTGTACTCACGCCTGTCACTTCCACGAAACACATCACCACGCGGCTAAAATGGATTCCCGCGTGCACTAGATAGTCCCAGGGGAGTTGGGGGGTAGGCGCGCACCTCCTGCAAATCACGGGAGCCGTGGTGGCACGCCTCCGAGTGAGAGGCTGTGCACTATGAGGCACATGTGCTAAAGAAGGTGGTGAGCCTTGTACTCACGCCTGCCACTTCCACGAAACGCATGACAACGCCTCCAAAATGAAATCCCAGGCGCACTAGTCCCAGGGGAACCTCGGCAATAGACGGGCAACTCCGGAAAATCGCGGGCGACGGAGTGGCATGCGTGAGAGTGGGAGGCTGTGCAAGAGGAAGGGCTGAGCCTTGTACTCACGCCTGCTACTTCCATGAAACATCACCACGCGGCCAAAACGGATTCCTGGGTGCACAAGATAGTCCCAGAGGAGTTGGAGAGTAGGCGCGCACCTCCTGCCAAATCACGGGAGCCGTAGTGGCACGCCTGCCAGTGAGAGGCTGTGCACTGTAAGGCACATGTCCTAAAGAAGGCGGTGAGTCTTGTAGTCACGCCTGCCACTTCCACGAAACACATCACCACGCGGCTAAAATGGATTCCCGCGTGCACTAGATAGTCCCAGGGGAGTTGGGGGTTAGGCGCGCACCTCCTGCAAATCACGGGAGCCGTGGTGGCACGCCTCCGAGTGAGAGGCTGTGCACTATGAGGCACATGTGCTAAAGAAGGTGGTGAGCCTTGTACTCACGCCTGCCACTTCCACGAAACGCATCACAACGCCTCCAAAATGAAATCCCAGGTGCACTAGTCCCAGGGGAACCTCGGCAATAGACGGGCAACTCCGCAAAATCGCGGGCGACGAAGTGGCATGCGTGAGAGTGGGAGGCTGTGCAAAAGGAAGGGCTGAGCCTTGTACTCACGCCTGCTACTTCCACGAAACACATCACCACGCGGCCAAAACGGATTCCCGGGTGCACAAGATAGTCCCAGAGGAGTTGGAGAGTAGGCGCGCACCTCCTGCAAATCACGGGAGCCGTAGTGGCACGCCTCCGAGTGAGAGGCTGTGCACTATGAGGCTTATGTCCTAAAGAAGGCGGTGAGCCTTGTACTCACGCCTGCCACTTCCACGAAACGCATGACAACGCCTCCAAAATGAAATCCCAGGTGCACTAGTCCCAGGGGAACCTCGGCAATAGACGGGCAACTCCGGAAAATCGCGGGCGACGGAGTGGCATGCGTGAGAGTGGGAGGCTGTGCAAGAGGAAGGGCTGAGCCTTGTACTCACGCCTGCTACTTCCACGAAACACATCACCACGCGGCCAAAACGGATTCCCGGGTGCACAAGATAGTCCCAGAGGAGTTGGAGAGTAGGCGCGCACCTCCTGCCAAATAACGGGAGCCGTAGTGGCACGCCTGCCAGTGAGAGGCTGTGCACTGTGAGGCACATGTCCTAAAGAAGGCGGTGAGCCTTGTACTCACGCCTGCCACTTCCACGAAACGCATGACAACGCCTCCAAAATGAAATCCCAGGTGCACTAGACCCAGGGGAACCTCGGCAATAGACGCGCAACTCCGGGAAATAACGGGCGACGGAGTGGCATGCGTGAGAGTGGGAGGCTGTGCAAGAGGAAGGGCTGAGCCTTGTACTCACGCGTGCTACTTCCACGAAACACATCACCACGCGGCCAAAACGGATTCCCGGGTGCACAAGATAGTCCCAGAGGAGTTGGAGAGTAGGCGCGCACCTCCTGCAAATCACGGGAGCCGTAGTGGCACGCCTCCGAGTGAGAGGCTGTGCACTATGAGGCACTTGTCCTAAAGAAGGCGGTGAGCCTTGTACTCACGCCTGCCACTTCCACGAAACGCATGACAACGCCTCCAAAATGAAATCCCAGGTGCACTAGTCCCAGGGGAACCTCGGCAATAGACGGGCAACTCCGGAAAATCGCGGGCGACGGAGTGGCATGCGTGAGATTGGGAGGCTGTGCAAGAGGAAGGGCTGAGCCTTGTACTCACGCCTGCTACTTCCACGAAACACATCACCACGCGGCCAAAACGGATTCCCGGGTGCACAAGATAGTCCCAGAGGAGTTGGAGAGTAGGCGCGCACCTCCTGCCAAATCACGGGAGCCGTAGTGGCACGCCTGCCCGTGAGAGGCTGTGCACTGTGAGGCACATGTCCTAAAGAAGGCGGTGAGCCTTGTACTCACGCCTGCCACTTCCACGAAACGCATGACAACGCCTCCAAAATGAAATCCCAGGTGCACTAGACCCAGGGGAACCTCGGCAATAGACGCGAAACTCCGGGAAATCACGGGCGACGGAGTGGCATGCGTGAGAGTGGGAGGCTGTGCAAGAGGAAGGGCTGAGCCTTGTACTCACGCCTGCTACTTCCACGAAACACATAACCACGCGGCCAAAACGGATTCCCGGGTGCACTAGATAGTCCCAGGGGAGTTGGAGAGTAGGCGCGCACCTCCTGCCAAATCACGGGAGCCGTAGTGGCACGCCTGCCAGTGAGAGGCTGTGCACTGTGAGGCACATGTGCTAAAGAAGGCGGTGAGTCTTGTACTCACGCCTGCAGCTTCTAGGAAACACATCACCACGCTTCTAAAATGGATTCCCGCGTGCACTAGATAGTCCCAGGGGAGTTGGGGGGTAGGCGCGCACCTCCTGCAAGTCACGGGAGCCGTGGTGGCACGCCTCCGAGTGAGAGGCTGTGCACTATGAGGCACATGTGCTAAGGAAGGTGGTGAGCCTTGTACTCACGCCTGCCACTTCCACGAAACGCATGACAACGCCTCCAAAATGAAATCCCAGGTGCACTAGTCCCAGGGGAACCTCGGAAATAGACGGGCAACTCCGGGAAATCGTGGGCGACGGAGTGGCATGCGTGAGAGTGGGAGGCTGTGCAAGAGGAAGGGCTGAGCCTTGTACTCACGCCTGCCACTTCCACGAAACACATCACCACGCGGCCAAAACGGATTCCCGGGTGCACTAGATAGTCCCAGGGGAGTTGGAGAGTAGGCGCGCACCTCCTGCCAAATCACGGGAGCCGTAGTGGCACGCCTGCCAGTGAGAGGCTGTGCACTGTGAGGCACATGTGCTAAAGAAGGCGGTGAGTCTTGTACTCACGCCTGCCACTTCCACGAAACACATCACCACGCGGCTAAAATGGATTCCCGCGTGCACTAGATAGTCCCAGGGGAGTTGGGGGGTAGGCGCGCACCTCCTGCAAATCACGGGAGCCGTGGTGGCACGCCTCCGAGTGAGAGGCTGTGCACTATGAGGCACATGTGCTAAAGAAGGTGGTGAGCCTTGTACTCACGCCTGCCACTTCCACGAAACGCATGACAACGCCTCCAAAATGAAATCCCAGGTGCACTAGTCCCAGGGGAACCTCGGCAATAGACGGGCAACTCCGGAAAATCGCGGGCGACGGAGTGGCATGCGTGAGAGTGGGAGGCTGTGCAAGAGGAAGGGCTGAGCCTTGTACTCACGCCTGCTACTTCCACGAAACACATCACCACGCGGCCAAAACGGATTCCCGGGTGCACAAGATACTCCCAGAGGAGTTGGAGAGTAGGCGCGCACCTCCTGCCAAATCACGGGAGCCGTAGTGGCACGCCTGCCAGTGAGAGGCTGTGCACTGTAAGGCACATGTCCTAAAGAAGGCGGTGAGTCTTGTAGTCACGCCTGCCACTTCCACAAAACACATCACCACGCGGCTAAAATGGATTCCCGCGTGCACTAGATAGTCCCAGGGGAGTTGGGGGGTAGGCGCGCACCTCCTGCAAATCACGGGAGCCGTGGTGGCACGCCTCCGAGTGAGAGGCTGTGCACTATGAGGCACATGTGCTAAAGAAGGTGGTGAGCCTTGTACTCACGCCTGCCACTTCCACGAAACGCATCACAACGCCTCCAAAATGAAATCCCAGGTGCACTAGTCCCAGGGGAACCTCGGCAATAGACGGGCAACTCCGGAAAATCGCTGGCGACGGAGTGGCATGCGTGAGAGTGGGAGGCTGTGCAAGAGGAAGGGCTGAGCCTTGTACTCACGCGTGCTACTTCCACGAAACACATCACCACGCGGCCAAAACGGATTCCCGGGTGCAAGGGATAGTCCCAGAGGAGTTGGAGAGTAGGCGCGCACCTCCTGCAAATCACGGGAGCCGTAGTGGCACGCCTCCGAGTGAGAGGCTGTGCACTATGAGGCACATGTCCTAAAGAAGGCGGTGAGCCTTGTACTCACGCCTTCCACTTCAACGAAACGCATGATAACGCCTCCAAAATGAAATCCCAGGTGCACTAGTCACAGGGGAATCTCGGCAATAGACGGGCAACTCCGGAAAATCGCGGGCGACGGAGTGGCATGCGTGAGAGTGGGAGGCTGTGCAAGAGGAAGGGCTGAGCCTTGAACTCACGCCTGCTACTTCCACGAAACACATCACCACGCGGCCAAAACGGATTCCCGGGTGCACAAGATAGTCCCAGAGGAGTTGGAGAATAGGCGCGCACCTCTTGCGAAATCACGGGAGCCGTAGTGGCACGCCTGCCAGTGAGAGGCTGTGCACTGTGAGGCACATGTCCTAAAGATGGCGGGGAGCCTTGTACTCACGCCTGCCACTTCCACGAAACGCATGACAACGCCTCAAAAATGAAATCCCAGGTGCACTAGACCCAGGGAAACCTCGGCAATAGACGCGCACCTCCGGGAAATCACGGGCGACGGAGTGGCATGCGTGAGAGTGGGAGGCTGTGCAAGAGGAAGGGCTGAGCCTTGTACTCACGCCTGCTACTTCCACGAAACACATCACCACGCGGCCAAAACGGATTCCCGGGTGCACAAGATAGTCCCAGAGGAGTTGGAGAGTAGGCGCGCACCTCCTGCCAAATCACGGGAGCCGTAGTGGCACGCCTGCCAGTGAGAGGCTGTGCACTGTAAGGCACATGTCCTAAAGAAGGCGGTGAGTCTTGTAGTCACGCCTGCCACTTCCACGAAACACATCACCACGCGGCTAAAATGGATTCCCGCGTGCACTAGATAGTCCCAGGGGAGTTGGGGGGTAGGCGCGCACCTCCTGCAAATCACGGGAGCCGTGGTGACACGCCTCCGAGTGAGAGGCTGTGCACTATGAGGCACATGTGCTAAAGAAGGTGGTGAGCCTTGTACTCACGCCTGCCACTTCCACGAAACGCATGACAACGCCTCCAAAATGAAATCCCAGGTGCACTAGTCCCAGGGGAACCTCGGCAATAGACGGGCAACTCCGGAAAATCGCGGGCGACGGAGTGGCATGCGTGAGAGTGGGAGGCTGTGCAAGAGGAAGGGCTGAGCCTTGTACTCACGCCTGCTACTTCCACGAAACACATCACCACGCGGCCAAAACGGATTCCCGGGTGCACTAGATAGTCCCAGGGGAGTTGGAGAGTAGGCGCGCACCTTCTGCCAAATCACGGGAGCCGTAGTGGCACGCCTGCCAGTGAGAGGCTGTGCACTGTGAGGCACATGTGCTAAAGAAGGCGGTGAGTCTTATACTCACGCCTGCCACTTCCACGAAACACATCACCATGCGGCTAAAATGGATTCCCGCGTGCACTAGATAGTCCCAGGGGAGTTGGGGGGTAGGCGCGCACCTCCTGCAAATCACGAAAGCCGTGGTGGCACGCCTCCGAGTGAGAGGCTGTGCACTATGAGGCACATGTGCTAAAGAAGGTGGTGAGCCTTGTACTCACGCCTGCCACTTCCACGAAACGCATGACAACGCCTCCAAAATGAAATCCCAGGTGCACTAGTCCCAGGGGAACCTCGGAAATAGACGGGCAACTCCGGGAAATCACGGGCGACGGAGTGGCATGCGTGAGAGTGGGAAGCTGTGCAAGAGGAAGGGCTGAGCCTTGTACTCACGCCTGCCACTTCCACGAAACACATCACCACGCGGCCAAAACGGATTCCCGGGTGCACTAGATAGTCCCAGGGGAGTTGGAGAGTAGGCGCGCACCTCCTGCCAAATCACGGGAGCCGTAGTGGCACGCCTGCCAGTGAGAGGCTGTGCACTGTGAGGCACATGTGCTAAAGAAGGCGGTGAGTCTTGTACTCACGCCTGCCACTTCCACGAAACACATCACCACGCGGCTAAAATGGATTCCCGCGTGCACTAGATAGTCCCAGGGGAGTTGGGGGGTAGGCGCGCACCTCCTGCAAATCACGGGAGCCGTGGTGGCACGCCTCCGAGTGAGAGGCTGTGCACTATGAGGCACATGTGCTAAAGAAGGTGGTGAGCCTTGTACTCACGCCTGCCACTTCCACGAAACGCATGACAACGCCTCCAAAATGAAATCCCAGGTGCACTAGTCCCAGGAGAACCTCGGCAATAGACGGGCAACTCCGGAAAATCGCGGGCGACGGAGTGGCATGCGTGAGAGTGGGAGGCTGTGCAAGAGGAAGGGCTGAGCCTTGTACTCACGCCTGCTACTTCCACGAAACACATCACCACGCGGCCAAAACGGATTCCCGGGTGCACAAGATAGTCCCAGAGGAGTTGGAGAGTAGGCGCGCACCTCCTGCCAAATCACGGGAGCCGTAGTGGCACGCCTGCCAGTGAGAGGCTGTGCACTGTAAGGCACATGTCCTAAAGAAGGCGGGGAGTCTTGTAGTCACGCCTGCCACTTCCACGAAACACATCACCACGCGGCTAAAATGGATTCCCGCGTGCACTAGATAGTCCCAGGGGAGTTGGGGGGTAGGCGCGCACCTCCTGCAAATCACGGGAGCCGTGGTGGCACGCCTCCGAGTGAGAGGCTGTGCACTATGAGGCACATGTGCTAAAGAAGGTGGTGAGCCTTGTACTCACGCCTGCCACTTCCACGAAACGCATCACAACGCCTCCAAAATGAAATCCCAGGTGCACTAGTCCCAGGGGAACCTCGGCAATAGACGGGCAACTCCGGAAAATCGCGGGCGACGAAGTGGCATGCGTGAGAGTGGGAGGCTGTGCAAAAGGAAGGGCTGAGCCTTGTACTCACGCCTGCTACTTCCACGAAACACATCACCACGCAGCCAAAACGGATTCCCGGGTGCACAAGATAGTCCCAGAGGAGTTGGAGAGTAGGCGCGCACCTCCTGCAAATCACGGGAGCCGTAGTGGCACGCCTCCGAGTGAGAGGCTGTGCACTATGAGGCACATGTCCTAAAGAAGGCGGTGAGCCTTGTACTCACGCCTGCCACTTCAACGAAACGCATGACAACGCCTCCAAAATGAAATCCCAGGTGCACTAGACCCAGGGGAACCTCGGCAATAGACGCGCAACTCCGGGAAATAACGGGCGACGGAGTGGCATGCGTGAGAGTTGGAGGCTGTGCAAGAGGAAGGGCTGAGCCTTGTACTCACGCGTGCTACTTCCACGAAACACATCACCACGCGGCCAAAACGGATTCCCGGGTGCACAAGATAGTCCCAGAGGAGTTGGAGAGTAGGCGCGCACCTCCTGCAAATCACGGGAGCCGTAGTGGCACGCCTCCGAGTGAGAGGTTGTGCACTATGAGGCACATGTCCTAAAGAAGGCGGTGAGCCTTGTACTCACGCCTGCCACTTCCACGAAACGCATGACAACGCCTCCAAAATGAAATCCCAGGTGCACTAGTCCCAGGGGAACCTCGGCAATAGACGGGCAACTCCGGAAAATCGCGGGCGACGGAGTGGCATGCGTGAGAGTGGGAGGCTGTGCAAGAGGAAGGGCTGAGCCTTGTACTCACGCCTGCTACTTCCACGAAACACATCACCACGCGGCCAAAACGGATTCCCGGGTGCACAAGATAGTCCCAGAGGAGTTGGAGAGTAGGCGCGCACCTCCTGCCAAATCACGGGAGCCGTAGTGGCACGCCTGCCAGTGAGAGGCTGTGCACTGTGAAGCACATGTCCTAAAGAAGGCGGTGAGCCTTGTACTCACGCCTGCCACTTCCACGAAACGCATGACAACGCCTCCAAAATGAAATCCCAGGTGCACTAGACCCAGGGGAACCTCGGCAATAGACGCGCAACTCCGGGAAATCACGGGCGACGGAGTGGCATGCGTGAGAGTGGGAGGCTGTGCAAGAGGAAGGGCTGAGCCTTGTACTCACGCCTGCTACTTCCACGAAACACATAACCACGCGGCCAAAACGGATTCCCGGGTGCACTAGATAGTCCCAGGGGAGTTGGAGAGTAGGCGCGCACCTCCTGCCAAATCACGGGAGCCGTAGTGGCACGCCTGCCAGTGAGAGGCCGTGCACTGTGAGGCACATGTGCTAAAGAAGGCGGTGAGTCTTGTACTCACGCCTGCCACTTCCACGAAACACATCACCACGCGGCTAAAATGGATTCCCGCGTACACTAGATAGTCCCACGGGAGTTGGGGGGTAGGCGCGCACCTCCTGCAAGTCACGGGAGCCGTGGTGGCACGCCTCCGAGTGAGAGGCTGTGCACTATGAGGCACATGTGCTAAGGAAGGTGGTGAGCCTTGTACTCACGCCTGCCACTTCCACGAAACGCATGACAACGCCTCCAAAATGAAATCCCAGGTGCACTAGTCCCAGGGGAACCTCGGAAATAGACGGGCAACTCCGGGAAATCACGGGCGACGGAGTGGCATGCGTGAGAGTGGGAGGCTGTGCAAGAGGAAGGGCTGAGCCTTGTACTCACGCCTGCCACTTCCACGAAACACATCACCACGCGGCCAAAACGGATTCCCGGGTGCACTAGATAGTCCCAGGGGAGTTGGAGAGTAGGCGCGCACCTCCTGCCAAATCACGGGAGCCGTAGTGGCACGCCTGCCAGTGAGAGGCTGTGCACTGTGAGGCACATGTGCTAAAGAAGGCGGTGAGTCTTGTACTCACGCCTGCCACTTCCACGAAACACATCACCACGCGGCTAAAATGGATTCCCGCGTGCACTAGATAGTCCCAGGGGAGTTGGGGGGTAGGCGCGCACCTCCTGCAAATCACGGGAGCCGTGGTGGCACGCCTCCGAGTGAGAGGCTGTGCACTATGAGGCACATGTGCTAAAGAAGGTGGTGAGCCTTGTACTCACGCCTGCCACTTCCACGAAACGCATGACAACGCCTCCAAAATGAAATCCCAGGTGCACTAGTCCCAGGGGAACCTCGGCAATAGACGGGCAACTCCGGAAAATCGCGGGCGACGGAGTGGCATGCGTGAGAGTGGGAGGCTGTGCAAGAGGAAGGGCTGAGCCTTGTACTCACGCCTGCTACTTCCACGAAACACATCACCACGCGGCCAAAACGGATTCCCGGGTGCACAAGATAGTCCCAGAGGAGTTGGAGAGTAGGCGCGCACCTCCTGCCAAATCACGGGAGCCGTAGTGGCACGCCTGCCAGTGAGAGGCTGTGCACTGTGAGGCACATGTCCTAAAGAAGGCGGTGAGCCTTGTACTCACGCCTGCCACTTCCACGAAACGCATGACAACGCCTCCAAAATGAAATCCCAGGTGCACTAGACCCAGGGGAACCTCGGCAATAGACGTGCAACTCCGGGAAATAACGGGCGACGGAGTGGCATGCGTGAGAGTGGGAGGCTGTGCAAGAGGAAGGGCTGAGCCTTGTACTCACGCCTGCTACTTCCACGAAACACATAACCACGCGGCCAAAACGGATTCCCGGGTGCACAAGATAGTCCCAGAGGAGTTGGAGAGTAGGCGCGCACTTCCTGCCAAATCACGGGAGCCGTAGTGGCACGCCTGCCAGTGAGAGGCTGTGCACTGTAAGGCACATGTCCTAAAGAAGGCGGTGAGTCTTGTAGTCACGCCTGCCACTTCCACGAAACACATCACCACGCGGCTAAAATGGATTCCCGCGTGCACTAGATAGTCCCAGGGGAGTTGGGGGGTAGGCGCGCACCTCCTGCAAATCACGGGAGCCGTGGTGGCACGCCTCCGAGTGAGAGGCTGTGCACTATGAGGCACATGTGCTAAAGAAGGTGGTGAGCCTTGTACTCACGCCTGCCACTTCCACGAAACGCATCACAACGCCTCCAAAATGAAATCCCAGGGGCACTAGTCCCAGGGGAACCTCGGCAATAGACGGGCAACTCCGGAAAATCGCGGGCGACGAAGTGGCATGCGTGAGAGTGGGAGGCTGTGCAAAAGGAAGGGCTGAGCCTTGTACTCACGCCTGCTACTTCCACGAAACACATCACCACGCGGCCAAAACGGATTCCCGGGTGCACAAGATAGTCCCAGAGGAGTTGGAGAGTAGGCGCGCACCTCCTGCAAATCACGGGAGCCGTAGTGGCACGCCTCCGAGTGAGAGGCTGTGCACTATGAGGCACATGTCCTAAAGAAGGCGGTGAGCCTTGTACTCACGCCTGCCACTTCCACGAAACGCATGACAACGCCTCCAAAATGAAATCCCAGGTGCACTAGTCCCAGGGGAACCTCGGCAATAGACGGGCAACTCCGGAAAATCGCGGGCGACGAAGTGGCATGCGTGAGAGTGGGAGGCTGTGCAAGGGGAAGGGCTGAGCCTTGTACTCACGCCTGCTACTTCCACGAAACACATCACCACGCGGCCAAAACGGATTCCCGGGTGCACAAGATAGTCCCAGAGGAGTTGGAGAGTAGGCGCGCACCTCCTGCAAATCACGGGAGCCGTAGTGGCACGCCTCCGAGTGAGAGGCTGTGCACTATGAGGCACATGTCCTAAAGAAGGCGGTTAGCCTTGTACTCACGCCTGCCACTTCCACGAAACGCATGACAACGCCTCCAAAATGAAATCCCAGGTGCACTAGTCCCAGGGGAACCTCGGCAATAGACGGGCAACTCCGGAAAATCGCGGGCGACGGAGTGGCATGCGTGAGAGTGGGAGGCTGTGCAAGAGGAAGGGCTGAGCCTTGTACTCACGCCTGCTACTTCCACGAAACACATTACCACGCGGCCAAAACGGATTCCCGGGTGCACAAGATAGTCCCAGAGGAGTTGGAGAGTAGGCGCGCACCTCCTGCCAAATCACGGGAGCCGTAGTGGCACGCCTGCCAGTGAGAGGCTGTGCACTGTGAGGCACATGTCCTAAAGAAGGCGGTGAGCCTTGTACTCACGCCTGCCACTTCCACGAAACGCATGACAACGCCTCCAAAATGAAATCCCAGGTGCACTAGACCCAGGGGAACCTCGGCAATAGACGCGCAACTCCGAGAAATAACGGGCGACGGAGTGGCATGCGTGAGAGTGGGAGGCTGTGCAAGAGGAAGGGCTGAGCCTTGTACTCACGCGTGCTACTTCCACGAAACACATCACCACGCGGCCAAAACGGATTCCCGGGTGCACAAGATAGTCCTGAAGGAGTTGGAGAGTAGGCGCGCACCTCCTGCAAATCACGGGAGCCGTAGTGGCACGCCTCCGAGTGAGAGGCTGTGCACTATGAGGCACATGTCCTAAAGAAGGCGGTGAGCCTGGTACTCACGCCTGCCACTTCCACGAAACGCATGACAACGCCTCCAAAATGAAATCCCAGGTGCACTAGTCCCAGGGGAACCTCGGCAATAGACGGGCAACTTCGGAAAATCGCGGGCGACGGAGTGGCATGCGTGAGAGTGGGAGGCTGTGCAAGAGGAAGGGCTGAGCCTTGTACTCACGCCTGCTACTTCCACGAAACACATCACCACGCGGCCAAAACGGATTCCCGGGTGCACAAGATAGTCCCAGAGGAGTTGGAGAGTAGGCGCGCACCTCCTGCCAAATCACGGGAGCCGTAGTGGCACGCCTGCCAGTGAGAGGCTGTGCACTGTAAGGCACATGTCCAAAAGAAGGCGGTGAGCCTTGTACTCACGCCTGCCACTTCCACGAAACGCATGACAACGCCTCCAAAATGAAATCCCAGGTGCACTAGACCCAGGGGAACCTCGGCAATAGACGCGCAACTCCGGGAAATCACGGGCGACGGAGTGGCATGCGTGAGAGTGGGAGGCTGTGCAAGAGGAAGGGCTGAGCCTTGTACTCACGCCTGCTACTTCCACGAAACACATAACCACGCGGCCAAAACGGATTCCCGGGTGCACTAGATAGTCCCAGGGGAGTTGGAGAGTAGGCGCGCACCTCCTGCCAAATCACGGGAGCCGTAGTGGCACGCCTGCCAGTGAGAGGCTGTGCACTGTGAGGCACATGTGCTAAAGAAGGCGGTGAGTCTTGTACTCACGCCTGCCACTTCCACGAAACACATCACCACGCGGCTAAAATGGATTCCCGCGTGCACTAGATAGTCCCAGGGGAGTTGGGGGGTAGGCGCGCACCTCCTGCAAGTCACGGGAGCCGTGGTGGCACGCCTCCGAGTGAGAGGCTGTGCACTATGAGGCACATGTGCTAAGGAAGGTGGTGAGCCTTGTACTCACGCCTGCCACTTCCACGAAACGCATGACAACGCCTCCAAAATGAAATCCCAGGTGCACTAGTCCCAGGGGAACCTCGGAAATAGACGGGCAACTCCGGGAAATCACGGGCGACGGAGTGGCATGCGTGAGAGTGGGAGGCTGTGCAAGAGGAAGGGCTGAGCCTTGTACTCACGCCTGCCACTTCCACGAAACACATCACCACGCGGCCAAAACGGATTCCCGGGTGCACTAGATAGTCCCAGGGGAGTTGGAGAGTAGGCGCGCACCTCCTACCAAATCACGGGAGCCGTAGTGGCACGCCTGCCAGTGAGAGGCTGTGCACTGTGAGGCACATGTGCTAAAGAAGGCGGTGAGTCTTGTACTCACGCCTGCCACTTCCACGAAACACATCACCACGCGGCTAAAATGGATTCCCGCGTGCACTAGATAGTCCCAGGGGAGTTGGGGGGTAGGCGCGCACCTCCTGCAAATCACGGGAGCCGTGGTGGCACGCCTCCGAGTGAGAGGCTGTGCACTATGAGGCACATGTGCTAAAGAAGGTGGTGAGCCTTGTACTCACGCCTGCCACTTCCACGAAACGCATGACAACGCCTCCAAAATGAAATCCCAGGTGCACTAGTCCCAGGGGAACCTCGGCAATAGACGGGCAACTCCGGAAAATCGCGGGCGACGGAGTGGCATGCGTGAGAGTGGGAGGCTGTGCAAGAGGAAGGGCTGAGCCTTGTACTCACGCCTGCTACTTCCACGAAACACATCACCACGCGGCCAAAACGGATTCCCGGGTGCACAAGATAGTCCCAGAGGAGTTGGAGAGTAGGCGCGCACCTCCTGCCAAATCACGGGAGCCGTAGTGGCACGCCTGCCAGTGAGAGGCTGTGCACTGTAAGGCACATGTCCTAACGAAGGCGGTGAGTCTTGTAGTCACGCCTGCCACTTCCACGAAACACATCACCACGCGGCTAAAATGGATTCCCGCGTGCACTAGATAGTCCCAGGGGAGTTGGGGGGTAGGCGCGCACCTCCTCCAAATCACGGGAGCCGTGGTGGCACGCCTCCGAGTGAGAGGCTGTGCACTATGAGGCACATGTGCTAAAGAAGGTGGTGAGCCTTGTACTCACGCCTGCCACTTCCACGAAACGCATCACAACGCCTCCAAAATGAAATCCCAGGTGCACTAGTCCCAGGGGAACCTCGGCAATAGACGGGCAACTCCGGAAAATCGCGGGCGACGAAGTGGCATGCGTGAGAGTGGGAGGCTGTGCAAAAGGAAGGGCTGAGCCTTGTACTCACGCCTGCTACTTCCACGAAACACATCACCACGCGGCGAAAAAGGATTCCCGGGTGCACAAGATAGTCCCAGAGGAGTTGGAGAGTAGGCGCGCACCTCCTGCAAATCACGGGAGCCGTAGTGGCACGCCTCCGAGTGAGAGGCTGTGCACTATGAGGCACATGTCCTAAAGAAGGCGGTGAGCCTTGTACTCACGCCTGCCACTTCCACGAAACGCATGACAACGCTTCCAAAATGAAATCCCAGGTGCACTAGTCCCAGGGGAACCTCGGCAATAGACGGGCAACTCCGGAAAATCGCGGGCGACGGAGTGGCATGCGTGAGAGTGGGAGGCTGTGCAAGAGGAAGGGCTGAGCCTTGTACTCACGCCTGCTACTTCCACGAAACACATCACCACGCGGCCAAAACGGATTCCCGGGTGCACAAGATAGTCCCAGAGGAGTTGGAGAGTAGGCGCGCACCTCCTGCCAAATCACGGGAGCCGTAGTGGCACGCCTGCCAGTGAGAGGCTGTGCACTGTGAGGCACATGTCCTAAAGAAGGCGGTGAGCCTTGTACTCACGCGTGCCACTTCCACGAAACGCATGACAACGCCTCCAAAATGAAATCCCAGGTGCACTAGACTTAGGGGAACCTCGGCAATAGACGCGCAACTCCGGGAAATAACGGGCGACGGAGTGGCATGCGTGAGAGTGGGAGGCTGTGCAAGAGGAAGGGCTGAGCCTTGTACTCACGCGTGCTACTTCCACGAAACACATCACCACGCGGCCAAAACGGATTCCCGGGTGCACAAGATAGTCCCAGAGGAGTTGGAGAGTAGGCGCGCACCTCCTGCAAATCACGGGAGCCGTAGTGGCACGCCTCCGAGTGAGAGGCTGTGCACTATAAGGCACATGTCCTAAAGAAGGCGGTAAGCCTTGTACTCACGCCTGCCACTTCCACGAAACGCATGACAACGCCTCCAAAATGAAATCCCAGGTGCACTAGTCCCAGGGGAACCTCGGCAATAGACGGGCAACTCCGGAAAATCGCGGGCGACGGAGTGGCATGCGTGAGAGTGGGAGGCTGTGCAAGAGGAAGGGCTGAGCCTTGTACTCACGCCTGCTACTTCCACGAAACACATCACCACGCGGCCAAAACGGATTCCCGGGTGCACAAGATAGTCCCAGAGGAGTTGGAGAGTAGGCGCGCACCTCCTGCCAAATCACGGGAGCCGTAGTGGCACGCCTGCCAGTCAGAGGCTGTGCACTGTGAGGCACATGTCCTAAAGAAGGCGGTGAGCCTTGTACTCACGCCTGCCACTTCCACGAAACGCATGACAACGCCTCCAAAATGAAATCCCAGGTGCACTAGACCCAGGGGAACCTCGGCAATAGACGCGCAACTCCGGCAAATCACGGGCGACGGAGTGGCATGCGTGAGAGTGGGAGGCTGTGCAAGAGGAAGAGCTGAGCCTTGTACTCACGCCTGCTACTTCCACGAAACACATAACCACGCGGCCAAAACGGATTCCCGGGTGCACTAGATAGTCCCAGGGGAGTTGGAGAGTAGGCGCGCACCTCCTGCCAAATCACGGGAGCCGTAGTGGCACGCCTGCCAGTGAGAGGCTGTGCACTGTGAGGCACATGTGCTAAAGAAGGCGGTGAGTCTTGTACTCACGCCTGCCACTTGCACGAAACACATCACCACGCGGCTAAAATGGATTTCCGCGTGCACTAGATAGTCCCAGGGGAGTTGGGGGGTAGGCGCGCACCTCCTGCAAGTCACGGGAGCCGTGGTGGCACGCCTCCGAGTGAGAGGCTGTGCACTATGAGGCACATGTGCTTAAGAAGGTGGTGAGCCTTGTACTCACGCCTGCCACTTCCACGAAACGCATGACAACGCCTCCAAAATGAAATCCCAGGTGCACTAGTCCCAGGGGAACCTCGGAAATAGACGGGCAACTCCGGGAAATCACGGGCGACGGAGTGGCATGCGTGAGAGTGGGAGGCTGTGCAAGAGGAAGGGCTGAGCCTTGTACTCACGCCTGCTACTTCCACGAAACACATCACCACGCGGCCAAAACGGATTCCCGGGTGCACAAGATAGTCCCAGAGGAGTTGGAGAGTAGGCGCGCACCTCCTGCCAAATCACGGGAGCCGTAGTGGCACGCCTGCCAGTGAGAGGCTGTGCACTGTAAGGCACAGGTCCTAAAGAAGGCGGTGAGTCTTGTAGTCACGCCTGCCACTTCCACGAAACACATCACCACGGGGCTAAAATGGATTCCCGCGTGCACTAGATAGTCCCAGGGGAATTGGGGGGTAGGCGCGCACCTCCTGCAAATCACGGGAGCCGTGGTGGCACGCCTCCGAGTGAGAGGCTGTGCACTATGAGGCATATGTGCTAAAGAAGGTGGTGAGCCTTGTACTCACGCCTGCCACTTCCACGAAACGCATCACAACGCCTCCAAAATGAAATCCCAGGTGCACTAGTCCCAGGGGAACCTCGGCAATAGACGGGCAACTCCGGAAAATCGCTGGCGACGGAGTGGCATGCGTGAGAGTGGGAGGCTGTGCAAGAGGAAGGGCTGAGCCTTGTACTCACGCCTGCTACTTCCACGAAACACATCACCACGCGGCCAAAACGGATTCCCGGGTGCACAAGATAGTCCCAGAGGAGTTGGAGAGTAGGCGCGCACCTCCTGCCAAATCACGGGAGCCGTAGTGGCACGCCTGCCAGTGAGAGGCTGTGCACTGTAAGGCACATGTCCTAAAGAAGGCGGTGAGTCTTGTAGTCACGCCTGCCACTTCCACGAAACACATCACCACGCGGCTAAAATGGATTCCCGCGTGCACTAGATAGTCCCAGGGGAGTTGGGGGGTAGGCGCGCACCTCCTGCAAATCACGGGAGCCGTGGTGGCACGCCTCCGAGTGAGAGGCTGTGCACTATGAGGCACATGTGCTAAAGAAGGTGGTGAGCCTTGTACTCACGCCTGCCACTTCCACGAAACGCATCACAACGCCTCCAAAGTGAAATCCCAGGTGCACTAGTCCCAGGGGAACCTCGGCAGTAGACGGGCAACTCCGGAAAATCGAGGGCGACGAAGTGGCATGCGTGAGAGTGGGAGGCTGTGCGAAAGGAAGGGCTGAGCCTTGTACTCACGCCTGCTACTTCCACGAAACACATCACCACGCGGCCAAAACGGATTCCCGGGTGCACAAGATAGTCCCAGAGGAGTTGGAGAGTAGGCGCGCACCTCCTGCAAATCACGGGAGCCGTAGTGGCACGCCTCCGAGTGAGAGGCTGTGCACTATGAGGCACATGTCCTAAAGAAGGCGGTGAGCCTTGTACTCACGCCTGCCACTTCCACGAAACGCATAACAACGCCTCCAAAATGAAATCCCAGGTGCACTAGTCCCAGGGGAACCTCGGCAATAGACGGGCAACTCCGGAAAATCGCGGGCGACGGAGTGGCATGCGTGAGAGTGGGAGGCTGTGCAAGAGGAAGGGCTGAGCCTTGTACTCACGCCTGCTACTTCCACGAAACACATCACCACGCGGCCAAAACGGATTCCCGGGTGCACAAGATAGTCCCAGAGGAGTTGGAGAGTAGGCGCGCACCTCCTGCCAAATCACGGGAGCCGTAGTGGCACGCCTGCCAGTGAGAGGCTGTGCACTGTGAGGCACATGTCCTAAAGAAGGCGGTGAGCCTTGTACTCACGCCTGCCACTTCCACGAAACGCATGACAACGCCTCCAAAATGAAATCCCAGGTGCACTAGACTTAGGGGAACCTCGGCAATAGACGCGCAACTCCGGGAAATAACGGGCGACGGAGTGGCATGCGTGAGAGTGGGAGGCTGTGCAAGAGGAAGGGCTGAGCCTTGTACTCACGCGTGCTACTTCCACGAAACACATCACCACGCGGCCAAAACGGATTCCCGGGTGCACAAGATAGTCCCAGAGGAGTTGGAGAGTAGGCGCGCACCTCCTGCAAATCACGGGAGCCGTAGTGGCACGCCTCCGAGTGAGAGGCTGTGCACTATGAGGCACATGTCCTAAAGAAGGCGGTAAGCCTTGTACTCACGCCTGCCACTTCCACGAAACGCATGACAACGCCTCCAAAATGAAATCCCAGGTGCACTAGACCCAGGGGAACCTCGGCAATAGACGCGCAACTCCGGGAAATCACGGGCGACGGAGTGGCATGCGTGAGAGTGGGAGGCTGTGCAAGAGGAAGGGCTGAGCCTTGTACTCACGCCTGCTACTTCCACGAAACACATAACCACGCGGCCAAAACGGATTCCCGGGTGCACTAGATAGTCCCAGGGGAGTTGGAGAGTAGGCGCGCACCTCCTGCCAAATCACGGGAGCCGTAGTGGCACGCCTGCCAGTGAGAGGCTGTGCACTGTGAGGCACATGTGCTAAAGAAGGCGGTGAGTCTTGTACTCACGCCTGCCACTTCCACGAAACACATCACCACGCGGCTAAAATGGATTCCCGCGTGCACTAGATAGTCCCAGGGGAGTTGGGGGGTAGGCGCGCACCTCCTGCAAGTCACGGGAGCCGTGGTGGCACGCCTCCGAGTGAGAGGCTGTGCACTATGAGGCACATGTGCTAAAGAAGGTGGTGAGCCTTGTACTCACGCCTGCCACTTCCACGAAACGCATCACAACGCCTCCAAAATGAAATCCCAGGTGCACTAGTCCCAGGGGAACCTCGGCAATAGACGGGCAACTCCAGAAAATCGCTGGCGACGGAGTGGCATGCGTGAGAGTGGGAGGCTGTGCAAGAGGAAGGGCTGAGCCTTGTACTCACGCCTGCTACTTCCACGAAACACATCACCACGCGGCCAAAACGGATTCCCGGGTGCACAAGATAGTCCCAGAGGAGTTGGAGAGTAGGCGCGCACCTCCTGCCAAATCACGGGAGCCGTAGTGGCACGCCTGCCAGTGAGAGGCTGTGCACTGTAAGGCACATGTCCTAAAGAAGGCGGTGAGTCTTGTAGTCACGCCTGCCACTTCCACGAAACACATCACCACGCGGCTAAAATGGATTCCCGCGTGCACTAGATAGTCCCAGGGGAGTTGGGGGGTAGGCGCGCACCTCCTGCAAATCACGGGAGCCGTGGTGGCACGCCTCCGAGTGAGAGGCTGTGCACTATGAGGCACATGTGCTAAAGAAGGTGGTGAGCCTTGTACTCACGCCTGCCACTTCCACGAAACGCATCACAACGCCTCCAAAATGAAATCCCAGGTGCACTAGTCCCAGGGGAACCTCGGCAATAGACGGGCAACTCCGGAAAATCGCGGGCGACGAAGTGGCATGCGTGAGAGTGGGAGGCTGTGCAAAAGGAAGGGCTGAGCCTTGTACTCACGCCTGCTACTTCCACGAAACACATCACCACGCGGCCAAAACGGATTCCCGGGTGCACAAGATAGTCCCAGAGGAGATGGAGAGTAGGCGCGCACCTCCTGCAAATCACGGGAGCCGTAGTGGCACGCCTCCGAGTGAGAGGCTGTGCACTATGAGGCACATGTCCTAAAGAAGGCGGTGAGCCTTGTACTCACGCCTGCCACTTCCACGAAACGCATGACAACGCCTCCAAAATGAAATCCCAGGTGCACTAGTCCCAGGGGAACCTCGGCAATAGACGGGCAACTCCGGAAAATCGCGGGCGACGGAGTGGCATGCGTGAGAGTGGGAGGCTGTGCAAGAGGAAGGGCTGAGCCTTGTACTCACGCGTGCTACTTCCACGAAACACATCACCACGCGGCCAAAACGGATTCCCGGGTGCACAAGATAGTCCCAGAGGAGTTGGAGAGTAGGCGCGCACCTCCTGCAAATCACGGGAGCCGTAGTGGCACGCCTCCGAGTGGGAGGCTGTGCACTATGAGGCACATGTCCTAAAGAAGGCGGTGAGCCTTGTACTCACGCCTGCCACTTCCACGAAACGCATGACAACGCCTCCAAAATGAAATCCCAGGTGCACTAGTCCGAGGGGACCCTCGGCAATAGACGGGCAACTCCGGAAAATCGCGGGCGACGGAGTGGCATGCGTGAGAGTGGGAGGCTGTGCAAGAGGAAGGGCTGAGCCTTGTACTCACGCCTGCTACTTCCACGAAACACATCACCACGCGGCCAAAACGGATTCCCGGGTGCACAAGATAGTCCCAGAGGAGTTGGAGAGTAGGCGCGCACCTCCTGCCAAATCACGGGAGCCGTAGTGGCACGCCTGCCAGTGAGAGGCTGTGCACTTTGAGGCACATGTCCTAAAGAAGGCGGTGAGCCTTGTACTCACGCCTGCCACTTCCACGAAACGCATGACAACGCCTTCAAAATGAAATCCCAGGTGCACTAGACCCAGGGGAACCTCGGCAATAGACGCGCAACTCCGGGAAATCACGGGCGACGGAGTGGCATGCGTGAGAGTGGGAGGCTGTGCAAGAGGAAGGGCTGAGCCTTGTACTCACGCCTGCTACTTCCACGAAACACATAACCACGCGGCCAAAACGGATTCCCGGGTGCACTAGATAGTCCCAGGGGAGTTGGAGAGTAGGCGCGCACCTCCTGCCAAATCACGGGAGCCGTAGTGGCACGCCTGCCAGTGAGAGGCTGTGCACTTTGAGGCACATGTGCTAAAGAAGGCGGTGAGTCTTGTACTCACGCCTGCCACTTCCACGAAACACATGACCACGCGGCTAAAATGGATTCCCGCGTGCACTAGATAGTCCCAGGGGAGTTGGGGGGTAGGCGCGCACCTCCTGCAAGTCACGGGAGCCGTGGTGGCACGCCTCCGAGTGAGAGGCTGTGCACTATGAGGCATATGTGCTAAGGAAGGTGGTGAGCCTTGTACTCACGCCTGCCACTTCCACGAAACGCATGACAACGCCTCCAAAATGAAATCCCAGGTGCACTAGTCCCAGGGGAACCTCGGAAATAGACGGGTAACTCCGGGAAATCACGGGCGACGGAGTGGCATGCGTGAGAGTGGGAGGCTGTGCAAGAGGAAGGGCTGAGCCTTGTACTTACGCCTGCTACTTCCACGAAACACATCACCACGCGGCCAAAACGGATTCCCGGGTGCACAAGATAGTCCCAGAGGAGTTGGAGAGTAGGCGCGCACCTCCTGCCAAATCACGGGAGCCGTAGTGGCACGCCTGCCAGTGAGAGGCTGTGCACTGTAAGGCACAGGTCCTAAAGAAGGCGGTGAGTCTTGTAGTCACGCCTGCCACTTCCACGAAACACATCACCACGCGGCTAAAATGGATTCCCGCGTGCACTAGATAGTCCCAGGGGAGTTGGGGGGTAGGCGCGCACCTCCTGCAAATCAGGGGAGCCGTGGTGGCACGCCTCCGAGTGAGAGGCTGTGCACTATGAGGCACATGTGCTAAAGAAGGTGGTGAGCCTTGTACTCACGCCTGCCACTTCCACGAAACGCATGACAACGCCTCCAAAATGAAATCCCAGGTGCACTAGTCCCAGGGGAACTTCGGCAATAGACGGCAACTCCGGAAAATCGCTGGCGACGGAGTGGCATGCGTGAGAGTGGGAGGCTGTGCAAGAGGAAGGGCTGAGCCTTGTACTCACGCCTGCTACTTTCACGAAACACATCACCACGCGGCCAAAACGGATTCCAGGGTGCACAAGATAGTCCCAGAGGAGTTGGAGAGTAGGCGCGCACCTCCTGCCAAATCACGGGAGCCGTAGTGGCACGCCTGCCAGTGAGAGGCTGTGCACTGTGAGGCACATGTCCTAAAGAAGGCGGTGAGCCTTGTACTCACGCCTGCCACTTCCACGAAACGCATGACAACGCCTCCAAAATGAAATCCCAGGTGCACTAGACCCAGGGAAACCTCGGCAATAGACGCGCAACTCCGGGAAATCACGGGCGACGGAGTGGCATGCGTGAGAGTGGGAGGCTGTGCAAGAGGAAGGGCTGAGCCTTGTACTCACGCCTGCTACTTCCACGAAACACATAACCACGCGGCCAAAACGGATTCCCGGGTGCACTAGAGAGTCCCAGGAGAGTTGGAGAGTAGGCGCGCACCTCCTGCCAAATCACGGGAGCCGTAGTGGCACGCCTGCCAGTGAGAGGCTGTGCACTGTGAGGCACATGTGCTAAAGAAGGCGGTGAGTCTTGTACTCACGCCTGCCACTTCCACGAAACACATCACCACGCGGCTAAAATGGATTCCCGCGTGCACTAGATAGTCCCAGGGGAGGTGGGGGGTAGGCGCGCACCTCCTGCAAGTCACGGGAGCCGTGGTGGCACGCCTCCGAGTGAGAGGCTGTGCACTATGAGGCACATGTGCTAAGGAAGGTGGTGAGCCTTGTACTCACGCCTGCCACTTCCACGAAACGCATGACAACGCCTCCAAAATGAAATCCCAGGTGCACTAGTCCCAGGGGAACCTCGGAAATAGACGGGCAACTCCGGGAAATCACGGGCGACGGAGTGGCATGCGTGAGAGTGGGAGGCTGTGCAAGAGGAAGGGCTGAGCCTTGTACTCACGCCTGCTACTTCCACGAAACACATCACTACGCGGCTAAAACGGATTCCCGGGTGCACAAGATAGTCCCAGAGGAGTTGGAGAGTAGGCGCGCACCTCCTGCCAAATCACGGGAGCCGTAGTGGCACGCCTGCCAGTGAGAGGCTGTGCACTGTAAGGCACAGGTCCTAAAGAAGGCGGTGAGTCTTGTAGTCACGCCTGCCACTTCCACGAAACACATCACCACGCGGCTAAAATGGATTCCCGCGTGCACTAGATAGTCCCAGGGGAGTTGGGGGGTAGGCGCGAACCTCCTGCAAATCACGGGAGCCGTGGTGGCACGCCTCCGAGTGAGAGGCTGTGCACTATGAGGCACATGTGCTAAAGAAGGTGGTGAGCCTTGTACTCACGCCTGCCACTTCCACGAAACGCATCACAACGCCTCCAAAATGAAATCCCAGGTGCACTAGTCCCAGGGGAACCTCGGCAATAGACGGGCAACTCCGGAAAATCGCTGGCGACGGAGTGGCATGCGTGAGAGTGGGAGGCTGTGCAAGAGGAAGGGCTGAGCCTTGTACTTACGCCTGCTACTTCCACAAAACACATCACCACGCGGCCAAAACGGATACCCGGGTGCACAAGATAGTCCCAGAGGAGTTGGAGAGTAGGCGCGCACCTCCTGCCAAATCACGGGAGCCGTAGTGGCACGCCTGCCAGTAAGAGGCTGTGCACAGTGAGGCACATGTCCTAAAGAAGGCGGTGAGCCTTGTACTCACGCCTGCCACTTCCACGAAACGCATGACAACGCCTCCAAAATGAAATCCCAGGTGCACTAGACCCAGGGGAACCTCGGCAGTAGACGCGCAACTCCGGGAAATCACGGGCGACGGAGTGGCATGCGTGAGAGTTGGAGGCTGTGCAAGAGGAAGGGCTGAGCCTTGTACTCACGCCTGCTACTTCCACGAAACACATAACCACGCGGCCAAAACGGATTCCCGGGTGCACTAGATAGTCCCAGGGGAGTTGGAGAGTAGGCGCACACCTCCTGCCAAATCACGGGAGCCGTAGTGGCACGCCTGCCAGTGAGAGGCTGTGCACTGTGAGGCACATGTGCTAAAGAAGGCGGTGAGTCTTGTACTCACGCCTGCCACTTCCACGAAACACATCACCACGCGGCTAAAATGGATTCCCGCGTGCACTAGATAGTCCCAGGGGAGTTGGGGGGTAGGCGCGCACCTCCTGCAAGTCACGGGAGCCGTGGTGGCACGCCTCCGAGTGAGAGGCTGTGCACTATGAGGCACATGTGCTAAGGAAGGTGGTGAGCCTTGTACTCACGCCTGCCACTTCCACGAAACGCATGAAAACGCCTCCAAAATGAAATCCCAGGTGCACTAGTCCCAGGGGAACCTCGGAAATAGACGGGCAACTCCGGGAAATCACGGGCGACGGAGTGGCATGCGTGAGAGTGGGAGGCTGTGCAAGAGGAAGGGCTGAGCCTTGTACTCACGCCTGCTACTTCCACGAAACACATCACCACGCGGCCAAAACGGATTCCCGGGTGCACAAGATAGTCCCAGAGGAGTTGGAGAGTACGCGCGCACCTCCTGCCAAATCACGGGAGCCGTAGTGGCACGCCTGCCAGTGAGAGGCTGTGCACTGTAAGGCACAGGTCCTAAAGAAGGCGGTGAGTCTTGTAGTCACGCCTGCCACTTCCACGAAACACATCACCACGCGGCCAAAACGGATTCCCGGGTGCACAAGATAGTCCCAGAGGAGTTGGAGAGTAGGCGCGCACCTCCAGCCAAATCACGGGAGCCGTAGTGGCACGCCTGCCAGTGAGAGGCTGTGCACTGTGAGGCACATGTCCTAAAGAAGGCGGTGAGCCTTGTACTCACGCCTGCCACTTCCACGAAACGCATGACAACGCCTCCAAAATGAAATCCCAGGTGCACTAGACCAAGGGGAACCTCGGCAATAGACGCGCAACTCCGGGAAATCACGGGCGACGGAGTGGCATGCGTGAGAGTGGGAGGCTGTGCAAGAGGAAGGGCTGAGCCTTGTACTCACGCGTGCTACTTCCACGAAACACATCACCACGCGGCCAAAACGGATTCCCGGGTGCAAGGGATACTCCCAGAGGAGTTGGAGAGTAGGCGCGCACCTCCTGCAAATCACGGGAGCCGTAGTGGCACGCCTCCGAGTGAGAGGCTGTGCACTATGAGGCACATGTCCTAAAGAAGGCGGTGAGCCTTGTACTCACGCCTGCCACTTCAACGAAACGCATGATAACGCCTCCAAAATGAAATCCCAGGTGCACTAGTCCCAGGGGAACCTCGGCAATAGACGGGCAACTCCGGAAAATCGCGGGCGACGGAGTGGCATGCGTGAGAGTGGGAGGCTGTGCAAGAGGAAGGGCTGAGCCTTGTACTCACGCCTGCTACTTCCACGAAACACATCACCACGCGGCCAAAACGGATTCCCGGGTGCACAAGATAGTCCCAGAGGAGTTGGAGAATAGGCGCGCACCTCCTGCGAAATCACGGGAGCCGTAGTGGCACGCCTGCCAGTGAGAGGCTGTGCACTGTGAGGCACATGTCCTAAAGAAGGCGGTGAGCCTTGTACTCACGCCTGCCACTTCCACGAAACGCATGACAACCCCTCCAAAATGAAATCCGAGGTGCACTAGACCCAGGGAAACCTCGGCAATAGACGCGCACCTCCGGGAAATCACGGGCGACGGAGTGGCATGCGTGAGAGTGGGAGGCTGTGCAAGAGGAAGGGCTGAGCCTTGTACTCACGCCTGCTACTTCCACGAAACACATCACCACGCGGCCAAAACGGATTCCCGGGTGCACAAGATAGTCCCAGAGGAGTTGGAGAGTAGGCGCGCACCTTCTGCCAAATCACGGGAGCCGTAGTGGCACGCCTGCCAGTGAGAGGCTGTGCACTGTAAGGCACATGTCCTAAAGAAGGCGGTGAGTCTTGTAGTCACGCCTGCCACTTCCACGAAACACATCACCACGCGGCTAAAATGGATTCCCGCGTGCACTAGATAGTCCCAGGGGAGTTGGGGGGTAGGCGCGCACCTCCTGCAAATCACGGGAGCCGTGGTGGCACGCCTCCGAGTGAGAGGCTGTGCACTATGAGGCACATGTGCTAAAGAAGGTGGTGAGCCTTGTACTCACGCCTGCCACTTCCACGAAACGCATGACAACGCCTCCAAAATGAAATCCCAGGTGCACTAGTCCCAGGGGAACCTCGGCAATAGACGGGCAACTCCGGAAAATTGCGGGCGACGGAGTGGCATGCGTGAGAGTGGGAGGCTGTGCAAGAGGAAGGGCTGAGCCTTGTACTCACGCCTGCTACTTCCACGAAACACATCACCACGCGGCTAAAACGGATTCCCGGGTGCACAAGATAGTCCCAGAGGAGTTGGAGAGTAGGCGCGCACCTCCTACCAAATCACGGGAGCCGTAGTGGCACGCCTGCCAGTGAGAGGCTGTGCACTATGAGGCACATGTCCTAAAGAAGGCGGTGAGCCTTGTACTCACGCCTGCCACTTCCACGAAACGCATGACAACGCCTCCAAAATGAAATCCCAGGTGCACTAGACCCAGGGGAACCTCGGCAATAGACGCGCAACTCCGGGAAATCACGGGCGACGGAGTGGCATGCGTGAGAGTGGGAGGCTGTGCAAGAGGAAGGGCTGAGCCTTGTACTCACGCCTGCTACTTCCACGAAACACATAACCACGCGGACAAAACGGATTCCCGGGTGCACTAGATAGTCCCAGGGGAGTTGGAGAGTAGGCGCGCACCTCCTGCCAAATCACGGGAGCCGTAGTGGCACGCCTGCCAGTGAGAGGCTGTGCACTGTGAGGCACATGTGCTAAAGAAGGCGGTGAGTCTTGTACTCACGCCTGCCACTTCCACGAAACACATCACCACGCGGCTAAAATGGATTCCCGCGTGCACTAGATAGTCCCAGGGGAGTTGGGGGGTAGGCGCGCACCTCCTGCAAATCACGGGAGCCGTGGTGGCACGCCTCCGAGTGAGAGGCTGTGCACTATGAGGCACATGTCCTAAAGAAGGTGGTGAGCCTTGTACTCACGCCTGCCACTTCCACGAAACGCATGACAACGCCTCCAAAATGAAATCCCAGGTGCACTAGTCCCAGGGGAACCTCGGCAATAGACGGGCAACTCCGGAAAATCGCGGACGACGGAGTGGCATGCGTGAGAGTTGGAGGCTGTGCAAGAGGAAGGGCTGAGCCTTGTACTCACGCCTGCTACTTCCACGAAACACATCACCACGCGGCCAAAACGGATTCCCGGGTGCACAAGATAGTCCCAGAGGAGTTGGAGAGTAGGCGCGCACCTCCTGCCAGATCACGGGAGCCGTAGTGGCACGCCTGCCAGTGAGAGGCTGTGCACTGTAAGGCACATGTCCTAAAGAAGGCGGTGAGTCTTGTAGTCACGCCTGCCACCTCCACGAAACACATCACCACGCGGCTAAAATGGATTCCCGCGTGCACTAGATAGTCCCAGGAGAGTTGGGGGTTAGGCGCGCACCTCCTGAAAATCACGGGAGCCGTGGTGGCACGCCTCCGAGTGAGAGGCTGTGCACTATGAGGCACATGTGCTAAAGAAGGTGGTGAGCCTTGTACTCACGCCTGCCACTTCCACGAAACGCATCACAACGCCTCCAAAATGAAATCCCAGGTGCACTAGTCCCAGGGGAACCTCGGCAATAGACGGGCAACTCCGGAAAATCGCGGGCGACGAAGTGGCATGCGTGAGAGTGGGAGGCTGTGCAAAAGGAAGGGCTGAGCCTTGTACTCACGCCTGCTACTTCCACGAAACACATCACAACGCGGCCAAAACGGATTCCCGGGTGCACAAGATAGTCCCAGAGGAGTTGGAGAGTAGGCGCGCACCTCCTGCAAATCACGGGAGCCGTAGTGGCACGCCTCCGAGTGAGAGGCTGTGCACTATGAGGCACATGTCCTAAAGAAGGCGGTGAGCCTTGTACTCACGCCTGCCACTTCCACGAAACGCATGACAACGCCTCCAAAATGAAATCCCAGGTGCACTAGTCCCAGGGGAACCTCGGCAATAGACGGGCAACTCCGGAAAATCGCGGGCGACGGAGTGGCATGCGTGAGAGTGGGAGGCTGTGCAAGAGGAAGGGCTGAGCCTTGTACTCACGCCTGCTACTTCCACGAAACACATCACCACGCGGCCAAAACGGATTCCCGGGTGCACAAGATAGTCCCAGAGGAGTTGGAGAGTAGGCGCGCACCTCCTGCCAAATCACGGGAGCCGTAGTGGCACGCCTGCCAGTGAGAGGCTGTGCACTGTGAGGCACATGTCCTAAAGAAGGCGGTGAGCCTTGTACTCACGCCTGCCACTTCCACGAAACGCATGACAACGCCTCCAAAATGAAATCCCAGGTGCACTAGACCCAGGGAAACCTCGGCAATAGACGCGCACCTCCGGGAAATCACGGGCGACGGAGTGGCATGCGTGAGAGTGGGAGGCTGTGCAAGAGGAAGGGCTGAGCCTTGTACTCACGCCTGCTACTTCCACGAAACACATCACCACGCGGCCAAAACGGATTCCCGGGTGCACAAGATAATCCCAGAGGAGTTGGAGAGTAGGCGCGCACCTCCTGCCAAATCACGGGAGCCGTAGTGGAACGCCTGCCAGTGAGAGGCTGTGCACTGTAAGGCACATGTCCTAAAGAAGGCGGTGAGTCTTGTAGTCACGTCTGCCACTTCCACGAAACACATCACCACGCGGCTAAAATGGATTCCCGCGTGCACTAGATAGTCCCAGGGGAGTTGGGGGGTAGGCGCGCACCTCCTGCAAATCACGGGAGCCGTGGTGGCACGCCTCCGAGTGAGAGGCTGTGCACTATGAGGCACATGTGCTAAAGAAGGTGGTGAGCCTTGTACTCACGCCTGCCACTTCCACGAAACGCATGACAACGCCTCCAAAATGGAATCCCAGGTGCACTAGTCCCAGGGGAACCTCGGCAATAGACGGGCAACTCCGGAAAATTGCGGGCGACGGAGTGGCATGCGTGAGAGTGGGAGGCTGTGCAAGAGGAAGGGCTGAGCCTTGTACTCACGCCTGCTACTTCCACGAAACATATCACCACGCGGCCAAAACGGATTCCCGGGTGCACAAGATAGTCCCAGAGGAGTTGGAGAGTAGGCGCGCACCTCCTACCAAATCACGGGAGCCGTAGTGGCACGCCTGCCAGTGAGAGGCTGTGCACTATGAGGCACATGTCCTAAAGAAGGCGGTGAGCCTTGTACTCACGCCTGCCACTTCCACGAAACGCATGACAACGCCTCCAAAATGAAATCCCAGGTGCACTAGACCCAGGGGAACCTCGGCAATAGACGCGCAACTCCGGGAAATCACGGGCGACGGAGTGGCATGCGTGAGAGTGGGAGGCTGTGCAAGAGGAAGGGCTGAGCCTTGTACTCACGCCTGCTACTTCCACGAAACACATCACCACGCGGCCAAAACGGATTCCCGGGTGCACAAGATAGTCCCAGAGGAGTTGGAGAGTAGGCGCGCACCTCCTGACAAATCACGGGAGCCGTAGTGGCACGCCTGCCAGTGAGAGGCTTTGCACTGTGAGGCACATGTCCTAAAGAAGGCGGTGAGCCTTGTACTCACGCCTGCCACTTCCACGAAACGCATGACAACGCCTCCAAAATGAAATCCCAGGTGCACTAGACCCAGGGGAACCTCGGCAATAGACGCGCAACTCCGGGAAATCACGGGCGACGGAGTGGCATGCGTGAGAGTGGGAGGCTGTGCAAGAGGAAGGGCTGAGCCTTGTACTCACGCCTGCTACTTCCACGAAACACATCACCACGCGGCCAAAACGGATTCCCGGGTGCACAAGATAGTCCCAGAGGAGTTGGAGAGTAGGCGCGCACCTCCTGCCAAGTCACGGGAGCCGTGGTGGCACGCCTCCCAGTGAGAGGCTGTGCACTGTGAGGCACATGTCCTAAAGAAGGTGGTGAGCCTTGTACTCACGCCTGCCACTTCCACGAAACGCATGACAACGCCTCCAAAATGAAATCCCAGGTGCACTAGACCCAGGGGAACCTCGGCAATAGACGCGCAACTCCGGGAAATCACGGGCGACGGAGTGGCATGCGTGAGAGTGGGAGGCTGTGCAAGAGGAAGGGCTGAGCCTTGTACTCACGCCTGCTACTTCCACGAAACACATAACCACGCGGCCAAAACGGATTCCCGGGTGCACTAGATAGTCCCAGGGGAGTTGGAGAGTAGGCGCGCACCTCCTGCCAAATCACGGGAGCCGTAGTGGCACGCCTGCCAGTGAGAGGCTGTGCACTGTGAGGCACATGTGCTAAAGAAGGCGGTGAGTCTTGTACTCACGCCTGCCACTTCCACGAAACACATCACCACGCGGCTAAAATGGATTCCCGCGTGCACTAGATAGTCCCAGGGGAGTTGGGGGGTAGGCGCGCACCTCCTGCAAATCACGGGAGCCGTGGTGGCACGCCTCTGAGTGAGAGGCTGTGCACTATGAGGCACATGTGCTAAAGAAGGTGGTGAGCCTTGTACTCACGCCTGCCACTTCCACGAAACGCATGACAACGCCTCCAAAATGAAATCCCAGGTGCACTAGTCCCAGGGGAACCTCGGAAATAGACGGGCAACTCCGGGAAATCGCGGGCGACGGAGTGGCATGCGTGAGAGTGGGAGGCTGTGCAAGAGGAAGGGCTGAGCCTTGTACTCACGCCTGCTACTTCCACGAAACACATAACCACGCAGCCAAAACGGATTCCCGGGTGCACAAGATAGTCCCAGAGGAGTTGGAGAGTAGGCGCGCACCTCCTGCCAAATCACGGGAGCCGTAGTGGCACGCCTGCCAGTGAGAGGCTGTGCACTGTGAGGCACATGTCCTAAAGAAGGCGGTGAACCTTGTACTCACGCCTGCCACTTCCACGAAACACATCACCACGCGGCTAAAATGGATTCCCGCGTGCACTAGATAGTCCCAGGGGAGTTGGGGGGTAGGCGCGCACCTCCTGCAAGTCACGGGAGCCGTGGTGGCACGCCTCCGAGTGAGAGGCTGTGCACTATGAGGCACATGTGCTAAGGAAGGTGGTGAGCCTTGTACTCACGCCTGCCACTTCCACGAAACGCATGACAACGCCTCCAAAATGAAATCCCAGGTGCACTAGTCCCAGGGGAACCTCGGAAATAGACGGGCAACTCCGGGAAATCACGGGCGACGGAGTGGCATGCGTGAGAGTGGGAGGCTGTGCAAGAGGAAGGGCTGAGCCTTGTACTCACGCCTGCTACTTCCACGAAACACATCACCACGCGGCCAAAACGGATTCCCGGGTGCACAAGATAGTCCCAGAGGAGTTGGAGAGTAGGCGCGCACCTCCTACCAAATCACGGGAGCCGTAGTGGCACGCCTGCCAGTGAGAGGCTGTGCACTGTAAGAAACAGGTCCTAAAGAAGGCGGTGAGTCTTGTAGTCACGCCTGCCACTTCCACGAAACACATCACCACGCGGCTAAAATGGATTCCCGCGTGCACTAGATAGTCCCAGGGGAGTTGGGGGGTAGGCGCGCACCTCCTGCAAATCACGGGAGCCGTGGTGGCACGCCTCCGAGTGAGAGGCTGTGCACTATGAGGCACATGTGCTAAAGAAGGTGGTGAGCCTTGTACTCACGCCTGCCACTTCCACGAAACGCATCACAACGCCTCCAAAATGAAATCCCAGGTGCACTAGTCCCAGGGGAACCTCGGCAATAGACGGGCAACTCCGGAAAATCGCTGGCGACGGAGTGGCATGCGTGAGAGTCGGAGGCTGTGCAAGAGGAAGGGCTGAGCCTTGTACTCACGCCTGCTACTTCCACGAAACACATCACCACGCGGCCAAAACGGATTCCCGGGTGCACAAGATAGTCCCAGAGGAGTTGGAGAGTAGGCGCGCACCTCCTGCCAAATCACGGGAGCCGTAGTGGCACGCCTGCCAGTGAGAGGCTGTGCACTGTGAGGCACATGTCCTATAGAAGGCGGTGAGCCTTGTACTCACGCCTGCCACTTCCACGAAACGCATGACAACGCCTCCAAAATGAAATCCCAAGTGCATTAGACCCAGGGGAACCTCGGCAATAGACGCGCAACTCCGGGAAATCACGGGCGACGGAGTGGCATGCGTGAGAGTGGGAGGCTGTGCAAGAGGAAGGGCCGAGCCTTGTACTCACGCGTGCTACTTCCACGAAACACATCACCACGCGGCCAAAACGGATTCCCGGGTGCACTAGATAGTCCCAGGGGAGTTGGAGAGTAGGCGCGCACCTCCTGCCAAATCACGGGAGCCGTAGTGGCACGCCTGCCAGTGAGAGGCTGTGCACTGTGAGGCACATGTGCTAAAAAAGGCGGTGAGTCTTGTACTCACGCCTGCCACTTCCACGAAACACATCACCACGCGGCTAAAATGGATTCTCGCGTGCACTAGATAGTCCCAGGGGAGTTGGGGGGTAGGCGCGCACCTCCTGCAAATCACGGGAGCCGTGGTGGCACGCCTCCGAGTGAGAGGCTGTGCACTATGAGGCACATGTGCTAAAGAAGGTGGTGAGCCTTGTACTCACGCCTGCCACTTCCACGAAACGCATGACAACGCCTCCAAAATGAAATCCCAGGTGCACTAGTCCCAGGGGAACCTCGGCAATAGACGGGCAACTCCGGAAAATCGCGGGCGACGGAGTGGCATGCGTGAGAGTGGGAGGCTGTGCAAGAGGAAGGGCTGAGCCTTGTACTCACGCCTGCTACTTCCACGAAACACATCACCACGCGGCCAAAACGGATTCCCGGGTGCACAAGATAGTCCCAGAGGAGTTGGAGAGTAGGCGCGCACCTCCTGCCAAATCACGGGAGCCGTAGTGGCACGCCTGCCAGTGAGAGGCTGTGCACTGTAAGGCACATGTCCTAAAGAAGGCGGTGAGTCTTGTAGTCACGCCTGCCACTTTCACGAAACACATCACCACGCGGCTAAAATGGATTCCCGCGTGCACTAGATAGTCCCAAGGGAGTTGGGGGTTAGGCGCGCACCTCCTGCAAATCACGGGAGCCGTGGTGGCACGCCTCCGAGTGAGAGGCTGTGCACTATGAGGCACATGTGCTAAAGAAGGTGGTGAGCCTTGTACTCACGCCTGCCACTTCCACGAAACGCATCACAACGCCTCCAAAATGAAATCCCAGGTGCACTAGTCCCAGGGGAACCTCGGCAATAGACGGGCAACTCCGGATAATCGCGGGCGACGAAGTGGCATGCGTGAGAGTGGGAGGCTGTGCAAAAGGAAGGGCTGAGCCTTGTACTTACGCCTGCTACTTCCACGAAACACATCACCACGCGGCCAAAACGGATTCCCGGGTGCACAAGATAGTCCCAGGGGAGTTGGAGAGTAGGCGCGCACCTCCTGCAAATCACGGGAGCCGTAGTGGCACGCCTCCGAGTGAGAGGCTGTGCACTATGAGGCACATGTCCTAAAGAAGGCGGTGAGCCTTGTACTCACGCCTGCCACTTCCACGAAACGCATGACAACGCCTCCAAAATGAAATCCCAGGTGCACTAGTCCCAGGGGAACCTCGGCAATAGACGGGTAACTCCGGAAAATCGCGGGCGACGGAGTGGCATGCGTGAGAGTTGGAGGCTGTGCAAGGGGAAGGGCTGAGCCTTGTACTCACGCCTGCTACTTCCACGAAACACATCACCACGCGGCCAAAACGGATTCCCGGGTGCACAAGATAGTCCCAGATGAGTTGGAGAGTAGGCGCGCACCTCCTGCCAAATCACGGGAGCCGTAGTGGCACGCCTGCCAGTGAGAGGCTGTGCACTGTGAGGCACATGTCCTAAAGAAGGCGGTGAGCCTTGTACTCACGCCTGCCACTTCCACGAAACGCATGACAACGCCTCCAAAATGAAATCCCAGGTGCACTAGTCCCAGGGGAACCTCGGCAATAGACGCGCAACTCCGGGAAATAACGGGCGACGGAGTGGCATGCGTGAGAGTGGGAGGCTGTGCAAGAGGAAGGGCTGAGCCTTGTACTCACGCCTGCTACTTCCACGAAACACATCACCACGCGGCCAAAACGGATTCCCGGGTGCACAAGATAGTCCCAGAGGAGTTGGAGAGTAGGCGCGCACCTCCTGCAAATCACGGGAGCCGTAGTGGCACGCCTCCGAGTGAGAGGCTGTGCACTATGAGGCACATGTCCTAAAGAAGGCGGTGAGCCTTGTACTCACGCCTGCCACTTCCACGAAACGCATGACAACGCCTCCAAAATAAAATTCCAGGTGCACTAGTCCCAGGGGAACCTCGGCATTAGACGGGCAACTCCGGAAAATCGCGGGCGACGGAGTGGCATGCGTGAGAGTGGGAGGCTGTGCAAGAGGAAGGGCTGAGCCTTGTACTCACGCCTGCTACTTCCACGAAACACATCACCACGCGGCCAAAACGGATTCCCGGGTGCACAAGATAGTCCCAGAGGAGTTGGAGAGTAGGCGCGCACCTCCTGCCAAATCACGGGAGCCGTAGTGGCACGCCTGCCAGTGAGAGGCTGTGCACTGTGAGGCACATGTCCTAAAGAAGGCGGTGAGCCTTGTACTCACGCCTGCCACTTCCACGAAACGCATGACAACGCCTCCAAAATGAAATCCCAGGTGCACTAGACCCAGGGGAACCTCGGCAATAGACGCGCAACTCCGGGAAATCACGGGCGACGGAGTGGCATGCGTGAGAGTGGGAGGCTGTGCAAGAGGAAGGGCTGAGCCTTGTACTCACGCCTGCTACTTCCACGAAACACATAACCACGCGGCCAAAACGGATTCCCGGGTGCACTAGATAGTCCCAGGGGAGTTGGAGAGTAGGCGCGCACCTCCTGCCAAATCACGGGAGCCGTAGTGGCACGCCTGCCAGTGAGAGGCTGTGCACTGTGAGGCACATGTGCTAAAGAAGGCGGTGAGTCTTGTAGTCACGCCTGCCACTTCCACGAAACACATCACCACGCGGCTAAAATGGATTCCCGCGTGCACTAGATAGTCCCAGGGGAGTTGGGGGGTAGGCGCGCACCTCCTGCAAATCACGGGAGCCGTGGTGGTACGCCTCCGAGTGAGAGGCTGTGCACTATGAGGCACATGTGCTAAAGAAGGTGGTGAGCCTTGTACTCACGCCTGCCACTTCCACGAAACGCATGACAACGCCTCCAAAATGAAATCCCAGGTGCACTAGTCCCAGGGGAACCTCGGCAATAGACGGGCAACTCCGGAAAATCGCGGGCGACGGAGTGGCATGCGTGAGAGTGGGAGGCTGTGCAAGAGGATGGGCTGAGCCTTGTACTCACGCCTGCTACTTCCACGAAACACATCACCACGCGGTCAAAACGGATTCCCGGGTGCACAAGATAGTCCCAGAGGAGTTGGAGAGTAGGCGCGCACCTCCTACCAAATCACGGGAGCCGTAGTGGCACGCCTGCCAGTGAGAGGCTGTGCACTGTGAGGCACATGTCCTAAAGAAGGCGGTGAGCCTTGTACTCACGCCTGCCACTTCCACGAAACGCATGACAACGCCTCCAAAATGAGATCCCAGGTGCACTAGACCCAGGGGAGCCTCGGCAATAGACGCGCAACTCCGGGAAATCACGGGCGACGGAGTGGCATGCGTGAGAGTGGGAGGCTGTGCAAGAGGAAGGGCTGAGCCTTGTACTCACGCCTGCTACTTCCACGAAACACATCACCACGCGGCCAAAACGGATTCCCGGGTGCACAAGATAGTCCCAGAGGAGTTGGAGAGTAGGCGCGCACCTCCTGCCAAATCACGGGAGCCGTAGTGGCACGCCTGCCAGTGAGAGGCTGTGCACTGTGAGGCACATGTGCTAAAGAAGGCGGTGAGTCTTGTAGTCACGCCTGCCACTTCCACGAAACACATCACCACGCGGCTAAAATGGATTCCCGCGTGCACTAGATAGTCCCAGGGGAGTTGGGGGGTAGGCGCACACCTCCTGCAAATCACGGGAGCCGTGGTGGCACGCCTCCGAGTGAGAAGCTGTGCACTATGAGGCACATGTGCTAAAGAAGGTGGTGAGCCTTGTACTCACGCCTGCCACTTCCACGAAACGCATGACAACGCCTCCAAAATGAAATCCCAGGTGCACTAGTCCCAGGGGAACCTCGGCAATAGACGGGCAACTCCGGAAAATCGCGGGCGACGGAGTGGCATGCGTGAGAGTGGGAGGCTGTGCAAGAGGAAGGGCTCAGCCTTGTACTCACGCCTGCTACTTCCACGAAACACATAACCACGCGGCCAAAACGGATTCCCGGGTGAACAAGATAGTCCCAGAGGAGTTGGAGAGTAGGCGCGCACCTCCTGCAAATCACGGGAGCCGTAGTGGCACGCCTCCGAGTGAGAGGCTGTGCACTATGAGGCACATGTCCTAGAGAAGGCGGTGAGCCTTGTACTCACGCCTGCCACTTCCACGAAACGCATGACAACGCCTCCAAAATGAAATTCCAGGTGCACTATTCCCAGGGGAACCTCGGCAATAGACGGGCAACTCCGGAAAATCGCGGGCGACGGAGTGGCATGCGTGAGAGTGGGAGGCTGTGCAAGAGGAAGGGCTGAGCCTTGTACTCACGCCTGCTACTTCCACGAAACACATCACCACGCGACCAAAACGGATTCCCGGGTGCACAAGATAGTCCCAGAGGAGTTGGAGAGTAGGCGCGCACCTCCTGCCAAATCACGGGAGCCGTAGTTGCACGCCTGCCAGTGAGAGGCTGTGCACTGTGAGGCACATGTCCTAAAGAAGGCGGTGAGCCTTGTACTCACGCCTGCCACTTCCACGAAACGTATGACAACGCCTCCAAAATGAAATCCCAGGTGCACTAGACCCAGGGGAACCTCGGCAATAGACGGGCAACTCCGGAAAATCACGGGCGACGGAGTGGCATGCGTGAGAGTGGGAGGCTGTGCAAGAGGAACGGCTGAGCCTTGTACTCACGCCTGCTACTTCCACGGAACACATCACCACGCGGCCAAAACGGATTCCCGGGTGCACAAGATAGTCCCAGAGGAGTTGGAGAGTAGGCGCGCACCTCCTGCCAAATCACGGGAGCCGTAGTGGCACGCCTGCCAGTGAGAGGCTTTGCACTGTAAGGCACATGTCCTAAAGAAGGCGGTGAGTCTTGTAGTCACGCCTGCCACTTCCACGAAACACATCACCACGCGGCTAAAATGGATTCCCGCGTGCACTAGATAGTCCCAGGGGAGTTGGGGGGTAGGCGCGCACCTCCTGCAAATCACGGGAGCCGTTGTGGCACGCCTCCGAGTGAGAGGCTGTGCACTATGAGGCACATGTGCTAAAGAAGGTGGTGAGCCTTGTACTCACGCCTGCCACTTCCACGAAACGCATCACAACGCCTCCAAAATGAAATCCCAGGTGCACTAGTCCAGGGGAACCTCGGCAATAGACGGGCAACTCCGGAAAATCGCGGGCGACGAAGTGGCAAGCGTGAGAGTGGGAGGCTGTGCAAAAGGAAGGGCTGAGCCTTGTACTCACGCGTGCTACTTCCACGAAACACATCACCACGCGGCCAAAACGGATTTCCGGGTGCACAAGATAGTCCCAGAGGAGTTGGAGAGTAGGCGCGCACCTCCTGCAAATCACGGGAGCCGTAGTGGCACGCCTCCGAGTGAGAGGCTGTGCACTATGAGGCACATGTCCTAAAGAAGGCGGTGAGCCTTGTACTCACGCCTTCCACTTCCACGAAACGCATGACAACGCCTCCAAAATGAAATCCCAGGTGCACTAGTCCCAGGGGAACCTTGGCAATAGACGGGCAACTCCGGAAAATCGCGGGCGACGGAGTGGCATGCGTGAGAGTGGGAGGCTGTGCACTGTGAGGCACATGTCCCAAAGAAGGCGGTGAGCCTTGTACTCACGCCTGCCACTTCCACGAAACGCATGACAACGCCTCCAAAATGAAATCCCAGGTGCACTAGACCCAGGGGAACCTCGGCAATAGACGCGCAACTCCGGGAAATAACGGGCGACGGAGTGGCATGCGTGAGAGTGGGAGGCTGTGCAAGAGGAAGGGCTGAGCCTTGTACTCACGCGTGCTACTTCAACGAAACACATCACCACGCGGCCAAAACGGATTTCCGGGTGCACAATATAGTCCCAGAGGAGTTGGAGAGTAGGCGCGCACCTCCTGCAAATCACGGGAGCCGTAGTGGCACGCCTCCGAGTGAGAGGCTGTGCACTATGAGGCACATGTCCTAAAGAAGGCGGTGAGCCTTGTACTCACGCCTGCCACTTCCACGAAACGCATGACAACGCCTCCAAAATGAAATCCCAGGTGCACTAGTCCCAGGGGAACCTTGGCAATAGACGGGCAACTCCGGAAAATCGCGGGCGACGGAGTGGCATGCGTGAGAGTGGGAGGCTGTGCAAGAGGAAGGGCTGAGCCTTGTACTCACGCCTGCTACTTCCACGAAACACATCACCACGCGACCAAAACGGATTCCCGGGTGCACAAGATAGTCCCAGAGGAGTTGGAGAGTAGGCGCGCACCTCCTGCCAAATCACGGGAGCCGTAGTTGCACGCCTGCCAGTGAGAGGCTGTGCACTGTGAGGCACATGTCCTAAAGAAGGCGGTGAGCCTTGTACTCACGCCTGCCACTTCCACGAAACGTATGACAACGCCTCCAAAATGAAATCCCAGGTGCACTAGACCCAGGGGAACCTCGGCAATAGACGGGCAACTCCGGGAAATCACGGGCGACGGAGTGGCATGCGTGAGAGTGGGAGGCTGTGCAAGAGGAAGGGCTGAGCCTTGTACTCACGCCTGCTACTTTCACGGAACACATCACCACGCGGCCAAAACGGATTCCCGGGTGCACAAGATAGTCCCAGAGGAGTTGGAGAGTAGGCGCGCACCTCCTGCCAAATCACGGGAGCCGTAGTGGCACGCCTCCCAGTGAGAGGCTGTGCACTGCATGGCACATGTCCTAAAGAAGGCGGTAAATCTTGTAGTCACGCCTGCCACTTCCACGAAACACATCACCACGCGGCTAAAATGGATTCCCGCGTGCACTAGATAGTCCCAGGGGAGTTGGGGGGTAGGCGCACACCTCCTGCAAATCACGGGAGCCGTGGTGGCACGCCTCCGAGTGAGAGGCTGTGCACTATGAGGCACATGTGCTAAAGAAGGTGGTGAGCCTTGTACTCACGCCTGCCACTTCCACGAAACGCATGACAACGCCTCCAAAATGAAATCCCAGGTGCACTAGTCCCAGGGGAACCTCGGCAATAGACGGGCAACTCCGGAAAATCGCGGGCGACGAAGTGGCATGCGTGAGAGTGGGAGGCTGTGCAAAAGGAAGGGCTTAGCCTTGTACTCACGAGTGCTACTTCCACGAAACAGATCACCACGCGGGCAAAACGGATTCCCGGGTGCACAAGATAGTCCCAGAGGAGTTGGAGAGTAGGCGCGCACCTCCTGGAAATCACGGGAGCCGTAGTGGCACGCCTCCGAGTGAGAGGCTGTGCACTATGAGGCACATGTCCTAAAGAAGGCGGTGAGCCTTGTACTCACGCCTGCCACTTCCACGAAACGCATGACAACGCCTCCAAAATGAAATCCCAGGTGCACTAGTCCCAGGGGAACCTCGGCAATAGACGGGCAACTCCGGAAAATTGCGGGCGACGGAGTGGCATGCGTGAGATTGGGAGGCTGTGCAAGAGGAAGGGCTGAGCCTTGTACTCACGCCTGCTACTTCCACGAAACACATCACCACGCGGCCAAAACGGATTCCGGGTGCACAAGATAGTCCCAGAGGAGTTGGAGAGTAGGCGCGCACCTCCTGCCAAATCACGGGAGCCGTAGTGGCACGCCTGCCAGTGAGAGGCTGTGCACTGTGAGGCACATGTCCTAAAGAAGGCGGTGAGCCTTGTACTCACGCCTGCCACTTCCACGAAACGCATGACAACGCCTCCAAAATGAAATCCCAGGTGCACTAGACCCAGGGGAACCTCGGCAATAGACGCGCAACTCCGGGAAATCACGGGCGACGGAGTGGCATGCGTGAGAGTGGGAGGCTGTGCAAGAGGAAGGGCTGAGCCTTGTACTCACGCCTGCTACTTCCACGAAACACATAACCACGCGGCCAAAACGGATTCCCGGGTGCACTAGATAGTCCCAGGGGAGTTGGAGAGTAGGCGCGCACCTCCTACCAAATCACGGGAGCCGTAGTGGCACGCCTGCCAGTGAGAGGCTGTACACTGTGAGGCACATGTGCTAAAGAAGGCGGTGAGTCTTGTACTCACGCCTGCCACTTCCACGAAACACATCACCACGCGGCTAAAATGGATTCCCGCGTGCACTAGATAGTCCCAGGGGAGTTGGGGGGTAGGCGCGCACCTCCTGCAAGTCACGGGAGCCGTGGTGGCACGCCTCCGAGTGAGAGGCTGTGCACTATGAGGCACATGTGCTAAGGAAGGTGGTGAGCCTATTACTCACGCCTGCCACTTCCACGAAACGCATGACAACGCCTCCAAAATGAAATCCCAGGTGCACTAGTCCCAGGGGAACCTCGGAAATAGACGGGCAACTCCGGGAAATCACGGGCGACGGAGTGGCATGCGTGAGAGTGGGAGGCTGTGCAAGAGGAAGGGCTGAGTCTTGTACTCACGCCTGCTACTTCCACGAAACACATCACCACGCGGCCAAAACGGATTCCCGGGTGCACAAGATAGTCCCAGAGGAGTTGGAGAGTAGGTGCGCACCTCCTGCCAAATCACGGGAGCCGTAGTGGCACGCCTGCCAGTGAGAAGCTGTGCACTGTAAGGCACATGTCCTAAAGAAGGCGGTGAGTCTTGTAGTCACGCCTGCCACTTCCACGAAACACATCACCACGCGGCTAAAATGGATTCCCGCGTGCACTAGATAGTCCCAGGGGAGTTGGGGGGTAGGCGCGCACCTCCTGCAAATCACGGGAGCCGTGGTGGCACGCCTCCGAGTGAGAGGCTGTGCACTATGAGGCACATGTGCTAAAGAAGGTGGTGAGCCTTGTACTCACGCCTGCCACTTCCACGAAACGCATGACAACGCCTCCAAAATGAAATCCCAGGTGCACTAGTCCCAGGGGAACCTTGGCAATAGACGGGCAACTCCGGAAAATCGCGGGCGACGGAGTGGCATGCGTGAGAGTGGGAGGCTGTGCAAGAGGAAGGGCTGAGCCTTGTACTCACGCCTGCTACTTCCACGAAACACATCACCACGCGACCAAAACGGATTCCGGGGTGCACAAGATAGTCCCAGAGGAGTTGGAGAGTAGGCGCGCACCTCCTGCCAAATCACGGGAGCCGTAGTTGCACGCCTGCCAGTGAGAGGCTGTGCACTGTGAGGCACATGTCCTAAAGAAGGCGGTGAGCCTTGTACTCACGCCTGCCACTTCCACGAAACGTATGACAACGCCTCCAAAATGAAATCCCAGGTGCACTAGACCCAGGGGAACCTCGGCAATAGACGAAAAACTCCGGGAAATCACGGGCGACGGAGTGGCATGCGTGAGAGTGGGAGGCTGTGCAAGAGGAAGGGCTGAGCCTTGTACTCACGCCTGCTACTTCCACGGAACACATCACCACGCGGCCAAAACGGATTCCCGGGTGCACAAGATAGTCCCAGAGGAGTTGGAGAGTAGGCGCGCACCTCCTGCCAAATCACGGGAGCCGTAGTGGCACGCCTCCCAGTGAGAGGCTGTGCACTGTATGGCACATGTCCTAAAGAAGGCGGTGAGTCTTGTAGTCACGCCTGCCACTTCCACGAAACACATCACCACGCGGCTAAAATGGATTCCCGCGTGCACTAGATAGTCCCAGGGGAGTTGGGGGGTAGGCGCACACCTCCTGCAAATCATGGGAGCCGTGGTGGCACGCCTCCGAGTGAGAGGCTGTGCACTATGAGGCACATGTGCTAAAGAAGGTGGTGAGCCTTGTACTCACGCCTGCCACTTCCACGAAACGCATGACAACGCCTCCAAAATGAAATCCCAGGTGCACTAGTCCCAGGGGAACCTCGGCAATAGACGGGCAACTCCGGAAAATCGCGGGCGACGAAGTGGCATGCGTGAGAGTGGGAGGCTGTGCAAAAGGAAGGGCTTAGCCTTGTACTCACGCGTGCTACTTCCACGAAACAGATCACCACGCGGGCAAAACGGATTCCCGGGTGCACAAGATAGTCCCAGAGGAGTTGGAGAGTAGGCGCGCACCTCCTGGAAATCACGGGAGCCGTAGTGGCACGCCTTCGAGTGAGAGGCTGTGCACTATGAGGCACATGTCCTAAAGAAGGCGGTGAGCCTTGTACTCACGCCTGCCACTTCCACGAAACGCATGACAACGCCTCCAAAATGAAATCCCAGGTGCACTAGACCCAGGGGAACCTCGGCAATAGACGCGCAACTCCGGGAAATCACGGGCGACGGAGTGGCATGCGTGAGAGTGGGAGGCTGTGCAAGAGGAAGGGCTGAGCCTTGTACTCACGCCTGCTACTTCCACGAAACACATAACCACGCGGCCAAAACGGATTCCCGGGTGCACTAGATAGTCCCAGGGGAGTTGGAGAGTAGGCGCGCACCTCCTACCAAATCACGGGAGCCGTAGTGGCACGCCTGCCAGTGAGAGGCTGTGCACTGTGAGGCACATGTGCTAAAGAAGGCGGTGAGTCTTGTACTCACGCCTGCCACTTCCACGAAACACATCACCACGCGGCTAAAATGGATTCCCGCGTGCACTAGATAGTCCCAGGGGAGTTGGGGGGTAGGCGCGCACCTCCTGCAAGTCACGGGAGCCGTGGTGGCACGCCTCCGAGTGAGAGGCTGTGCACTATGAGGCACATGTGCTAAGGAAGGTGGTGAGCCTTGTACTCACGCCTGCCACTTCCACGAAACGCATGACAACGCCTCCAAAATGAAATCCCAGGTGCACTAGTCCCAGGGGAACCTCGGAAATAGACGGGCAACTCCGGGAAATCACGGGCGACGGAGTGGCATGCGTGAGAGTGGGAGGCTGTGCAAGAGGAAGGGCTGAGTCTTGTACTCACGCCTGCTACTTCCACGAAACACATCACCACGCGGCCAAAACGGATTCCCGGGTGCACAAGATAGTCCCAGAGGAGTTGGAGAGTAGGCGCGCACCTCCTGCCAAATCACGGGAGCCGTAGTGGCACGCCTGCCAGTGAGAAGCTGTGCACTGTAAGGCACATGTCCTAAAGAAGGCGGTGAGTCTTGTAGTCACGCCTGCCACTTCCACGAAACACATCACCACGCGGCTAAAATGGATTCCCGCGTGCACTAGATAGTCCCAGGGGAGTTGGGGGGTAGGCGCGCACCTCCTGCAAATCACGGGAGCCGTGGTGGCACGCCTCCGAGTGAGAGGCTGTGCACTATGAGGCACATGTGCTAAAGAAGGTGGTGAGCCTTGTACTCACGCCTGCCACTTCCACGAAACGCATCACAACGCCTCCAAAATGAAATCCCAGGTGCACTAGTCCCAGGGGAACCTCGGCAATAGACGGGCAACTCCGGAAAATCGCGGGCGACCGAGTGGCATGCGTGAGAGTGGGAGGCTGTGCAAGAGGAAGGGCTGAGCCTTGTACTCACGCCTGCTACTTCCACGAAACACATCACCACGCGGCCAAAACGGATTCCCGGGTGCACAAGATAGTCTCAGAGGAGTTGGAGAGTAGGCGCGCACCTCCTGCAAATCACGGGAGCCGTAGTGGCACGCCTCCGAGTGAGAGGCTGTGCACTATGAGGCACATGTCCTAAAGAAGGCGGTGAGCCTTGTACTCACGCCTGCCACTTCCACGAAACGCATGACAACGCCTCCAAAATGAAATCCCAGGTGCACTAGTCCCAGGGGAACCTCCGCAATAGACGGGCGACTCCGGAAAATCGCGGGCGACGGAGTGGCATGCGTGAGAGTGGGAGGCTGTGCAAGAGGAAGGGCTGAGCCTTGTACTCACGCCTGCTACTTCCACGAAACACATCACCACGCGACCAAAACGGATTCCCGGGTGCACAAGATAGTCCCAGAGGAGTTGGAGAGTAGGCGCGCACCTCCTGCCAAATCACGGGAGCCGTAGTGGCACGCCTGCCAGTGAGAGGCTGTGCACTGTGAGGCACATGTCCTAAAGAAGGCGGTGAGCCTTGTACTCACGCCTGCCACTTCCACGAAACGCATGACAACGCCTCCAAAATGAAATCCCAGGTGCACTAGACCCAGGGGAACCTCGGCAATAGACGCGCAACTCCGGGAAATCACGGGCGACGGAGTGGCATGCGTGAGAGTGGGAGGCTCTGCAAGAGGAAGGGCTGAGCCTTGTACTCACGCGTGCTACTTCCACGAAACACATCACCACGCGGCCAAAACGGATTTCTGGGTGCAAGGGATAGTCCCAGAGGAGTTGGAGAGTAGGCGCGCACCTCCTGCAAATCACGGGAGCCGTGGTGGCACGCCTCCGAGTGAGAGGCTGTGCACTATGAGGCACATGTCCTAAAGAAGGCGGTGAGCCTTGTACTCACGCCTGCCACTTCAACGAAACGCATGATAACGCCTCCAAAATGAAATCCCAGGTGCACTAGTCCCAGGGAAACCTCGGCAATAGACGGGCAACTCCGGAAAATCGCGGGCGACGGAGTGGCATGCGTGAGAGTGGGAGGCTGTGCAAGAGGAAGGGCTGAGCCTTGTACTCACGCCTGCTACTTCCACGAAACACATCACCACGCGGCCAAAACGGATTCCCGGGTGTTCAAGATAGTCCCAGAGGAGTTGGAGAGTAGGCGCGCACCTCCTGCGAAATCACGGGAGCCGTAGTGGCACGCCTTCCAGTGAGAGGCTGTGCACTGTGAGGCACATGTCCTAAAGAGGGCGGTGAGCCTTGTACTCACGCCTGCCACTTCCACGAAACGCATGACAACGCCTCCAAAATGAAATCCCAGGTGCACTAGACCCAGGGAAACCTCGGCAATAGACGCGCACCTCCGGGAAATCACGGGTGAAGGAGTGGCATGCGTGAGAGTGGGAGGCTGTGCAAGAGGAAGGGCTGAGCCTTGTACTCACGCCTGCTACTTCCACGAAACACATCACCACGCGGCCAAAACGGATTCCCGGGTGCACAAGATAGTTCCAGAGGAGTTGGAGAGTAGGCGCGCACCTCCTGCCAAATCACGGGAGCCGTAGTGGCACGCCTGCCAGTGAGAGGCTGTGCACTGTAAGGCACATGTCCTAAAGAAGGCGGTGAGTCTTGTAGTCACGCCTGCCACTTCCACGAAACACATCACCACGCGGCTAAAATGGATTCCCGCGTGCACTAGATAGTCCCAGGGGAGTTGGGGGGTAGGCGCGCACCTCCTGCAAATCACGGGAGCCGTGGTGGCACGCCTCCGAGTGAGAGGCTGTGCACTATGAGGCACATGTGCTAAAGAAGGTGGTGAGCCTTGTACTCACGCCTGCCACTTCCACGAAACGCATGACAACGCCTCCAAAATGAGATCCCAGGTGCACTAGTCCCAGGGGAACCTCGGCAATAGACGGGCAACTCCGGAAAATCGCGGGCGACGGAGTGGCATGCGTGAGAGTGGGAGGCTGTGCAAGAGGAAGGGCTGAGCCTTGTACTCACGCCTGCTACTTCCACGAAACACATCACCACGCGGCCAAAACGGATTCCCGGGTGCAAAAGATAGTCCCAGAGGAGTTGGAGAGTAGGCGCGCACCTCCTACCAAATCACGGGAGCCGTAGTGGCACGCCTGCCAGTGAGAGGCTGTGCACTGTGAGGCACATGTCCTAAAGAAGGCGGTGAGCCTTGTACTCACGCCTGCGACTTCCACGAAACGCATGACAACGCCTCCAAAATGAAATCCCAGGTGCACTAGACCCAGGGGAGCCTCGGCAATAGACGCGCAACTCCGGGAAATCACGGGCGACGGAGTGGCATGCGTGAGAGTCGGAGGCTGTGCAAGAGGAAGGGCTGAGCCTTGTACTCACGCCTGCTACTTCCACGAAACACATCACCACGCGGCCAAAACGGATTCCCGGGTGCACAAGATAGTCCCAGAGGAGTTGTAGAGTAGGCGCGCACCTCCTGCCAAATCACGGGAGCCGTAGTGGCACGCCTGCCAGTGAGAGGCTGTGCACTGTGAGGCACATGTGCTAAAGAAGGCGGTGAGTCTTGTAGTCACGCCTGCCACTTCCACGAAACACATCACCACGCGGCTAAAATGGATTCCCGCGTGCACTAGATAGTCCCAGGGGAGTTGGGGGGTAGGCGCGCACCTCCTGCAAATCACGGGAGCCGTGGTGGCACGCCTCCGAGTGAGAGGCTGTGCACTATGAGGCACATGTGCTAAAGAAGGTGGTGAGCCTTGTACTCACGCCTGCCACTTCCACGAAACGCATGACAACGCCTCCAAAATGAAATCCCGGGTGCACTAGTCCCAGGGGAACCTCGGCAATAGACGGGCAACTCCGGAAAATCGCGGGCGACGGAGTGGCATGCGTGAGAGTGGGAGGCTGTGCAAGAGGAAGGGCTGAGCCTTGTACTCACGCCTGCTACTTCCACGAAACACATCACCACGCGGCCAAAACGGATTCCCGGGTGCACAAGATAGTCCCAGAGGAGTTGGAGAGTAGGCGCGCACCTCCTGCAAATCACGGGAGCCGTAGTGGCACGCCTCCGAGTGAGAGGCTGTGCACTATGAGGCACATGTCCTAAAGAAGGCGGTGAGCCTTGTACTCACGCCTGCCACTTCCACGAAACGCATGACAACGCCTCCAAAATGAAATCCCAGGTGCACTAGTCCCAGGGGAACCTCGGCAATAGACGGGCAACTCTGGAAAATCGCGGGCGACGGAGTGGCATGCGTGAGAGTGGGAGGCTGTGCAAGAGGAAGAGCTGAGCCTTGTACTCACGCCTGCTACTTCCACGAAACACATCACCACGCGGCCAACACGGATTCCCGGGTGCACAAGATAGTCCCAGAGGAGTTGGAGAGTAGGCGCGCACCTCCTGCAAATCACGGGAGCCGTAGTGGCACACCTCCGAGTGAGAGGCTGTGCACTATGAGGGACATGTCATAAAGAAGGCGGTGAGCCTTGTACTCACGCCTGCCACTTCCACGAAACGCATGACAACGCCTCCAAAATGAAATTCTAGGTGCACTAGTCCCAGGGGAACCTCGGCAATAGACGGGCAACTCCGGAAAATCGCAAGCGACGGAGTGGCATGCGTGAGAGTGGGAGGCTTTGCAAGAGGAAGGGCTGAGCCTTGTACTCACGCCTGCTACTTCCACGTAACACATCACCACGCGACCAAAACGGATTCCCGGGTGCACAAGATAGTCCCAGAGGAGTTGGAGAGTAGACGCGCACCTCCTGCCAAATCACGGGAGCCGTAGTGGCACGCCTCCGAGTGAGAGGCTGTGCACTGTGAGGCACATGTGCTAAAGAAGGTGGTGAGCCTTGTACTCACGCCTGCCACTTTCACCAAACGCATCACAACGCCTCCAAAATGAAATCCCAGGTGCACTAGTCCCAGGGGAACCTCGGCAATAGACGGGCAACTCCGGAAAATCGCGGGCGACGAAGTGGCATGCGTGAGAGTGGGAGACTGTGCAAAAGGAAGGGCTGAGCCTTGTACTCACGCGTGCTACTTCCACGAAACACATCACCACGCGGCCAAAACGGATTCCCGGGTGCACAAGATAGTCCCAGAGGAGTTGGAGAGTAGGCGCGCAACTCCTGCAAATCACGGGAGCCGTAGTGGCACGCCTCCGAGTGAGAGGCTGTGCACTATGAAGCACATGTCCTAAAGAAGGCGGTGAGCCTTGTACTCACGCCTTCCACTTCCAAGAAACGCATGACAACGTCTCCAAAATGAAATCCCAGGTGCACTAGTCCCAGGGGAACCTCGGCAATAGACGGGCAACTCCGGAAAATCGCGGGCGACGGAGTGGCATGCGTGAGAGTGGGAGGCTGTGCACTGTGAGGCACATGTCCTAAAGAAGGCGGTGAGCCTTGTACTCACGCCTGTCACTTCCACGAAACGCATGACAACGCCTTCAAAATGAAATCCCAGGTGCACTAGACCCAGGGGAACCTCGGCAATAGACGCGCAACTCCGGGAAATAACGGGCGACGGATTGGCATGCGTGAGAGTGGGAGGCTGTGCAAGAGGAAGGGCTGACTCTTGTACTCACGCGTGCTACTTCCACGAAACACATCACCACGCGGCCAAAACGGATTCCCGGGTGCACAAGATAGTCCCAGAGGAGTTGGAGAGTAGGCGCGCACCTCCTGCAAATCACGGGAGCCGTAGTGGCACGTCTCCGAGTGAGAGGCTGTGCACTATGAGGCACATGTCCTAAAGAAGGCGGTGAGCCTTGTACTCACGCCTGCCACTTCCACGAAACGCATGACAACGCCTCCAAAATGAAATCCCAGGTGCACTAGTCCCAGGGGAACCTCGGCAATAGACGGGCAACTCCGGAAAATCGCGGGCGACGGAGTGGCATGCGTGAGAGTGGGAGGCTGTGCAAGAGGAAGGGCTGAGCCTTGTACTCACGCCTGCTACTTCCACGAAACACATCACCACGCGGCCAAAACGGATTCCCGGGTGCACAAAAAAGTCCCAGAGGAGTTGGAGAGTAGGCGCGCACCTCCTGCCAAATCACGGGAGCCGTAGTGGCACGCCTGCCAGTGAGAGGCTGTGCACTGTAAGGCACATGTCCTAAAGAAAGCGGTGAGTCTTGTAGTCACGCCTGCCACTTCCACGAAACACATCACCACGCGGCTAAAATGGATTCCCGCGTGCACTAGATAGTCCCAGGGGAGTTGGGGGGTAGGCGCGCACCTCCTGCAAATAACGGGAGCCGTGGTGGCACGCCTCCGAGTGAGAGGCTGTGCACTATGAGGCACATGTGCTAAAGAAGGTGGTGAGCCTTGTACTCACGCCTGCCACTTCCACGAAACGCATGACAACGCCTCCAAAATGAAATCCCAGGTGCACTAGTCCCAGGGGAACCTCGGCAATAGACGGGCAACTCCGGAAAATCGCGGGCGACGGAGTGGCATGCGTGAGAGTGGGAGGCTGTGCAAGAGGAAGGGCTGAGCCTTGTACTCACGCCTGCTACTTCCACGAAACACATTACCACAAGGCCAAAACGGATTCCCGGGTGCAAAAGATAGTCCCAGAGGAGTTGGAGAGTAGGCGCGCACCTCCTACCAAATCACGGGAGCCGTAGTGGCACGCCTGCCAGTGAGAGGCTGTGCACTGTGAGGCACATGTCCTAAAGAAGGCGGTGAGCCTTGTACTCACGCCTGCCACTTCCACGAAACGCATGACAACGCCTCCAAAATGAAATCCCAGGTGCACTAGTCCCAGGGGAACCTCGGCAATAGACGGGCAACTCCGGAAAATCGCGGGCGACGGAGTGGCATGCGTGAGAGTGGGAGGCTGTGCAAGCGGAAGGGCTGAGCCTTGTACTCACGCCTGCTACTTCCACGAAACACATCACCACGCGGCCAAAACGGATTCCCGGGTGCACAAGATAGTCCCAGAGGAGTTGGAGAGTAGGCGCGCACCTCCTGCCAAATCACGGGAGCCGTAGTGGCACGCCTGCCAGTGAGAGGCTGTGCACTGTGAGGCACATGTCCTAAAGAAGGCGGTGAGCCTTGTACTCACGCCTGCCACTTCCACGAAACGCATCACAACGCCTCCAAAATGAAATCCCAGGTGCACTAGACCCAGGGGAACCTCGGCAATAGACGCGCAACTCCGGGAAATCACGGGCGACGGAGTGGCATGCGTGAGAGTGGGAGGCTGTGCAAGAAGAAGGGCTGAGCCTTGTACTCACGCCTGCTACTTCCACGAAACACATAACCACGCGGCCAAAACGGATTCCCGGGTGCACTAGATAGTCCCAGGGGAGTTGAAGAGTAGGCGCGCACCTCCTGCCAAATTACGGGAGCCGTAGTGGCACGCCTGCCAGTGAGAGGCTGTGCACTGTGAGGCACATGTGCTAAAGAAGGCGGTGAGTCTAGTACTTACGCCTGCCACTTCCACGAAACACATCACCACGCGGCTAAAATGGATTCCCGCGTGCACTAGATAGTCCCAGGGGAGTTGGGGGGTAGGCGCGCACCTCCTGCAAGTCACGGGAGCCGTGGTGGCACGCCTCCGAGTGAGAGGCTGTGCACTATGAGGCACATGTGCTAAGGAAGGTGGTGAGCCTTGTACTCACGCCTGCCACTTCCACGAAACGCATGACAACGCCTCCAAAATGAAATCCCAGGTGCACTAGTCCCAGGGGAACCTCGGAAATAGACGGGCAACTCCGGGAAATCACGGGCGACGGAGTGGCATGCGTGAGAGTGGGAGGCTGTGCAAGAGGAAGGGCTGAGCCTTGTACTCACGCCTGCTACTTCCACGAAACACATCACCACGCGGCCAAAACGGATTCCCGGGTGCACAAGATAGTCCCAGAGGAGTTGGAGAGTAGGCGCGCACCTCCTGCCAAATCACGGGAGCCGTAGTGGCACGCCTGCCAGTGAGAGGCTGTGCACTGTAAGGCACATGTCCTAAAGAAGGCGGTGAGTCTTGTAGTCACGCCTGCCACTTCCACGAAACACATCACCACGCGGCTAAAATGGATTCCCGCGTGCACTAGATAGTCCCAGGGGAGTTGGGGGGTAGGCGCGCACCTCTTGCAAATCACGGGAGCCGTGGTGGCACGCCTCCGAGTGAGAGGCTGTGCACTATGAGGCACATGTGCTAAAGAAGGTGGTGAGCCTTGTACTCACGCCTGCCACTTCCACGAAACGCATGATAACGCCTCCAAAATGAAATCCCAGGTGCACTGGTCCCAGGGGAACCTCGGCAATAGACGGGCAACTCCGGAAAATCGCGGGCGACGGAGTGGCATGCGTGAGAGTGGGAGGCTGTGCAAGAGGAAGGGCTGAGCCTTTTACTCACGCCTGCTACTTCCACGAAACACATCACCACGCGGCCAAAACGGATTCCCGGGTGCACAAGATAGTCCCAGAGGAGTTGGAGAGTAGGCGCGCACCTCCTGCAAATCACGGGAGCCGTAGTGGCACGCCTGCCAGTGAGAGGCTGTGCACTGTGAGGCACATGTCCTAAAGAAGGCGGTGAGCCTTGTACTCACGCCTGCCACTTCCACGAAACGCATGACAACGCCTCCAAAATGAAATCCCAGGTGCACTAGACCCAGGGGAACCTCGGCAATAGACGCACAACTCCGGCAATTCACGGGCGACGGAGTGGCATGCGTGAGAGTGGGAGGCTGTGCAAGAGGAAGGGCTGAGCCTTGTACTCACGCCTGCTACTTCCACGAAACACATCACCACGCGGCCAAAACGGATTCCCGGGTGCACAAGATAGTCCCAGAGGAGTTGGAGAGTAGGAGCGCACCTCCTGCCAAATCACGGGAGCCGTAGTTGCACGCCTGCCAGTGAGAGGCTGTGCACTGTGAGGCACATGTCCTAAAGAAGGCGGTGAGCCTTGTACTCACGCCTGCCACTTCCACGAAACGCATGACAACGCCTCCAAAATGAAATCCCAGGTGTACTAGACCCAGGGGAACCTCGGCAATAGGCGCGCAACTCCGGGAAATCGCGGGCGACGGAGTGGCATGCGTGAGAGTGGGAGGCTGTGCAAGAGGAAGGGCTGAGCCTTGTACTCACGCCTGCTACTTCCACGAAACACATCACCACGCGGCCAAAACGGATTCCCGGGTGCACAAGATAGTCCCAGAGGAGTTGGAGAGTAGGCGCGCACCTCCTGCCAAATCACGGGAGCCGTAGTGGCACGCCTCCCAGTGAGAGGCTGTGCACTGTAAGGCACATGTCCTAAAGAAGGCGGTGAGTCTTGTAGTCACGCCTGCTACTTCCACGAAACACATCACCACGCGGCTAAAATGGATTCCCGCGTGCACTAGATAGTCCCAGGGGAGTTGGGGGGTAGGCGCGCACCTCCTGCAAGTCACGGGAGCCGTGGTGGCACGCCTCCGAGTGAGAGGCTGTGCACTATGAGGCACATGTGCTAAAGAAGGTGGTGAGCCTTGTACTCACGCCTGCCACTTCCACGAAACGCATGACAACGCCTCCAAAATGAAATCCCAGGTGCACTAGTCCCAGGGGAACCTCGGCAATAGACGGGCAACTCCGGAAAATCGCAGGCGACGGAGTGGCATGCGTGAGAGTGGGAGGCTGTGCAAGAGGAAGGGCTGAACCTTGTACTCACGCCTGCTACTTCCACGAAACACATCACCACGCGGCTAAAATAGATTCCCGCGTGCACTAGCTAGTCCCAGGGGAGCTGTGGGGTAGGCGCGCACCTCCTGCAAGTCACGGGAGCCGTGGTGACACGCCTGCGAGTGAGAGGCTGTGCACTATGAGGCACATGTGCTAAAGAAGACGGTGAGCCTTGTACTCACGCCTGCCACTTCCACGAAATGCATGACAACGCCAGCAAAAATAAAATCCCCGGTGCACTAGACCCAGGGGAACCTCGGCAATAGACGCGCAACTCCGGGAAATCACGGGCGACGGAGTGGCATGCGTGAGAGTGAATGGCTGTGCAAGAGGAAGGGGTGAGCCTTGTACTCACGCCTGCTACTTCCACGAAACACATCACCACGCGGCCAAAACGGATTCCCGGGTGCACTAGATAGTCCCAGGGGAGTTGGAGAGTAGGCGCGCACCTCCTGCCAAATCACGGGAGCCGTGGTGGCACGCCTGCGAGTGAGAGGCTGTGCACTGTGAGGCACATGTGCTAAAGAAGGCGGTGAGTCTTGCACTTACTCCTGCTACTTCCACCAAACACATCACAACGCGGCCAAAATGGGTTCTCGGGTGCACTAGATAGTCCCAGGGGAGTCGGGTAGTAGGCGCGCACCTCCTGCAAATCACGGGCGTCGGAGTGGCACGTGTGAGAGTGGGAGGCTCTCCAAAAGAAGGGGGTGAGCCTTGAACTCACGCCTGCCACTTCCACGAAACACATCACCACGCGGCTGAAATGGATTCCCGCGTGCACTCGATAGTCCCAGGGGAGTTGGGGGGTAGGCGCGCACCTCCTGCAAGTCACGGGAGCCGTGCTGGCACGCCTGCGAGTGAGAGACTTTGCACTATGAGGCACATGTGCTAAAGAAGGCGGTGAGCCTTGTACTCACGCCTGCCACTTCCACGAAACGCTTGACAACGCCACCAAAATGAAATCCCAGGTGCACTAGATTCAGGGGAACCTCGGCAATAGACGCGCAACCCCGGGAAATCACGGGCGACGGAGTGGCATGCGTGAGACTGAGAGGCTGTGAAAAAGGAAGGGCTGAGCCTTGAACTCACGCCTGCCACTTCCACGAAACACATCACCACGCGGCTAAAATGGATTCCCGCGTGCACTAGCTAGTCCCAGGGGAGTTGTGGGGTAGGCGCGCACCTCCTGCAAGTCACGGGAGCCGTGGTGGCACGCCTGCGAGTGAGAGGCTGTGCACTATGAGGCACATCTGCTAAAGAAGACGGTGAGCCTTGTACTCACGCCTGCTACTTCCACGAAATGCATGACAACGCCACCAAAAATGAAATCCCAGCTGCACTAGACCCAGGGGAACCTCGGCAATAGACGCGCAACTCCGGGAAATCACGGGCGACGGAGTGGCATGCGTGAGAGTGAGAGGCTGTGCAAGAGGAAGGGGTGAGCCTTGTACTCACGCCTGCTACTTCCACGAAACACATCACCACGCGGCCAAAACGGATTCCCGGGTGCACTAGATAGTCCCAGGGGAGTTGGAGAGTAGGCGCGCACCTCCTGCCAAATCACGGGAGCCGTAGTGGCACGCCTGCGAGTGAGAGGCTGTGCACTGTGAGGCACATGTGCTAAAGAAGGCGGTGAGTCTTGCACTTACTCCTGCTACTTCCACCAAACACATCACAACGCGGCCAAAATGGATTCTCGGGTGCACTAGATAGTCCCAGGGGAGTCGGGTAGTAGGCGCGCACCTCCTGCAAATCACGGGCGTCGGAGTGGCACGTGTGAGAGTGGGAGGCACTCCAAAAGAAGGGGGTGAGCATTGAACTCACGCCTGCCACTTCCACGAAACACATCACCACGCGGCTGAAATGGATTCCCGCGTGCACTCGATAGTCCCAGGGGAGTTGGGGGGTAGGCGCGCACCTCCTGCAAGTCACGGGAGCCGTGCTGGCACGCCTGCGAGTGAGAGACTGTGCACTATGAGGCACATGTGCTAAAGAAGGCGGTGAGCCTTGTACTCACGCCTGCCACTTCCACGAAACGCTTGACAACGCCACCAAAATGAAATCCCAGGTGCACTAGACCCAGGGGAACCTTGGCAATAGACGCGCAACCCCGGGAAATCACGGGCGACGGAGTGGCATGCGTGAGACTGAGAGGCTGTGAAAAAGGAAGGGCTGAGCCTTGAACTCACGCCTGCCACTTCCACGAAACACATCACCACGCGGCTAAAATGGATTCCCGCGTGCACTAGCTAGTCCCAGGGGAGTTGTGGGGTAGGCGCGCACCTCCTGCAAATCACGGGAGCCGTGGTGGCACGCCTGCGAGTGAGAGGCTGTGCACTATGAGGCACATGTGCTAAAGAAGACGGTGAGCCTTCTACTCACGCCTGCCACTTCCACGAAATGCATCACAACGCCACCAAAAATGATATCCTAGGTGCACTAGACCCAGGGGAACCTCGGCAATAGACGCGCAACTCCGGGAAATCACGGGTGACGGAGTGGCATGCGTGAGAGT